>NC_066864.1:20452995-21052995 GCF_025177605.1 Cucumis melo | reverse complement strand
AAAACGTAACTTTATTTTTTAAAGATTTAGATCCATGTCCAATGCATTTTATCAATTTTTTTAAAAGTAAAACCCACCTCATACATTATAAATTGGGATATTTTAAAAAATATAATAAAACGGCAAAATATTTAACCATTCTAAAAACGGAAAAAACCCATAAGTCCACCATGAAAAATACCAAAAATGACCCGTCAACAAGCGTAATATATTTCGTACACGATTGTTAATATTTTTTTTCAATTGTATCGTTTAATTTGGTTACACGATCCTTTAATTAATTGGGTTACACGACCGTTTACATTTGGTTACACGATTGTTTAAATTTGGCTACACAATCGTTTAGATTTAGCTATCCCAAATTTAAACGATATTTTTTTTCAAGATGATTTTTTTTTTCAAAATTTGGTACACGATCGTTTAGATTTAGCTAAACGATTTTTTTAAGATTCTTTCTACACAATCTTTTAAATTTGGTTACCCTAATTAAAGATTTTTTTAATATTATTAGATCTTTTAGATTTGGTTATCCTAATCTAAACGACCTAAAAAAAGAAAATTAGATTTGGTTCCCCTAATCTAAACGACCTAAAAAAAGAAAAGAAGAGAGACGTACAATGCAAAAAAGAGAAAGACATGCACGCAACGAAAAAAAGAGAAAAACAAAGACGATAGAAAAAAAATCATATTTGCATAACCAAATGTCAAATCTAAACGACGTATAAAAAGAAAAAAAAAAAGAAAGATGGAAAGAAATCTCCGAAGAGTAAAGGAGGAAGACAATAAAAAAATAGTATAGGATGAAAGATGGAAGGATAAACCTGAAATATTTTTAAATAATGGTTTGGTATAAATATTGTAGTAGTTTGTTATATTTATGAAAATTCTTCCGATAAATTAACCTAAAACTAAAAAAAAAATCTATTTTAATCTATACTTTTCATTACTAAATTCATGTTAAATACTTATTTGCAAATTAAATGAAAAAAACTCAACATTCAAATTTATATTAAAAGAAAAAAAACTAACAAATTTAATTACATAGTTTGTCCGTGTTTTAAGTAGTTTTAATCGAAACAAATACACTAATCATGAAAATTACCTAAAAAAAAAAAGAAATACGTTTTCTTGGTATTGTGTATACATTTTTTTTATAAGATTAAGTAATGAAATAAGTACTTTTAAACTTTTTTTTTTTTTGAAAAATTCCAAATGAGAACCATACACAATAAAACAAAATACAGGTTTCTTAGGGTAGAAAAATATAAAATGGTAAACGATTGTATTTGTAATTTTTTTTTAAAAGTATCGCTACCTACTTTATTATTATTTTTAAAATTGTTACATATTATAAACATTCTATATCGAATAAAATTATAAATTGAAGGTATGCAAAAATCAACCAATGCTATTTATCTTATATTGGATTTTTATTTCTTATTATTCCAATTTTAGCCTATGTGTTTGTATCTGCATATTTAGTATATTTGGTATTTGATATATTACTTAACTAACATATTTTATTTTTTATATATTACTAAACTGAAATAATTTACGTTTAGTATTTAAGTAAACTTGTATATTTTATTAAGTAATATCATTTATTCAACTAGACCTTAATTAATTGCGTCAAAAGCTGTTTTCTTATAATATTTTTTTTTATATGTAGTTTTCTTTAGTTTGATTTTAATGATGTGGTTTAGGTTTTTCTTGTGTTTTCAATTTTTTTTTATCTAACTTTGATAATATATTTTAATTGTACTAATTATATCAACTAAGTGCAAAATATAAAGTATATTAATTATTTTGGTATATTTTCGAAAATTTTGACATGTTACTTACATTTAATTGGTATATCAATTTATAGAACATATTTAGCGAGAATGAAAAACATATTAACAAAATTATTGATACACACAAAATGAAGGAAATATTCAAAAAGATATATCTAAAGTATATAACATTTGGTAGTTAAATTTTATATCAGTACTAATTCAAAATGCATTTCAAGAATAAAATTCAATAATATATTAACACTCTCTTTAAAAAACTATTTCAAGTATATGATAACGTATCAACTTCATTCTAAATTCATTTATAGTTTATCATCAGTGTATGAAGAATATATCAATTACATTCGTTTTAAATTATTAAATTACAAGTATAACATTGACCTATATCATTGGTATATTAATACTTCTTAAAAGTATATATTTATTCTAATATATTAGTTGTTGATTACCACATAGTCAAATAATTTTCAATTTGGAGTGTTATATCGGTATATCAATCAACACACATTATTCATAATGGTTATCAAAGGAATGGATCAAACCATTATAAGTACACGACGGTGTGTACTAAAAAATTAAGATTCTAAAACAAATTAATAAGAATTTAAATTAGTTGCATTAATAATTACAAAAGAGCATGAGCATTTATTGAATTGAAATCTTTTGTATAATGAATGATAATTTGATATATAATAATTGCATACATCATTTGATTGATATATCGAATATAAAATATATTAGTTAACTTAATGCCCCAAAGAAACTCAAAAAATAATATCGAAGAAACAAAGTCCATCGTAAAACAACATAGTATATCAATTGTATATATTATATACTTTATATTCGATATATCCTTGAATAATATAACAAATATAGACGTAGTTGTACTCAAAAAATAAAAATAATAAGGTAAATGACATTTTTAATTCTCAAATTTTGACGAATACGTTTCTTTGATCTTTGAGTTTTAAAAATGTAAATTTTAAATCCATAGGTTTATAAGAATAAGCTTATTTGATTCTCGAGTTTTCAAATTTATATTTTAGTCCTTGAGTTTTTAAAAGAAAAATTCTTATGGATGGAAAAAAAAAATTGAAACTATTTACGAATATAGCAAACAACCAAAGAGTGTTACGAAGAATTTGATAGAATTTGCTCTATTTTATAAATAATTTCAAATGTTTGCGGTTAATTTTCATAAATATAACAAAATACCAAAATATTTACGGTCTACGTAAAAAAATCAAAAAGCCCATGAAAGCAGTAAAAGTTTTTCATAAATTCTAGATTTGCCCTTGATATTGTAGGCAATTCGTCACTTCTTTTTTCTTTTCTTATTTGTGATTTATTTATATTATTTTCTAGACTTTTTCAGGTTATTTTCCAGATTTTGTTTCTTCTATTTTTAAACGTTTTATTCTTCTGTTTAAATCTCAAGAATATTCAAGATCATTTAAAAAGAATATTTAACTTCATCTAAATATTAACTTCATCTTCCTCGTATTTAAGAATATCAAGATCGTTCAAATTTTACCATTGTCAACACAATTATTTACCATGTTCAACACGATCATTTTTTAGTTGAAGCCATTTTCCACCATTTAAAAAGAACTACACGATCGTGTGGAAATTTTATAAACGATTGCTTATCACAGAAAAACAATCGTTTAGCATGGTCAACACGATTGTTTAGATTTAAAACTTTTTTTCTATTGTTAAAAAAGAATTACACGATAAGATGGATATGATCAATCTAAACGATCGTTTATCATATCAAAACGATCATTTAGCAAGGTCAACACTATCGTTTATATTCGAAGTTTTTTTCCATTGTTAAAAAAAGAACTACATAATTGGGTTGATATGTTCTAAACGATCGGTTATCATAGCAAAACGATTGTTTAGCATGGACAACATGATTATTTAGATTTTAAGCTCTTTTCTTATCCTAAAAAAGAACTAAAATGATCATGTTGGTACTACCTACAAGATCGTGTATCATGGTTGATTAATTGCATGTTGACTGGGACATTTTTTATATTTTCCATTGTGGGTCTGTGACATTTTTCGTTTTTAAAACTATTCTATATAGTGTAAATATTTTGCCGGTTTGTTGTAATTTTGAAAAAAACCTCATTTTTTGCTATATTTAAAAATGCCTCTTTTTTAAAAATAGGTTTAGAAAATCTCTAAATAACTTTATACTTTTTTTTAAATAATTATACGATATTTTAAATTAGAAGAATAATTTCTAAATCACGTTCTCTTCAAAACTATTTCTTTTTTCAATTTTAAATATCATAAATATTTTTAAAAATTAAATAAAAAATATTTATAGAAAATCTATTTTAAAAGATTTTGGAACTAAAGATGTAAATTTTAAAAACTTAAAAATTAAATGAGTATTTTTATAAACGGTAGAACTAAGACGATATATTTTTAAAATTTAAGTACCAAACCCATACATCTCCATTAAAGCTTGGTGGTTAAAAAAAAAACTTATTTCAAAATAAAAATAAAGTGATTGATATAATAAATATAGAGTATATGAAACATACATGTTAATTAATTCAAGACACGTAAACTTAGACTATAAAAAATAAAATACGATAATTAGATTTAAAGTTCTTGTACTCCTTGATTTATAATTCTTTTTGGCTACTAATTATAATTTTTTCTATAATTTGGAGTAATTAAGATTAATAAATTTCGTTGTAAACAAAGTTGAAATATTGATGTTGATGAAAATTTTGAGGTTGAAATTTGATGGAAACATCTATCAAAATTTTAGAGAACTTTATAAATATGGATGGAAGTTATTATGATTTCTTCTCTTTTAGATTTAATTTCTTCATATTCTCTTCCAGATTTTTTTTTATTATACTTTTAAATGATTTATTCTTTTGTTTAAATTTCTTATTTAATATCCACAATTTTCGGCAAGATTTTTTGAAGCTATTTCATCTTCCTCATATTCGAGAATATCAAGATCGATTAAATATCATTTTGATATGATTTAAACGATCGTTTACCATTGTCAACATGATTGTGTTGACCATGCTAAACAATTATGTTGACCATGCTAAACGATTGTGTTGATCATGTTAAACGACTGTGTTGATTATAGTAAGCAATTGTTTAAATCATATCAACACGATTGTGTAGTTCTTTTTAGATGATGGAAAAAAAACTTCAAATTTAAACGATCGTGTTGGCAATGGTAAACAGTCGTTTAGATCATGTCAAAATGATATTTAAACGATCTTAATATTTTCGAATATGAAGAAGATGGAGTAGCTTCAAAGAATCTTGTCGAAAAATGGTGAAGATGAAATAGAAGATTTAAATAGAAGAGTAAATCGTTTAAAAATAGAAGAAAGAAATCTGGAAGAGGAGATGAAGAATTCTTGAAAGAGAAGATGAATAAATCGCAAAGAAGAGGAAAAAAAAAGTATCTGCAATATTTAAGGGCAAATCTAGAAATTATGAAAATATTGTCTCGACTTAATGAGCTTTTGCTTTTTGTTACGTAGGCCGTAGATATTTTTGTGTCTTATTACATTTATGAAAATTAATCATAAAATTTAATATTTTGAGTTGAAATGAAGCAAAAGTGAAACTTTAGGATGGTAAAAAAAACTCATACCAATTCTATTTTGAGGTGCGAAATGATGTGAATAATTAATAACAAAATTAAAGTTTGAATGAGGTTAAACTTAAATACATGTTTCTTTTTGTGGCTTTTTGATAGCGTATGAATTATGTTATCTCTATTTCGCTTAATTCAAGTCCATTTTGAGATTTTTCGATCTTATTTGATTATGTTATAGATTTTAAGCAATTCATGGTGTAATTTGGAGGTGATGTCATTTTGGAGTTAATTCGAAGAAAGAATTTGGAGGTTTCTACCTTGTTGCGGAAAGAGCCAAGCATCGTGGCGCCGCCCTTAGACGCCATGGTGCTCCAAACATTTGATGGGGAAGGGCATGCGCGAAGCCTCTAAACATATCATCTTCTTCATCAAACTGCCTACTACTAGTTCCTTCATCAAAAGGGTTACTACTAGTTCCTTCCTCAAAATTTTTTGTACCTCTAAAGCTAACTGACTCTCCATGATACACCCATTATGTGTAGCGGGAGATATTCCAATAGTTAGTAGATTTCGTTCCACACCCTCCAGTGAGTTTCAATTTGAGTTCAAATTTGAGTTCATACATCTCTTGCATGGACATCTTATTTGTCTGTGCGCATCAACATGAAACTTGGTAATTTCTAAAAATTAGGTCACTCCCTCTCAAGAGAACTTTTTTCCAAGTTTTATCAAACTTTTGTCCATCGTTTAAGTCCTAAAACATAAATAGGTTTGAATAGAAACATATTCCAGCTCTCCTATCACATCCTAAATTTACTTCCCTGAATATACAATCTCCGAAAATTTTCACTAAAACTAACTTCAATTTACAACCTCCCCTCAAAATTTTATCCTCAACCCCCTCCCCCCTAAAATTCCAATTTAACCCCCCAAATCAAAATTTCAATTCAACCCCCCTCTAATTCTTAACCCATTCCATTCAATTAACTCTTCACCCTCAAAATTTCAAATTTTGGAACTAAAATTTAAATTTCCAACCCAATTTCTCAAATACCCCCCTCAAATTTTCAACCAACATTCCAAAACTAATTCAATATCCTAAAACTAATTCAATATTCAATCTTAAACTAATTTCAAAATATAGAACTATAAAATAACTAACATAAACTGATTTCTAACTTAAACTAAATTCAAAACTAAAAAGAAATTGTTTTAAACTTACTAGAAAAGAAAGAACGATGGTGCGGTGGCGACAAGGGGAAGCTTGAGCGTCACCCCTTCTTCTCTTCTCCTCTCCGATTCGTTTTAGTTCTTTCTTTTATAGAACTGAAACGAAATATATAGGAGAACTCTTGACGCACCACAAAGACGTCAAGAGTTCCATCGTATACCTGACACCATTAGTGACACTTCGAAAATGTTTCTAATTATTCCCGACGCGTCACTAATGGCGTCGAAAATGGGTAACATATTTTCTGATACTATGCTTGGGTCATCGGAAAATCCTACTCTGACGTAATTAATATTTAAGTATTTTTTGACGTCCATGCATGTCGTCGGAAAATATGTTACCAATTCTCGATGCCAAACGAGAATCGTCGGGAACAGGTGTCACCATTCCCAACGACTTGCATGAGATGTCAAGATAAGTTAAATATTTATTTTAATTATGAAATATTCCTGATGTCGTAACCCTAAACGTCGAAAATGTCTTCTTCTTTCCCGACGCCCTTCGCGAAATGTCGAGATAACGTAATATTAAAATAATGTTTCTGACTAATCCCGACGTATGTAAAACGACATCGGAAACATGTATCTATCTCGACATTTCTTCTTCCGACACCGTTTAGTGCGTCGGGAACCCCCTGATTTCTTGTAATGCTCCAAGCGCCACGACACTTTCCTTGGGCACCATGACACTTTTGCATTTTTTATAAATATCCTTTTTCGCCGCTAGCCAAACACTAACTCATTAATTTCAACCGATTTTTTCCCTATTTTCTTAGTCTTTTCATGCACTCTTGGTTCCCTCATCATCCGGCTTGTGAATGAGAGGTTAAGGTATTCGTTTTCTAGCTTAGGTTTCTTAGAATCTCCCTTTTTCCTTTAGAATTTATGAGAACTTAAACTTATTCTTATGCAATCTTTGGTTTAATTAGGTTCTGAATGAATTTTGTTATATGTCTAAACACATGGAAAATATATAACTCAAGCTTTGCATTAGACCTTTGACTCGTGACAATTAAATCATAAGGTTTGGTTAGAAGTAATGGTTAGATTAACATGTAATTCTATTTTGATGTGTGATGATTCTGACCAACCTAGAATTTAATGTATTCAAGGTCAATTAGACGTATGAAAATTAGGCATTCCACCTAAGAATCTCTAAAACTTAATGCAATTGTAAAATTTAAAATTGCTTTTGCATTGGATTAGACCAATTAGATCTTTAAAATAATTTAACTGGCAGTTTCAATTAAATTGGTTAGGTGAAGATTAAATATCGCTTGAAAGTTTGAGAGACTCAATTCTTTAACTTAAAAGTTTAAGGGTATAATACACAACTAACACCCATACTTCAAGAATATTTTTTTTGCAATCTTTCTAATTTTAAAAGGTGCATATCATAGCCTTCTTTCTTTGTTTTGGACAAATTATCTTTTAGTGATGGGACATGACATAGGTGAAAGGACTGAAAATGGTGGATTTTACGGGGCGAGCATCTTTTTTCACGATGTTTCAATCCTAGATGAGGGGGAGAGAAGGAAAGAGAAGAGAATGGAAAGTGTCAGTTCCAAATTTCATTCATATTCACTTGTACAAAAAATTTATTTGTACCATTTTATTTATTTTATTGATCTTTTCAACTTTTTTTTTTCTTTTTACACTTCTGTGACAAACACAGTATTAGAAACAACATTTTCATTTTTTTTTTCAAAATAAGTAATTTAATTTACTTTTCATTTTTATCTTTTTAACTTTTGGGGTTGTTTTTTTCACTTTTACATCTTTCCGAAAGATATTATAACAAAAATAAAATTTTCTATATTTTTTTTCAGTATTAATAATTTAATTTTGTACTCATGCATATCCTAAATTCATATAACCACACCATTTCATAAAAAAAATAAGGAAAATTATTTTAAATAACGGCTATGTCGAAAATATTTACAAATATAACAAAATATCACAAATAAAAGATCGTAATAAATTACTATATGTATGTATATATGTCATAATGAACCGTGATATTTTGTTATAATTTTAAATATATTTATTCATTCTGCTATATTCGAAAAGAAACCAATTCTAGTTTTAATAAAAGAGTCTTTCAAAAATATAAAAAAAGGCAAAATATTTAATTATATAGAATAATTTCGAAAATGGAAAAAGTTTAGAGGCTCACCATGTAAAATATTAAAAATGTCTCGTCAACAGTGCGCGTAATATATTTGGTAATGGTACATGATCGTTTAATTAATTGGGTACACGATCACATTTTTCTTTCAAAATTTGGTATACGATCGTTTAGATTTGGCTACACGATCGTTTAGATTTGGGGTTCCAAATCTAAAAAAAAATCAAAATTTTGGTATACAATCGTTTAGATTTGGCTACACGATCGTTTAGATTTGGGGTTCCAAATCTAATTTTTTTTTCAAAATTTGGTATACAATCGTTTAGATTTGGCTACACGATCGTTTAGACTACACAATCGTTTAGATCTACACGATTGTTTAGATTTGGTTACTCTAATTTAAATGTCTAACCAATTTTTTCAAAATTCTTTATACACCATCTGCCTAAAAAAAGAAAAGAAGAAAAATGATTTTTTTTCAATATTCTTATATACAATCTTTTAGTTTTTGGTTCATCTAATTTCTAATTAAAATGTCTAACCAATTTTTTCAAGATTCTTTATATACTATCTGTTTAAAAAAGAAGAAGTAGGACGATACAATGCATGTGAATGAAAAAAAGAAACAGAAAGAAAGACATGCCTAAAAAAGAAAGAAAAACAAGAATGACGATAAAAAGAAATAGATTTGGTTATCCAAATCTAAATAAAAAGAAAGGTGGAAGAAATCGCATGAAGAGTAAAGCTATAAAAAATCACAGCACATAAGAGAAAGAGTCAAACCTAGAATATTTAAAAAATGGCTAAATTTATGGGATTTGTTAAAAGGACAATAAATATTTGACTAGTTTGTTATATTTAGGAAAGTTTCCTTTAAAACTCTCAGAACCATATCCTCTCCATTTCAACTCTTCAATTACTTCTTTTTTTTCTTCTAACTTTTTTTCTTTAGAATGAAACGTTGTCTTTTTCTGTGGACTAAAAAAAATCTTGTAAATGAAAAAGTGAGATGAGAAACACGATCTCTATAAGTTGAATACATATACCTAACTGGTTGATAGATAGTTGTCTAAGGAAAAAAAGGAGTCACCGGCGTTCTTACTACATACCAATTTATGGTGAAGTTGACATTAAGAATATAATTTATGTATATTTTGCTTGGGATAATATATATAATAAATGTGATAAAATATATGCCCATATTTAAATGGTTGGTGTGTAGTAAATATGAGAGAGGAAGAAAAAGGTACCTTGTAAATGAGATTATTGGCCTTGAGAACGTACAATAACAACTTCCCCAAAATCCTCATTTCTAGGACCCATGCAAATATTTTCACCACAACCCCTATCATGCGAGGAGCTATAAAAGAAGAAGAAGAAGAAGAAAATTTAAATGTTTTTGTTTGTGGAATTTTTGGTTATAACTCAGTTCGTTTTTTTATATATTTACGTACAAATCGGTGTAAGATATTAAAAAAGAATATGATTAATTATTTTTTTAGAAATAAAATGGTTACTATATAAACGGAATTTAGTGCTTATGTTTTGAATTTGGTTGTTAATTTAATCTATATGCTTGAAAATGTTACAATTCTAAGTTTGTGGTTTGAGTTTTATTTTAATTTACACTTTATTTTGAAAAGATTTTTCTTTTTGTTTTTATTTTTTAAAAAAGTTTATGATTGTGGTTCTCTCTCAACTTCTTTATGGTATATTTTACCAATATTAATTAAATATAAAAATGCTGGTATTAGAAAATGGACGAAGAAAAGTATAGTTGGACTATGAGAATAATTTCAAATATTACCCTTTGTCATACTATCTCAATCCCAATTCATCTATTTGTTATATAGAAACAACTGAGAACCATTTAAAAGTAGTGTAGGACCATTATTAAAAATAATACATTATGTAGGCCACAATTTAATAGCTATTTGAATTTGATATGTATATATATAGCTATTACTTTTTATTCATATTATTTTTTTAATAACGGTGAAAAATCACAATTGAAAAACTACATCTCATTTAGCAATAAACAATTTGATTTTCTTAAAAAGTAATAGCATGAATCTCACTTTTATCCATTAGTTTTTAATTTTAATTATATGCGTTTTAGGAGTGTTTCAAACATAAGAACTAAAAGAAAAGAGATTAAAAAAAAGGGTATTTTAAAAAATATAACAAAATGGTAAAATATTTATAATAATTCTAAAAACTGAAAAAGTCTATAGGTCCACCATAGAAAATACAAAATATGTCTCGTCAACAATGCGCATAATATATTTGGTAACACGCATAATATATTTGGTACACGATCGTTTAATTAATTGGGTTACACGATCATTTAGACTTGATTACACAATCGTTTAGATTTGGTTGTTTAGATTTGGTCGTTTAGATTTGAGTACAGATCAATCTAAACAATTTTTTTTAAAATTTAGTACACGATCGTTTAGATATGGCTAAACAAATTTTTTAAAGATTCTTTATACACCACCTTTTAGATTTGGTTACTCTAATCTAAACAACTTAAAAAAAAGAGGCAGCGAACGAAAAGAAGGAGAAAAAGAATAAAGACGATAGAAAGAAATCAAATTTGGTTTCCTAAATCTAAATGATGTAAAAAAGAGAAGAAAAGAACAAAGGTAATATACGCAACGGAAAAAAAGAAAAAACGAAGAAAAACGATAGAAAGAAATCAGATTTGGGTAAAAAAAAAAAGAGGAAAAAAGAAAGATGATAAAAAATCGTAGCAAAAAAAGAAAAAAAAAAGAAAAAAAAACAATAGAAAAATAGCAGAAAAGAGAAAAAAGATAGAAGGACGAATTTGAAATATTTAAAAAATAGTTAACTTCATGGAGAATAGAGAATGTGATAAACAAGAGGAAAAATTATATATATATATATATATATATATATATATATATATATATATATATATATTAATAAAAAGTATGTATTTTAAGAAGGAAAAAAAGCAATGATTTGATTGATGATAATACCACAAAATTTGGGAGATGTATGTGAATAAGTTGGAATATTTTACCATTTTTAAAAGCGTGAGAGACAAATGTGCATAACAATTGGGTAACTTCTTTAATTCTGACAGCTCACAAAATAAAAGCATTTTAATACCACCCAATTTTTAAAAATAATCTTTAAAAGCAAAACTCCTCCATGTTTGTGCAATATTTGGCTGCCACCAAGGACATCAAAAATAATACACAAATTAAATCAATTAACAACCTTTTTCCAAAATGTTTGACGAAAAGTATCTATTTATTTCTTGAAATATATAATCATTGTATTTCAATGTTTTGAATTTCTAACAATTCAATTTTTATCATAATTTTTTTGTATCAAAATTAATTGTAAATGTAACAACTTTTATTTACTATTTTTTTAAAAAAACGGGTCCTTAAATTTTAATTAACTTTTATTTAATAATGTACATATACAAGAAGTTTGTTTATTAAATCCCATAAAAAATTTAGGACAAAGACTAAGTTGCCACAAATTAAAAATACAAATGGTCACTAATTTGTCAAAATTATAATATTATCAAACAATGTTGGAATATTAATTCTCTAAAGGTAACGTAATGCATTATTGATGAAACAAAACATAGAAACGGAAAATTGGGAATGGGGATTAGATTATATTCATTGGAAAGGCTACCAAAATAACACACAGGTAAACAAAAAAGAAGAGAGAAGGAGAGAGAGAAAAGAGAGAGAATATACCTTTGACATTAGCTTTGAGGTAGAATTCAGAACTTGTGGGACTCAAATCGACATCTTTGGCAGGCTTGTAAACCACACCACAAGAATTGAACAAACCCATCGCCTACTCTAAATTATAAGAATGAAGAATAATCAGATATTATTAATTCTGAGTCCAAGAACCAAACAGGAGGAGGTTTTAAACCAATTTAAGAAATGGAGAGGGACGGAGAGAGCAAGAAAACACACAATGAATGAAATGTTATTTTATATACATTTGGTCGTTGAAGAAAACTAAGCAAAAAAAGAGAGAGGGGGTTGGTTGGTTGGAGTGGATGTGTAGCTTTTTCTTTCTAATTAATTTGTTCTCTAAAGATTATTGTGGTAAGTTTGGGTTGGTTGGAATTTAATGACCTTAATCAATATATTAATAATTACTACTTCTACTTTCTTCTTTTGCTTGCCCATAAGGTTAATAAATCAATACATCAATAATTATACCTAATTACTCTTTCTCATCCAAAATGTTAATAGTGCTATGAATGACCAACCGTCTGAATGTAGGTTATGTTTTGTTTTGTTTTTTTTTTCTTTTCACCTTTTATTTTGGGTCTATTTTGTTTAAGATGAGTGTCATGTATACTCCCTTAATCTTACCTACACATTTCTAAATTTTGTTAGGGTTAATTGTTGAGAAATCAACAATTAAGCAATACAAATAATGTAAATATCGATACACAGATATACGTAGTTCTCTAATAGTGTGTTAGCTACGTCTACAAACAGAGGGAAAACAAATATTATTAGAAAGAATGTTTCAGAATACAATACAATACCACTAGATTAGAGAGCTTATATATTACATTTTTCTAAACCCTAGCACTACAAGAATTTTCACTTTTACTGACGAAATAAAAAAAACGATAGTAACCTAGAGGGTAAAAAACGTAAATAACTACATATACTCTAAACCCTAGCAAAGATTCCTATATTAGGTTGTTCGTAGCGTCACATAATGAATTCAAGGCATTCCAAACATTAATAAAGCTGCCTACAACATCTACCATGTTACGTAACAAACAACACACTGTTGGTGAACCAACGAGATCAGTGTTTTTCTTTTGGCCATTTAAAGAGTCAGATAACAAATTTAAGATACTCTAACAATATTTTACAATCTTAATCACATACATAAATCGATAAATAGAAGAATATACAACTTCATCATGTAAACGACCTCGACTTGAATATTTTGTAATGACACAAATGGTGCGTAATTGATTTTTATTTAAATATATCTCCGTCTTTAGATGATGATGTTTCATATTTGGTTGTTTAATTAGAGAATGTTAAAAAATAATTCTTATTTTCTTAGTTTTGGAGTTTTGAGTTCAACTTTTCAATGGAAAATGGTTTGAAATGCACAATATGTTTATTTTTTATTTTCTCCTTTTGTATTCTTTGGTTGCTTCCATTTTTTTGTCTTCTATCGGTTATATGAAGTTTCCTTGTAGGAGTGTTTTTTGGTATATGACAGTTGTTTGATCTTTTCCTTTTCAGTTGGATATACAAATGCGAAGTACTTTTGTTCTTCGCACTGTTGTATCTCTTGACATAGACTGTAGAAAAGAAAACGTAGAGGCTGTGTTCGTTCCTTCTCGTGTGCATTAGCAAAGAAAACATCTCTCAAGTTAGTCTTGGTTGAACAATTTGTTACTGACTTTGTGGTACACACCATTCAGAAGATTTATGTAAGTTAGGAAGACCCTAATATTAGAAGATATATCTTGAGAAGTCTCATTCATCAGAGCTTGAATATTGAGATACAAAGGTGAACTTGAACGGACAAGAGCCCTTCACAATATAAACAATTAATAGATCATTTTTCTCAATTTAATTGAGAATTAGGAAATACTAGTACATGTGTTAAAAATATTAGACGTATTTAAATAATCCGTAAAATTAAAGTGTGTGCTATTTATGTAAATTAATAATTTATCACATTGGATTATTTTATTTAATTAGGCCTATTATGTCATTTTATTTAATTAAGGTCTAGAATTGCTAATTGAGTGTGGACAAAATGGATATAAGCCTATTTCTAGATTGAATAGGATTTGATGTGGATCCTAATTGAACTATATACAAAGAATCTTAGGGTTATGATCTCCAATATACCAAAACAATAAGTCTTTCTTGTGTCCTATCAAGAGAAAGATCTAACTAAGGGTATTGAGGATTTTGGTTGATGAAGACAATAGTCATCTTACAGCCATCATTAGTTACTTGGAAATGATATTTGGTATGCAACTTATTCTTGACAATAGAATCTGGCATGTAACTTATTCTTGCCAATTTGGCATGAATGATCTTGGGTTAATTTATTGTATAGATTTAAAATATTTTTTCTAACAAGTGGTATCAGAGCATGGATTTCATATTAAATTGTTGGAATATGTTTGTTTTTTTGTTGGTTTCTTGATTCAAGTTTTGATTAAACATATCGTGGTTTTAAGTTTAATTGATCTTGATTCAAGATTTGAGTAATCATATTGTGGTTTTAAGATTAGTTGATCTAGGTTCAACATTGGATTAATCATGTTGTAGATTAAAGATTTGATTAATCATGTTGTGAATTCAAGATTAATTGATGATGTTGTGGATTCAAAATTTGATTATTAATCATGTTATGATTTTAAGTTTAATTGATCTAGATTCAAGATTTGATTAATCATATGTTATGAATTCAAGATTAATTATCATGTTGTAGATTCAAGATTTGATTAACCATGTTGGTGAATTCAAGTTTAATTGATCATGTTGTTGATTCAAGATTTGACTAATCATGTTGTAAATTCAAGTTTAATTGATCATGTTGTTGATTCAAGAGTAATAGATTCAAGAATTAATTGATCATCATGTGTATTAAACTTGAATGATGAATTTTTTGGGGATCTTCATATATTTATGTTGTATTAATTATATTTTAATGTACCCAATTATTGGGTGAACTTTGGTAAAGACTATTTGGTGCTATTTCTCCATTATTTTTTGCAATAATAAAATTATCATTATTGTGTCTTATATTTTAGATTGAATTGGTCAAAATAACATGTTGTCAAATTAGCCTCTGTTATCTAGCTTAGTTTAATTCTAAGATATAGGATGTGCATATTCATTGATTTATGCGAATAATTATCGGTCCAAAGGAAGATAATTATTTGGCCAAATTATGAGTATGTGTGTGGTAATGAGTAGGTGACAGTTATAATGATTGCTCATGTGAAAAATAGTCATCCAAAGAAAGGCTAATTTGTTGATAGAGTTTACCGTCAGTACTTTGATTACTACATTGAGAGTACCGTTTACAATTAATGTCTCTACCCAAAGGTTGGACATCAATATTGTGTCAGGTATCTTATAAAAGGGGTCCACCATATATGTTAAATTATTTTGTCATATTTTATTTTTTGACATATTAATTGTGAGTATATTATTTGTTTACTTGTTCTTTATTGAGTTGGTGTTACCCAAATATCTGAAAATCTAAGTTCAATCCCTAAGTTGTGTATCGAATTTCAAGATTAAGGAAATCTTAGAGATTAATGAGATGCAAAAGATTCCCTATGCATTGATTATTGAAAGCCTAATGTATGCTCAAATTTGCACGCATCCAGATACTATGTTCATAGTTTGAGTATTAAACAGATATTTGAGCAATCCAAGATGGATTAGTGGAAAGCAGCCAAACGGTTTATAAGATATTTACAAAGAACAAAAGATTATATGCTCACTTGTCGGAGATCAGAAGTTTCGGAGATCATTTTGGTATTCTGATTCCAAATATTTTGGATGCCAATACACTTTGTGATCCACTTTAGGCTATAACTTCATGATGGTTGAAGGGGTTGTATTTTGGAAAAGTGTTAAACAAACACTTATGGCTTCTACAATAGATGATAAGTTTATAGCATGTTATTGTTGGAATTTATGTCCTAAAACTCGTATTTTGTTATTTGATTCAATACATTTTATTATTGAATGCTATAATCTTAAAACCAATAAATTAAGGACCCGAGGCTATTTTACTGAGTTTGTCAATACACTTGAACTTTATGTAGAGACATAAACATGGAATTAAGTTCGAGTTAATAGCCCAAATAGTCTATAGTGTATGAATAAGGTTGGGTGCCTTATTCTGGAAAAACACTATGGATGCGGCCTGCTCCGTAGTTAGTACAAACGATGTAATCCTAAATCGTTCATGTAGAGACATGGGAGTGGGGGCATCCTATGTAAATGGTTTGTATAAGATTGAACCATAAAATAGTCACTTTTAGTTATAACACCGTAAACTATAAACTGACTATTTCAATTATGATGACCTAGGTAACTTGATCTTAATCCTGAGCTAACTATGAACTTCTGTTTCATTCGGTAGTATCCTTAGATCTGCATAGGTGAGGGCAACTCATCATCGCTGGCCCAATAAGCCTCCCATTTCAGGGATAAGACTGAGTGGATAGCTAGGGACATAGGGTGCAAGACAAAATTCATTCCTACTCATTTCTGGGATAGTAAATAGGTTGTTCCCTTAAAGATTGAATCCAAGTCTTGAACAAGGGGCCCCACCTTCTCATTGGCCCGAGAAGGATTTAGGTTTATAGGTTGAACCTTAAACCAATTGTTCAATAGTGGATCAGTGGGTCTTAAGGAGCAAGATGTAATCTCGGGGGTAAAACGATATTTTGACCAACCCAAGATTATGAACAACCTGTGAAGGATCGACATACTCATCATCAGGTGGACAGAAATATATCTATAGTGAGGGGAATGCAACTAAGAGTCTTTAGTGGAGTGAGTCTTTAGTGGAGTGACTCTTTAGTTAACGAATGTTGATTAAACTTGGTCTAAAAGAGTTTAGCCAGTTAAACTCGAATCGTTGGAGCCCATGATCTATAGGTCCATTAGGTTCCCCTACTAGCTCATATGGATTCAACTAAGAATAAGAATGTTGAAGTAACTCGAATTGTTCGAACTAAGAAAAGAGAGAGAAACCGACAAATATATAAGATATAAGTCGGTAGATATAAACTTTAAGCTTTGTGTTTAAATATGATTTAAATAAATATGAATATAGATTCATATTTAGAAGCTTGGAAAGTTTTGAAACGGTCAAAGTTGTAAAAGTCAACTTGTTGACTTTTAACTTTGAGAAACAAAACTTTGACCGGATTTATATTCAAATATGATTTGAATTTTAGAAAAATGAATGCGGATTCATACTCAGGAGGTTAGAATTAGTCAAGACGGGTAAAATAGCAAAAAGTCAAAAAGTTAACTTTTGACTAAGAAAAGTCAAAGTTTAACTTTGACTTAATTGGTCAAATGACCAATTTGCCCCTTTGATTAATTACTTATTTAACTAAAAGTTATTGGACAATGTTACAACTTATTGTGAATTAGAAGCCACTAATTTCATTAAGAGTTAATGGATTAATTAGGTGTTGAGGTTATATGAAATAATTTGTATGCAATTTGCATGTAAATTTTATATATATAAATTTCTCATTACAGAATGAGAAGATGATGATGTTTTTCTCATAAAATCACCAAAACGATACACGACCTTCCATCTCTCTAAAAGATTTACTTCACAAAAAATGAGTCCCACAACTCTATTTTTGGTCCTTAGGTTAGTAGGTCAACATAGTGGTTGTCCTTGCTCGTGATTTTCAGGCAAAAAAGAAGCTTTGGATCGAAGAAGTTGAGAACTATAAAAGGTAAGTTCATCGTTTACCTTTCACTCTCCTCGTTTAGGTCCATCGCATAGTTATTGCATGTTAATTTCTAAATCGTTTAAATGCATATAGAGTAAAGCATGATCCTAATTCTTCCGCTGCTGCATGCTTTTTGATGTTTTTTCCATCAGTTATGAGACATCTAGTCATGAAATATGGTTGAAATGTTTTTGTCACTAGGTTGCAAATAGTAGTTGGTAAAGATCACTAGTATTTTTTTTTTGACAATAACACAACAGTAATGTATTCCAATAACAACATAAGCAATACAAAATCAAACATGTAGACATAAAGCTTCTAGTTGTGAAAGAAAGAGTTCGAAATGGTCAAATTTTGATAGAACATATAAAGAACAAACTTGAATGGTGACGAATCCATTGACTAAAGATTCAACACTAAAGTTTTCCATGAGCATTTTGATCATTTGGTGTTAGTCAATTTTCTGATTCCATAGTTTAGTGGAAGTTTGTTATTAAGAATGTTCTTTGACTTTAATTTGTTTATTTTCTATATAGAATAAAGTTGATGGTTTATGTTTTATTATCTGAACTTATTTATCATGCATGCAGTTTTGCAAATGTGGTTTAGTATAAAGTTTTTTTGAGAATGATCTCACTGAAGAATTTGGATTAGTTAGAAACAGACATGATCTAGATCACTTTGCATAAAGTTTCCATGCTATTCATCCATACTTGATCTATGTCATTTTATGTATTGGGACTGGTGATCAAGGAAGGTTTAGTTACAAGAATCGTGGCAAAAGCCACCTTGGTTCCATGCTGATGCAGGAGATAGACCATATTGAACTAAAGAGTAATTCTATTATTAAAATAACCTGTTTATGCACGCTTAAGATTTATATGATTTAATTATATCACAATTAAGATTTATAGCCCAAGTTGGAGATTGTTAGACGTATTTAAGTAATCTGTATAATTAAAGTGTGGGCTATGTAAATTAATAATTTATCACATTGGGTTATTTTATTTAATTAGGCATATTATGTGATCTATTTAATCAATGCCTAGAATTCCTAATTGAGTATGGACTAAATGGAAAGAAGCCTATTCCTAGATTGATTAGGATTTAATGGGGATCTTAATTGAACTTTAGAGCTATGGTCCCTAATATACCAAAACAATAAGAACTCAGTCTTTCTTGTATCCTATTAAGAGAAAGATCCCACTAAGGGCATTCAGTTTTTGGTTGAGGAAGACAATAGCTATCTTACAACCATCATTAATTACACGGAGATGAAATTTGGTATGCAATTTATTCTTGACAATGGAATCTGGTATGTAACTTATTCTTGATAATTTGGCATGAATGATCTTGGGACATTAATCTATTATATAGATTTAAAGTATTTATTCTAACAAAAAAGACAATAAAAAAATTTATTGTAAATTAATTAAGGGCTAAACATGCAATTTTACAATAAAATTATTATAGAGAGAGAAGGAGACTTACATTCGTTGAAGCCTCTGTATTCTACAAATTACTGAATTGGAGTCACCACCTCTAAGAAACTTTTCTATTCCCTAAGTGAATCAGGTGGATGGTTTGTGGAACCAAGATTGAAATTGGGAAGGAAGAGAGATTTTTATTTCTTTTTAAGAGGACATGAAGAGACACTCAAACTTTCTTCTTCTTTTTTTTTTTTTTCTTTTCTTTTCTTTCTTTCTTTCTTTCTTTCTTTCAGAAGCACACTCTTGCATACCTACTTCCCCTTTCAAGAAGAGAAATTAGAGAGATAAATTGGGATATGTGGGAAAGCATCCCATGTTCTCTAAATAACTTCCACGTAAGGGAGCTATTAATTTAATTTAAATTAAATTAAATTGAAATAAATAATTAATAAATTAATAAAATAAATAATTAAATAATTAATTAAATCATTGGAGGTTTTTAAAAAATATAACAAACTAACAAAATATTTACACTGTATAGAACAATTTCAAAAATGGAAAAAGTCCACATGCTCACAAAGGAAAATACAAAAGATGCTCCAGTCAACCCGCGATTAATTGCCCACTCGCACTCGTAATATATTTGGTACACAATCTTGTACAAATATCGTTTAGATTGGCCTACACAACTGTTTAGATTTAGGAAGCAAAATCTAAACGATCTTGTATCAAAATCCCAATATAAAAGATTTATATTTCGTACACGATCTTGATTCTTTTATATTAGGTACACGATCATTTAGATTTGGCTACATGATCCAAATCTAAACGATAGTGTACCAATATCTCAACGATTTGTTTTCAAGATTCTTCGGTACATGATCATTTAGATTTGGCTATACAATTGTTTAGCAATCGTGTACCAATATCCCAACGATTTTTTTCAAGATCTTTTATACTTGTTGAATTTTTTCAAGATCTTTTATACTTGTTGAATTTTTTCAAGATCTTTTATATTTGTTAGATTTGGTTGTAGCCAAATCTAAATCGTGTACCAATATCCCAATGATTTTTGTTCAAGATCAAACACGATCTTGAACCAAATAACACTTTGAAAACAAATACAATATTTATGATGGATTGAAAACAATGATAATGATTTCAAAAAAATATAAAATAAAAATTACAGAAGAAGAAAGAAAAAAGAAGATGAAAAGGAAGGACAAATCTGAAATATTTAAAATAATAGCTGGCTTCATGGGCTTTTTGATTTTGTTACACGAACCGTAAATATTTTGATATTTTGTTATATTTATGAAAATTAATCTATATCATATTTAATTAATATTTCATTTAAATTATATTTAAACGAATATCTTTCACATAACCCTATAGTTTTCATTTAATTAATTTAATTAAATAGAATTAAGAAATTTTTCAAAAATATAAAAAATTGGTAAAAGATTTACACTCTATAAAACAATTTCAAAAACAAAAATAGCCCATGGACCCACAATGAGAAATACCAAAAATACCCCAATTAACACGGGATTAGTTGACCACACGTGTGCGTGAGTAATCTTCTTCTGAAAGATCGTGTACTATAATCTAAACGAATGGTCTAAAATTGTTTATGTCATGATACATGATCATGTAGTTCTGTTTAACGATGAGAAAAAGGATTCAATTTTTTAAATGACCGTGTTGACTATAGTAAGCAATCATTTAGATCATATTAACATGATCGTGTAGTTCATATGAACACGATCGTGTAGTTCCTTTTAGAAAAATGGGAAAAAAACTTCAAATTTAAATGATCGTGTTAACTATGGTAAATGATCGTGTTGACAACGGTGAACGATTGTTTAGTGTAAGCTGTCATTCTATTCTCTTTATAGGTATATTAATATTCTTCAAGTTTGTGAAATACAAGTTTAAAATCCAAGTGTAAATTCTTTATGAGTTAAATTATTTTGATGAGGAAATTTTAGGAGTAATTTTATTTTGATAATGATTTGGAAATTTAATTGGTGATGGAAATGCTAAGGAAATGGCCAAAGTTGAAGTTTGGTTTTGAGTTGAGGGCATAAAGGTCATTTCATATTTTCTTTCTAAAAAAAAGGAAAATATCTAACTCTCATTCTCCTTCTCCATTCTTCGAGAGATGCCCCTTGCCCAAATTTTCTTTTTCTTTTTCTTCCTCAACTCCAGCCAATGCCGTGAGTCTTCCATCTCCCTCGCACGTCGACTGCAATGCACGCCAGTAACGATGCCATTGCCTCATGACGTCGATGCCGACATCGAAACCCTTTCTGATGCAACTCCACTCTGACATGTCTTCGCACAACCTTCTTATCCACCATCACGAGATTTGAATCCAGTTGCACAAATTTTTTTTTTAGCAATCTGGTCGTCGCACGCCCCAGTCGTTGTGCCCAATTCTTCACTGGCCTCTACAATGAGTCTTAACCACTAGTCTTGACAGTGAGTTTAGTTTTTACAAAATTAGGTTTTCATTCTTGCTTAATCTTGAATTTGGGATAAGATCTAATGGTTTTTGTTCAAGTTCTTGAAGATTTTTAATACCCATTAAGTTTAGGTTTGAGCTTAATAATATCCATTACATTTTAATGTTAGATTTGAATTTTACAAGAGATTGAGCCGTTCAACCATTTGGAAGGTTGAAATTAGTCGCTTAGCACAACTTGGGTAAGACACTAAGCTTTTTGGAGTTGATCTTGAGTACCCATCTAATCTTAGTGATAGTATTGAGTAACCCATGATGGTGGATGCTTGGTTTCGAACTTAGACGGTGGTTAGGATGTTGCTCATTGAAGTTAAGAGTATTTTGTTAAGTTCTTGATAAGGTTTGGAGTAACTTTATTGAGTTTTCTTAGAGATCTCGAAGGCCCATTAAGTTTAAACATTTAGATAGAATTACCCATGATTACTCGAGTCCTTGAGTTGAATGTTAAAGGTTAGAAAATGGACTATCCATTAACTTTAGAGTTTGCTTGGGTGTTACTTTTATAAGCTTTGAAACATAAAATGGCTTTAGGTACTAAATTTGAATTTAGAAAGCTGTTGATGTGCGGTCAAGGCGATTTTGGCAAGGTATGAATAAGGTTTTAGGTAAATTTAATAAGTCCTCTCATAGTCCTTAAATATCCATTTAGTTTTAGCATGAACTTAATATTATCCATAATGTTTGAATTGAAAATTGGGGACTTTAGAGAACTATGAAGCATTGTTCATCGCACTTAATATCGTTTAGGACAAGGGTGGGTAATCTCTGAAGTTATTGACTTGTTAGTTTGACATTGAGATTGTTAATGGATCTAAATCTCTAAGGTATGGATATTCGATATAAGAGCATATGGATTTAAAAGACGACTTAAGTTTGGGTGCTTGTGATGTTAGGAGTTTAAGTAGAATTTAAGGGTCCAAAGTGAAATTTTAGCCTAAATCAAAGTATTTGGGGAATAGTTAAATATAAATCTTAGGTAGTGCTCAAGGTTGTTGGTCTTGTGTGATATAATGGATAAAAATCCCGAAATATCATCGATAATAGAATAAAAGTGAATTCACATAAAGGACCTGTTAAGCTTGAACTAAGTTGGATGGTCATTGGGTTAAGCATTAAGATTTCAAGTCTAAGGATTCATAAGTGAAAAGTCTAGCCTAATCTAAGGCAAATTGATAATTTAGGGACTTTAGAAACATAAAATAGTTTGAGTTGGTCTTATAAAGTGACTTGAAGATAGTTGGGTCTCGTGTTATGAAGCTAACCGATAGACCTTAGTCTTTGCTTCAAGCCAAATTGAATTAGGGAAAGCGTATAATCCTGGGGGATCGAGTCATTGATAGTGAGTGGCTCATTTTCAAGCATTCTTTATACTTAAAGATGTTATCACATGATATTGCTTGGAAACTATCATGACTTAAACTTTTTATGACCACGCTTTCGTTTATGTTTGAACAAGGTGTTTACGCATCGTGATTTTAAGAATATTTATGACTTAGATTTTATAAAAATGGGTTTCAAATGCTTGTTTCCATTTATACTTAAACGATATGTTGATTCATCGCAATTTTAAGAATGCGTATGGCTTGAACTTTATAAAATCGTGTTTTAAGTTTTTGATTATACTTGGTTGTGAAATATGTTTAATCGATGTTTATGGTAAATGAGAAGGTGATTTTCCTAAGGCTACGTGAATGCATTTTCGTAGCGCTACCTATGGTCGTCAGGGGGTTTTAGGGCTGAACAAGGCCGTGTTTGAAGATTCGAGAACCTGAGCTTAGGTGAGGACATGGATGGAGGATTTTGATATGGATTCAGGTCTAGTTAACACATGGTGGGTGGCTCTATATGGACATAGGAGAGTTATGGATGTTGTTACTATAGTAGGTGCTAAGTATGCGTGACCTCTGTTTGGCCGTGTGTTTTCTTGTGGATATGGATCATGTGTGAGCTATTCTAGACCGTGTATTTAGTATGCTATCATGGTTGGATTGGATGAAGGTTGCTATCGTGGCGTGTATTAAATATGCGTGAGCTAGTTTTGGTCATATGATTCTTTAATCATGTGCGAGCTATCTTTGGCCGTATATGTAGATGCCTTGCCGTTGTTGGATTGACTAGAGGTTTGTTGGTTTGATTGGTGGCTACGAGATAATAACGTTTTAACTAATATTTCATAACTGATGCATATTTACAAATTTTCTATTTGAGCATGTTTTATAAGTTTTACTTCTAAGAAACTTGCCACTCACTGAGTTTTCAACTTAAGATTTCAACTTAAGTTTTCAATGTTTTCTCCCTCCTCAGGTAGTGATCAAGGACCAAGCTTTGTTGAACTCTCGTCATCATTTGTAGATCCTCATTTTTGTATGTATATAGTTAACTTTTGTATTGCATCATGAAGTAGTTAGTTATAGCGAGAGTGATACTAAGGACTTTTGTTTGGAGAGATCCCTCATTAGACTGAAATCATTTTGTATGAATATCTAATTTGAATATGAATTCTACTTGAAACTCTAGAATAGTCTGGATGAGTGTGTGGTGATACACATTTGATGTGATGTCGAGTTTGAAGTTGCTTATATACATATAGAAGGAAAAATATCTTCCTTTACAGGTTTTGACTAACCCATATTTTAAGGGAGATTACCGAAATTTTTATAGGATTTCTTGAAAAGTGTTTTACTAATCTTACCTTAGAAAAAGAATGTTTTCAAAGAGTAGAACCACCCCACGATCTAGGTTAGAGGAGAAAACCCTAGAATGGGGTGTGACATTTAGACATGTCAAAATGATATTTAAGCAATTTTGTTATTCTCGAGTATGAGGAAGATGAAGTAGCTTCAATGAATCTTGCTGAAAAATGGTGAAGATGAAATAGAAGATTTAAACAGAAGAATAAATCGTTTAAAATAGAAGAAAGAAAATTTGGAAAAGGAGTTGAAGAAATCTGGAAGAGAAGAAGTTACAAAGAGGGAATTAAGAAGAAGAAAGAAAAGTGACACAAGGGTAAACTTGAAATTATAAAAATATTTTCCCGACTTCATGAATTTTTGTTTTTTGTTACAAGGGCCGTAAATATTTTTGGATTTTTTTTACATTTATGTAAATTAATCTAGAATTAAACTGAATTATTAACTAATTCTCTAATTAATTAATTGATAAATTAAATATCTTATAGGGGTGTCTTTTCAAAAAATAGAACAAAGCAGCAAAATATTTACACTGTATAGAACAATTCTAAAAACAGAAAAAGCCCATAGGCCCACCATGTAAAATACAAAAAATGCCCCATCAACAATGCGCGCGTAATATAATTGGTACAACAATGCGCACGTAATACATTTGGAACACGATAATTTATATTTGGTTACAATTTATTTTTTCAATTATATCGTTTAATTTTGTTACACGATCGTTTAGATTGGATTTTTTAAAATATGGTACATGATCATTTAGGTTTGGCTCAAAATTTAGTACACGATCATTTAGATTTAGTTGCAATTTATTTTTTCAAATCTATCATTTAATTTTGTTACACGATCGTTTAATTTGGTTACGTTTAAATTTGGTTACACGATCGTTTAGATTTGGACCCAAATATAAATGATCTTTTTTTTTCAAAATATGGTACACGATCGTTTAGATTTGCCTCAAAATTTGGTACACGATCGTTTAGATTTAACTCAAAATTTGGTACACGATCGTTTAAATTTGACTCAAAATTTGGTACAAGATTGTTTAGATTTGGTTACAATTTATATTTTCAATTCTATCATTTAATTTTGTTACACGATCGTTTAGATTTGATCATTTAGATTTGGAGACCCAAATCTAAATGATTTTTTCTTCAAAACTTGGTACACGATCGATTAGATTTGGCTAAACGATATTTTTAAATGCTTTTGCTACACGATCGTTTATTTTTTTTATACGATCGTTTAGATTTGTTTACACGATTGTTTAGATTTGGCTAAACGATTTTTTAAATTCTTTTCGTACACGATCGTTTACATTTGTCTACTATTGATTTATTTTTTTTGCACGATCGTTTACATTTAGCTACTTCAATCTAAATGATTTTTTTCAAGATTTTTTTCAAGATTTTTTATACACGATTTTTTAGATTTTGCTATTTTTTTTATACATGGTCGTTTAGATTTGGTTATCCAAATTTAAACGACATAAAAAAAGAAAGAGGAAAAAAAGAAAGACGACGGAAAGAAATCACAGCAACAAAAAAAAAAAAAAAAGGAAAAGAAGAAAAGCGATGGAAAGATTAAACAACGTAAAAAGAATCAAAAATGAAGAAAGACAATGAAAATATTAAATGACGTAAAAAAGAATAAAAAAAGAAGAAAGATGGTTGAAAGAATTGCAAAATTAGAAAAGAAAAATACCAGGAAAGAAATCGCAGTAAAAAAAAAAGAGGAAAAGAATAAATATGATGGAAAGATTTAATGACGTAAAAAAACAATTGAAAAATAAAAAAGATGATGAAAAGAAATTGTAGAAAAAAAAAAGAGGAAAAGAAGAAAGACGACGAAAGAAATCGAGGAGGAAGACGATGAAAGAAATCGTAGGAGGAAGACAATTTCATCGCGAGGAAGAGAAGAAAGAAGGAAAGGGAAAACCTAGAATATTTAAAAAATGACTAACTTTATGGGCTTTGTTACACGGGCCGTAAATAGTTTGGTGTTTTGTTACATTTATGTAAGTTTCTCTATCTTATATTTAGTTTAATCTAAATATGAATCATATTTATATATATACTCTCTCTCATAAACTATAGTTTTAATGTGTATCATATACGTATTAAATTTTAACCTATTGTTTTAATATGAATCTAATTCACATTAATTAAAATTTGAACTTATTCAAATAATTTATTCTCTCATAAACTAATTTGAATCATATTCAAAATTAAATTTATAGAATAAAGTTTAATTAAAATGTAAACTTCATATTATAATGTATCATCATACATTATATTAATTCCGAAAATAAATTTGAACATTTCAAATTACAATCAATATATATTCATTTCATTACTCTTTACGAGCTAGGAAAGGAGCCTAATGGACCTACAAATTAGAAGCTACAACAATATGAGATTAATTGTCTAAACTTATTAACTAGTATACGTTAACTGTGTGTGCACTCTAGTAAATACTCACAGCTGAACTCTTCTAGCTGTAGATATATTTCTATATCCACAGATATATACCAATAATAGTAAGCTTCCTTCACAAGTGTCTGTAACATCAACTGCATCAAATTACTTTTTTACCCCTAAGTTACTTCTAGTCCTTACATACCGTGCTTCTCTAGTGAACTAATAGAATACGAGACATGTACAACAAAATAAAGATCAAATTTTACTCTAGATGCATCTAAACTATTCAAAAATTAACATTGCCAAGACTACCCTAATTAAATGGAATTAGAGTTAAAAGAAAACTTACCTTTGTAGTTTTCCAAACCAGAATGCATGAGTGACTTGAATGCATGAATGTATCTATTTGACGATGTCTTCATTCTCTACCAAAGTTTACTGTGATCACTTGAATCACATTTCATCTTTTACCTTACTGATCATTTATAATCATCTTAGATCAACATACTGATGCCATAGATAAAAGGTCGCACTACATTTTCTATACTTGAAGCTTTTGTGATTAATCTTTCGTTCATTCTTTCGTGATAGAGTCTTATTCTCCGTTGATCAATCAATGTTGCTTCTTCCTCACATGATATATGCCTATATATATATATATATATATATATGAAGGGATGAAAACCCTGAGCGGAATAATTACAGAAACCCAATTTTAATTGAAACCTTAAAAATATCAATACATTGGCAAAAAATTACAAAAACAATTTTTATGGTTAAACATGCTTTGAATAAAAATACAGAGAAGAAAACTTACGCTCGTTGACGACTCTGAATCTACCAATCATCAATTTGGGCACCACCACTTGGAAAGCTTCTTATTCTCTGATTGAGATGGTTTGTGGGAACCAAAATTGGAATAAAGGAATTTTTCTTAGAGAGAAAATTTGCTCAGAGAGAAATGGGAGAGCAATTCATTTTCACAGAATTCACCACCATTCTTGTTACGCAAAGTATTCCCACTTCTTCAGACGGAAGAAGTGGGAAGTTGGAGATAATAAATGGGAACGTGGGAAAACCACCCACGTTCCCTATTAACTTAATAATAATTATTAAATTAATATATATTAAACTTATTAATTAATTTAATTAAATAATTAATTAATTTAATAATTAATTAAATCATATTTTATTAATATTTTCACTTAAATCATATTTAATTAATATTTTCATTTAAATCATATTTAAATGAATATCTCTCGCATATATTTAATTAAACTAAACTATTAATTAATTCTCCAATTAATTAATTTCTAAATTAAATATCTTATATTTAATTTAATCCATAATTTGAATCATATTCAAATATAAATTTCTCTCATAACCTATGGTTTTAATATGTATCATATACACATTAAATTTTAACTTATAGTTTTAATATGAATCTAATTCACATGAAACTAAAATTTGAACTTATTCAAATATTTTATTCTCTCGTAATTTAATTTTGAATCATATCCAAAATTAAATTTATATAATAAAGTCTAATTAAAATATAAACTTTATATTATAATGTATCAATATACATTATATTAATTCCCAAAGTAAATTTGAACATTTCAAATTAGAACCAATATAAATAAATCTCATTACTCTTTATGAGTTAGGAAGGGGACCTAATGAACCTACAGATCAGAAGCTACAACGATATGAGATTAATTGGCTAAACTCATTAGCCACATTAATCAATATTTGTTAACTGCGTGTACACTCCACTAAAGACTCACAGCTGAACTCTTCTCACTGTAGATGTATTTCTGTGTCCACGGATATAGACCAATACCAATAAGTTAGTCCTTCACAAGTGTTCGTAAAACCAGTTGGGTCAAATTACCGTTTTACCCCTGGGTTACTTCTAGTCCTTAAATACTAGTGCTCCTCTAATGAACAACCTGTTTATGGTTCAACCACTAAACAGAAACCCCTCTCGTGCCATAGAGAGGGTAGGGCCCTTTGTTCAAGTCCCGGAGATAGCATTTAAGGAAACACTTATCTACTTACCCTAAAGGTGGGAAGGAGTGAATTCCATCTTGTGTGATTATGTTCCCAGCTCCTCACTCGATCTTGTCCCCAAAATGATAAGAATATTGAGTCGGCAATTTGACCACTCTCACCCGTACAAATTAAAGGACAATCCATCGCAAACAGGAGTTCATAATACACTCAGGATTAAGAGTAAGTCACCTAGGTCATCCTAATGAAATAGAAATTCAACTAGTTAACGGAGTTACATCTAGTGATTACAATTTCGTGGTCCAGTCTTATGCAAACTCATTACATAGGATACCCTCACTCGCATGTCGCATACATGAACGCATTGGATCAATATTTTTGTATCAAATAAAAAGTGAGCCGTATCCATAGTGTTAACAGGATAAGGTACCCAACCTTAACCCTATACTATAGACTCTTTAAGCTGATCTTGAACATTTGATCCCTGTATGTCTCTACATACTGTTCAAGACTCATCAAACAGCTTAGGATGTTAGTTTATTGGATTTAGGTTATTAAGACAAAACTAATAATATAATCAATAACACTTATTGAAATTATAATAATAAAATACTTTATTAATGTCAGTCAATTGATTATATTTACTATCTACGAGTTTTAGGACATAAAACCCAACAATATATATTTCTATTTTCACAAAGATATTTTAAACAAGATTCCTAAAATAAAGGAGAATCTTTTTATCTTTTAGAAACTAATTATCTTATCCTTAAAAACACAATCCTCACAATGTCTTTTAGACAAAATCCCAACAAACTCCCCCTTTTGTCTAAAAGGAGATTTCTTTTCTTGTTTAAGACACCGCTTCTCAGAACTGTCTCATGGATCAGATAGCTAGCAAAGATAAAGGAGCACAACATATCAACACAATCATCATCAGGGCATCTTATACAACAAATCCACACACACACAACACCAATAACTAACACATAAACTTCCACCAACAAACTAACTTGAACATCATTTCATTCCAGTAGTTGTTTTTTAAACATCAAGACAGAAGTTTTTTGTTTTTAAAAAATCGTACTAACTTGCAAAAGTTTAAACAACTTCAAACAGAAACTTAAACCAGGGGAAACAAAACAAAACATAATGTCAACAAAACAGCACTCCAGCTTCAGCTACATTTGCCCATCAACCATCGTCCAACCTTGATACTACTCCCCCCTTTGGACCAAAAAGAAATATCACTCAGAACCATGCTCCCCTATACTAGTAGAAGGAGCCAATGATTTCAAGTGACGAATTAGTGAATCAACCTCTATCCTTCGCTCAAATAACAAATTAATGGAAGTAGAGAGAGCTTGAGACTCAGCTGCTAGTGTGTTTGACTATTCTGGAAGCCGATTCTCGATCAACAAAGAAGCCTTCAGCACTCTCATCCCAATCATTTATGTCAAACATTCGAGAGCTCGTGAAGGACGCAAGTCATGTTCTATATCTGGCACATGACTGCTCTAAAAAAGTATGTAATTCAAGGATAAGGTATTTGGTTCAGGTCCCGGGGATCAGACATTGTTAAGACAACATTATTGAGATGAAGTAGTAGACCAGAGAAAAATCGTTGTAAAGCAATAGGGATTTTAACCCCAAACGATCCCACATGCCTCAACAGCTGATTATATATAAAAGATCCTGTATCTATAGAGTCGTCATGGCATATTTGATATAGAAATGTTCCCAACGCAACAGACACACTGGAAGCATAAGAAAACGAGAACCAATTGGCAATATCAACCTTATGAAGAATGACATATTTAACACTGAGAGCAACTGCATGGATTCCATTAACAGGCCAAGAAGATAGTGTCCATCCAGTTAATACAGACGCTAAAACTTCATTAGATGGATTAGAAGGAGAGTAGTCAGACCCAACATTATTACGCAGAAAACCATTAATGACAACAGGAGAGATCTTGAATTTTAATCCTCTAATATGAACAGTCTGATAATCAGGACTACTAAGATCATTAAAATCAGTTGGTAAATTTACAATGAATTCCCCAATTAACTGAGGGTAAAATGGCCCAACATTGGATATATTCTTGGATAGACCAACCTTCTCAATAAGACTCATGACACCTAAGCAAGAATGATGTTTATCTGAAAAATTTACCTCTTCAGCTATCCTTCGCTGCACCACATTTTTCATCGTTTAACATTTTCTTCAAGATGAAAAGATATTCTATCAATTGGAACAGATGGAATGTTTGGAGGAATCTTCTTCCATCTAGTCTTAGTGCTAATGTTTCGCCGATTCTACTGAACTTTCTTCCTCGTTGGCCTAAGTACTTCAAAAAATTGTTGGGTCTTGGGTTGAGCGTCATTATGAACATCTGGTTCAATAGTATTGGTTGTATCAGTGTTAGTAGGTTTAACACCTTCAACATGAACAAGGGCCTCATCAGCAGAAACTCGAGTCCTTCCCTAAGTTACAATAGATTCATCAGCAGGAACATGTGCCGGTTCAAAATGTGGATTAGATGTTGTAACGTTGGCTGGGACAGATCATCTAACTGATGGTGAGTGTTGTGATGGACCCGGTTCTACATTGGACGCATGGTGAAGACCAGGTGTAGGAACGAACACATCTTCAGAAGAAGAACTTTTCTGAGAATGAGCTGATATGATAGGATCAGTAGGTTTTGCAAGAGCAACTTCTGAAGCATAGCTTTTCTTCAACAATCTAGCTAGTGGAATATCATCTAGGTCATCAAGATCCATGTTTGAAACGTGAGTCTCAGAGACACTCGGTGCATTTTCAGCACTTTTCACAGCACTTTTAACAACAATTTCTTCATGTACAGGCACATGAAAACTTTCGGAGACATGTAAGCTGGTAAGGTCTCCATGGCAGAGTGCTATTGAAACGACGGCCTCGCATTCATACACCATGCATGACAGACTTTGAAGCTAGAACTTTAAGAACCTCTTGAGACGATTTAGCCTGATAATTTTCGTTCCGAGTGTTTACCATTATTGACACAAATCGAAGAACAATTAGTAGTTTATGAGAAGATGAATGATCCTAAAGTAAAACTGAGTCTTGAAGATGGAATGATCAATTTTTAATTATTCTAAAAGTCCCCCTTTTAATTATTTTTTTGTTTTAAAAATCCGCTTAGAAGTCGTAAAGATCGTATTTATTCCTATTATGGCACTGACAAGGGCCATTATCTTTGATCATGTTAATGTCCACTGTCTTTTTAGCCAATTAAAGAGTTAAAGCTTACAAACTCCTAATCTCGTGCGTAAGTGCTCAAAAGTGATCGCATCAAGAGGTTTAGTAAAAATATCTGCTAATTGTAAATTTGAGTGAACATGTTCCAACATAATAATCTTATCGTCAATAAGCTCTCTAATAAAATGATACCTTATATCAATATGCTTGGTTAAACTATGCTGAACCGGATTTTTTGACATATCAATGACACTCATATTATCATAGTATAGAGTCATACCACCCTGTATGATGCCATACTCATGCAACATATTCTTTGACCTTTTTATTTCCTGGAGTCCTTTTGTGTTGAGATTTTTCCAAACCAAATTTTCGTACTATGTTCTTGGCATACTTCTCTTGAGTTATAAATATACCTTCACTTCTTTGTTTGATTTGGAGACCTGAAAAACATGATAATTCTCCTACCATACTCATCTCAAATTCTGATTTCATGATATCAATGAAACTTTCAACCAGTTCCTTAGGGAATCCCTCGAATATGATATCATCAACATTGATTTGTGCCATAATCAGATCATTGTCAGTTCTATTAATGAATAACGTGTTGTCAGCCCCACCTCGGGAATATCCTTTGCAACCCAGATAAATTGTTAAACGTTCGTACTAGGCTCTGGGAACTTGCTTTAGTCTATATAAAGCTTTATTGAGCTTATACACATGTAGAGGAAATTCAGAATCAACAGACCCTTTAGGTTGTGCAATATAGACTTCTTCATTCAAGTAACCATTTAAGAAAGCACTCTTGACATCCATCTAATATAATTTAAAATTTACGAATGCAAGATATATTGAGCAAGAGGCGGATAGCTTCAAGTCTAGCAACAAGTGCAAACGTTTCATCAAAATCAATTCATTCGACCTACACATAACCTTGAGCCACCAGTTGAGCTTTGTTCCTTGTTACATAACCTACTTCATCAGTCTTATGCTTAAAGATCCACTTGATTCCTATAATATTTGCCCCTTTAGGTTTAGGAACTAGAGTCCATACATTGTTACGCTTAAATTGGAGCAACTCTTCTTGCGTTGCATTAATCCAATATTCATCTTTAAGAGCAGCATCAACAGATATAGGTTCAATGGCTGAAGTATAACATAGATGAGCAATCATTTTTGTATAATCTACTTTATCCTTCTTTTTTGTGGTAATTCCAGCTGAAGGATCGCTAATAATAGAGATTAATGGATGATTTTTCCTAACATGTAATTATGGAATAAGTTTAGTTTCTTTAGCTGTTGCTTCCTAGGAGTTGATTTTGAGTTTTTGTTGACACTATTTGTACCTGTATCGACTTTGGACATGTCAACAATCATAGTATCAGGAACCATAGTCATTGTAGGTGCTGGATCATCATCTTCATCAGTTCGTTTGTAAGTAGATTTAAAATCATTCACCACAACATTAATCATTTCCATAACCATTCCAGTTCTATTGTTGAAGACTCTATACGCTCTGCTGTTTTGGGAATATCCAAGAAAAAATCTCTGTTCTGATTTAGCATCCCACTTTTTATAATATTCCTTATAAGTAAGAATATAACAAGTACTTTAAAAAATATGGAAATATTTCACATTAGGCTTTCTACCATTCCATAGCTCATATAAAGTAACAGTAGTTCCAGATCTGAATGTAATTCTGTTGTGAATATGGCAAGCTATGTCAACAACTTCTGCCCAAAAATGCAACGGTGAATTTGACATGTATCATGACTCGAGCCATTTCTTGTAAATTTCTATTTTTCTTTCAACTACTCCATTTTGCTAAGGAGTTAAAGGAGTAGAATATTCATGTATTCCTTCAATTTCACAGAAGTTATTCAGATCTTCATTTTCAAATTCCTTACCATGGTTACTCCTGATTTTGACAATCTTATTCCCTTTTTCCTATTAAAGACTCAATTATAAATTGATGCAGACTCGTGCAGTATCAAATTTACCTTTTAAGAATCGAACCCATGTGAAACGGGAAAATCATCCACAATAACAAACAAATACTTCTTTCCTCTAAGACTTTCAGTCTGCATGGGGCCCATAAGATCTATATGTAGTAATTCTAAGACTCTGTTTGTGGAACATTCCTTCAGACTTTTATGAGATGCTCTAGTTTGCTTTCCAATTTGACAATCACCATAGAAGAATCTGCTATTTAAGTCAATATTTGGAATACTTATAACAACTTCATTTTTTACAGCTTTATTTATGCTCCTTAAGATGATATGTCCCAACTTTCTATGTCACAACCAAGTTTGATCTTCTTTAATTGAGTGACAAACATCTGAATTATTAGAGATCCAATGATAGCAGTTATCAACCTGTGGACAACCATTCGTGAGAACTCGATTTTTTCATCAATTACCACACAATTGTTTTTGCTAAAGTTTACACTGTAACCTTGATCACATAGTTGACTTACACTGATTAGATTGACTTTTAGTCCTTCAACATATCTAACATCATTTAGACAAGGTAAATTATTTTTTGTAATGTTTCCTTTTGTTATAATTCTTCCTTTCGTACCATCTCCAAAAGTAGCATGTCCTGAAGCACATTCCTTTAATTTAGAGAAGAAGAATTTGTTTCCAGTCATATGCTTAGAGCATCCATTGTCAAAATACAATGCATTAGTTGAGGCTTGAATAGTAGTAAGCGATATTACATTGTTCTGACTGCTTTACTTTCCATACCATTCGACTTCTTCTTCTATTCTAATTTGTAAAGTTAAGTTTATGCTTCTGATCGCCATACTTTACTTTCCATTGATACATTCTATCTCTTTGTAACATATAGCAAAATAACCTAATATGACTTTCTAGCCACAGTAATAACAAACCCATCTAGTAGTTTTGGCCGAAGGGCTAATAGCTTTCGTTGCAGTAGGTGCATCTGACTTGTCATTCACAGAAGCAGAAACAAACTTTATTTCAGTCGTTGGATTAACATTTTTACTGAAGAATCAAAGCCAAGACCATATTTGCTTGTGTTAGTTTGTCCTGATCTTATTAATAAGTCTGACTTCTCAATCCTAGAATTTAGCATTTTTACTGACTTCATTATTTGGTCATATTCATTCTGAACTTCCCTCAGTTTTGGATTTAGTGATGATATGACAGACATTAAATGTTCATTTTCTTCCATGAGGTCTTGAATTTTTTCTTTCTAGACTGCTTTGGCTTTACAATCTTCTTTCCATAGAACTTTGAGCTCCTCAAAAGTTAACTGATTATTGTAATTCTCTTCAGAACTTTCACTTTCATCTTCAAAATTATTGGTTTCTATAATGCGTATTGTGAATGCATTCATGCCGTTGTCTTCTTCACTATCATCAGGGTCCTCATCTGACAAGATAGCATGGAAAATTTTCTTTTGTCTTCTCAAGAACGTAGGATATTCAGCCTGATAATGACCAACTCCCCCACATTCTCGACATCTGAAAATTCTTCCTTCACCCTCCTTTTTCCGTCCATAGTCACTATCTCTCTTGTTTGAGACTTCATTAAACCTTCTGGTATTGTTCTCACCCTCTCTTCTTCGATAATTAGTCAGATTTCGATCATTTGATCCTGTAGTATTCAAAATTTTGAATTTCTTGACCACCTTAGAAAATTCTTTCGTCAGAAGAGCTATTAACTCGTTCATGTTTGTTTCATTATCAGACTGATTTATCGTTGTCTCTTCTTCATATATTGACTTAAAAGCGATGCTCTTGCCTTTCTTATTTTCTTTGTGAGATATAGCCATCTCGAAAGTAAGTAGAGAACCAAATAACTCATCTAGTTTTAATTTGGCAATGATCGTAGTACTTTGTGCACTATCTTGGATTCAGGAATTCTTTCACCAAGCAGTAGTGATTCATTAGCAATTTCTGGAATTCTCTCATTGTAATATGAAATAGATTCATCTTTAGCCATTTTGAACGCTTCAAATTTTGATGTTATCAACTGTAATCTCGATATTTTAACTCTTATAGTGCCTTCATAAGCAACTTCCAATATTTTTCATGCTTCTTTAGCTAAACTACAAGAGTTTATAAGTTTGAACATATTTAGATCGAAACCATTAAAGATAGCATTTAAAGCTCTAGCATTTCCAACTTACGCTTGTTCTTATTAGTCCGGTTAACTTTTGATTTTGGAACTCATACACCATCCACAGTCATCATAAGAGGTTTATATCTAGCCACAAGGGCTCTCCATGCTTTCCCATATAATGTTTTAATAAAGGAATGTGGGGTTTCCAATAACAAGATTCCTAAAATAAAGGAGAATCTTCTTATCTTTTAGAATTTAATTATCTTATCTTTAAAAAGATAATCCTCACAATGTCTTTTAGGCAAAATCCCAATATATACAATTACAAACTACAAGACCACGAGATTTAGGGCATCAACCCCAACAATCTCCCACTTGTCCTAAAGCTAGTGGGGTATATAACATAAAAGTTAAAATACTATAATAGTACACAAAACAAGAAACTAGCGAATATAATACGCACCTAGTAAATTTCCCACTTGCCTTAAATTAAATGTGGCATGTCACGTAGACCCAGACTCTCTAGGTGACCCTCAAACACCTTAGTCGTGAGGGGCTTTGTAAACGGATTAGCAATGTTGTGCATCAAAGCTATCTTTGTGATGATCATGTCCACTCAATAGACCATCTCTAAAATCAAGTGATACTTGCGTTCAATATGCTTTCCACGCTTAAGGCTTTTGGGCTCCCTAGAATTAGCCACAACCACACTATTATCATAGTAAAGAGTAATCGACTTTGACATGTTTGGAAATACTTCCAAATCAATCAAGAATTTCCTCAAATAGCCTCTTTGGCAGCTTCACAAGCTGCGACATTCACTGCCTCCATGGTGAAGTCAGCAATACATCCTTCCTTGATACTTCTCCAAACTACAACTCCTCCATTAAGAGTGAACACTGAACCTGAAGTAGATTTCCTAGAATCTTTATCAGTTTAAAAACGAGAGACTGTTTATCTTGTAAGAATCAAATCCTTAGAACCATACACAAGCATGTAGTCCCTCGTTCTCCTAAGATACTTGAGGATAGTTTTAACGGTAGTTTAGTGAGCTAATCCTGGATTAGATTGATATCTACTGACTATCCCCATTGTAGAACAGATGTCAGGTCTAGTACATAACATCACATACTTCAAGCTACCAATGGCGGATGCATAAGGGATATGTCTAATTTCCTCAACCTCTTGTGGTGTCTTAGGACATAACATCGTAGACTCCTTAAACAAAGTAACTTCATTCCTGAAAGGTAGTAAGCCTCTCTTAGAGTTTTGCATTGAATATTTAACAACTATCTTGTCAATATATGATTCTTGAGACAAAGCTAGCGTTTTGTTCTTACGATCGTTAAAGATTTGAATACCCAGAACAAACTGTGCCTCTCCCAAATCTTTCATTTGAAATTGAGCTGCCAGCCATTGTGTGATGTCAGTTAGTACACCTACATCATTCCCAATGAGTAGGATATCATCTACGTATAGGACTAAGAAAGCTACTGAATTAGTGATGATTCTTTTGTAGACATAAGGTTCATCAACGATTTGATCAAATCCATAAGATTTATTACGGTATCAAACCTTATGTTCCAAGATTGAGAAGCTTGTTCCAATTCATAAATAGAACGATTAAGCTTACAAACCTTTTGCTCTTGACTTGGAGTTATGAATCCTTTTGGTTGTTGCATATAGATGGTCTCCTCAAGATTGCCATTCAAAAAGGAAGTCTTAATGTCCATTTGCGAAATCTCATAATCAAAATATGCAGCAATGGACAAAAGTATTCGAATAGACTTTAACATGGCAACAGGTGGGAAAGTCTCCTCATAGTCAACTCTCTTAACTTGGGTATAACCCTTTGTCACTAGTCTAGTTTTAAAAGTTTGTACTTTACCATCTGCACCTCCTTTTCTCTTATAGATCCATTTACAACCTTTAGGTTTTACCCCATCAGGTTGATCTACAAGATCTTAGACTGAATTGAAGTACATATACTTCAATTCAAGATTCATAACTTTAATCCATTCATCTTTATCCACATCCTCTATTGCCTTCTTAAAAGTCAAAGGTTGCCATAAGATATAATAGTTAAGGTTTTAGTTAAACTCATATAACAAATATGTAAGTTTGTAACCCTCCTACTTCGTCGAGGTTCCTTCAACGATTGAGGTTGATGTGTCCTAGTAGATGAACTGACATGAACAACTCTTGTTAATGCACTAGACTCTTCAACAACTCTTGTTGAAGGTTCCGTAGTTTCATTGAAAAGTTCATTTAATACTATCTTACTATGCGGTTTGTGCTCCCTTATGTGGTCATATTCTAAAATGTAGCATTTGTCGATACAAACACTTTATTATCTTTAGGATCATAGAAGTAACCACCTCTAGTTCTTTTGGGGTAGCATATAAATAAACATAATTTTGAACGAGGTTCCAATTTCTTAGGATTAGTCTCAAGCACGTGTGTTGGACAACCTCATATTCTGAAATTAAGTAAATTGCCTTTACGACCATTCCATAATTTCAAATATGTTTAAAAAACACTTGTAGATGGAACACAATTCAAAATATAAACTGCAGTTTGCACTGCATAACCCCAAAACGAATTAAGTAAGTGAGCGTAACTCATCATAGACCAAACCATGTATAACAAGGTTCGATTTCTCCTTTATTATACACCATTCTGTTAAGGTGTACCAGGTGCTGAGAGTTGGGGTTCAATTCCACATTTCATCAAATAGTTTTGGAATTTCAAATCCATATCCTCTCCACCTCGATCTGATCGAAATGTTTTAATAGTTTTACTTAATGCGTTCTCAACTTCAGCCTTGTATTCCTTAAAATTTTCAAGGGCTTCAGACTTATGTTGCATTAAATAAACATACCCATATCTTGAATAAACTTTAGTAAAAGTGATAAAATATTCAAACCTTCCTCTTGCTTTAACATTCATAGGACCACATAGATCGGAATGTACAAATTGCAGAGGTTCTTTGACCCTATGGCCTTTTCATGTAAAAGGTCTTTTGGTCATCTTACCTTCAAGGCATGACTCACATACATGTAAAGAATTTTCTTCTAACTCACTTAGAAGTACATTCTTTACTAATCTTTCAATTCTATTGAGATTTATGTGCTCTAATCTTATGTGCCAAAGATAAGCATTTTCTTTTGAAAATTTTTAAGTCTTTTATTTTGAGTCACTACAATTTTAAACATTTCATTATTAAGCAGGGCTTTAGATGTTAATGATCTTAACATATAAAGATTATTTTTTAACTTTGCAGAACAAATCTCAACACCATTTTTATAAATAAGCACTTTATTTACATTAAAAGTTAACGAGTAAGTTTGTTCTAGTAAGCACTTTTATAGAAATCAAGTTCCTTTTTAAATCAGGAACAACATATATATTTTCTAATAAAAGAAAAGGTTTATGTAAACAAAGTCAAATCCCTCCAACTGCAACCGTTGAGACGACATGTACAATTCCAACTCGCATCGTTATCTCTTTAGTCTCCAACTGCCACCAGGAACTAATTTCCTGAAATGAAGAACAAATATCATTAGTGACACCTGAATCTATTATCCAGGCTGAATCATCATTTTCCACTAAACAAGTCTCTAGCACTAGTAAATCACATTTACCTTGTTTGTCCTTCTTCTTTTCTACCAAGTACATAGAACAGTTTCTCTTCCAATGTCCCTTCTGGTTGTAATGGAAATATATTCCCTTTGCAGCCTTGGCTTTCTTGCTCGTTTTAGTAGCAGTGGAGTTAGCTTTATTTCCTTGACTACCATTCTTCTTCTTCCACTTCTTAGTGTCAGTTGAAGAAGGCACATACTTAGTTCCAGAGGTCGAACCTCTATGGAACTTTCTTGTGGAAGTAGCAACATTTGCCTCTCCCTTTTGTCCCTTGATTTTCATCAGAAACTCGAAAGTCTGTAGCTCATTGAGATGGGTTGTTAGGGTATAAGTAATCTTTTCATAATAACATTGCTTCTAAATTGCAGGAAACTCTCTGGCAGAGATTCCAAAATAAATCTTCATCTATGATAGCCCTATTCATTCCTGCCACGTTGAAATGAATCATCATATTGAGAACATGTTCTCGCACTGAGGCTCCCTCGTTCATATAGGCATTATAAATGTATTTTAGAGCATCATGCTTGATCTGATAAGATGCCTAACTAAACATCTCCTACAGGAAGTCCATAATCTCACGAGTAGTGAGCATTGATTCATGTTTCTTGGCTCATACTTCAGATAAGCTTGCCAAGATGTATGCTCGGGCTTTTTCATTTGCCTTGACCCAGTGCTCATGTGCTTTTCGAATAGTTCGAGTTGCATTAGCAGTTGGGACTTGAGTACACTCCTCAACTAGGACAAATCTAAGGTCATCAATGATTAGCACATTGTTGCTAGTATTTTCCAAGATACATAATTATTGCCATTAAGTTTATCAGCAGCCAACATATTCGAAGTAGCACTCATCGTTATCAAATTGCTGAAACCATACAATTTATTTATATTAGTTATACTAGCATTTTCCATATAAAAACCAATCAATTTAGCAAAATTTTAATATATCCTAAGTGATATCTATTTTGCAATGATGCTTCAGTGAGGTAGGATAAAAACCTCCGTAGGGTGATTAATTATCCCTTCATTAAATTGAGACAATCTGAACTAAATATTACACCAGAATAACTCTTATTCGTAAAATAGTTAGTCATCATTGTTTAGTCAATAAATGATTAACTTACTTGAAAATTTCTTGTAAGTGCAACCCTTCATTTTAGATTCTAGAGTTTCGCCCTAATAAGTAATCCGTAGGAAAAAACCAATTGGAGCAAAAACTAAAGAAATCCTATCCATTTCTAGAGTTTCTGGAGTTTGAGTAAAATCTCATGTAAACACCTTCCGTAGCGGGTCACAAGCAAAGGTGCCTCGAGGTCGAGCATGAGAATTTAGTAGAAACTAATGAAAGAGACTGTGGGATGTATTGACACATATCCCTCTCCTACTTACCATAAACACTATCTCCATTCATCTTGTTATTGACTTATACAAACACCACTCGTAGGGGGACACAAGCAAAAGTGTCTCGAGGCCAAACATAAGTCTCACAGTGTGCATGTTTAAGGAGAAACGTGAAAAGAGAAATGAAGTCTCATATACCCCATTTTCTCCCACTTAGTGTTTTACTTAAAATTAGTTAACTTATAAAATACGGCTAATTATTTATCTAAGTCCATTGTTAAATTGGCTCAATATAACTCTTATATTGGATAGTTCAACAATATATGATTATTGTTCCTGAAACACTTAGATAAATATAATCATGTATTGTATGCTTATAAAATGTTTGACTAATTCACCTTCCAGGTCAGTTCCTAGGTAGAGGTGTTCCGTTACCGTTAGCTTAAGTACCCGAGCTAGACAGAACTTTCCTTAGACAAAGATCCCTTATAGACAAATATTTTATAAATTTAATCTTTTATTGATATCATTTTAATCGTATTAAAAGGAAAAAGGATTAATCCTATTTCTAATCTCATTAGAAATATTATTTGTTAAGGTCTAGGTGAATTAATTTGAAACCATTTAAAACTAATTGTGATCTTATGTTAGCATGCAACTCTTCATTATAGATTTTAATTCTAAATTCATAAACTTATAACACTTCTAAGAAAAGGAAATAATTAAAACCTATAAACATGCATTTCTAATGTCATTTAATAAATATAGCGATTATATTCACTAATAATGACATGCTAAATACATTTCTATTTTCATCACACAATACAACAATTATATTAATGCAATGAAAATAAACACATTCGTCAATCAAACTATAAAATACAACATTTTAAAATATAGTATGATGCATGGAAATATTAATTATACATGTTATCATATAATATAACAATTATATTAAATATGATGCATGAGCATGCTTAGAAAATCATACAACTAAAATATAACACTTATATTTAAGAATGATGCATGATAATTATAATCCTAAAGTGAGATTTTAAACTATATGACATACATTATGCATATAATTGGTTTAATTAAACATCATATGCAATAATAGATTAAATAGTAAAATAGACCAAATTTGGTACCCAAAAAAGTAATCAAATTATATTAATAAAAACAAAAAAACTACAAATTACACGTTGTGGAATTTGAACCCACAACTTTTGCGACAATAGTGGATGCCTAGCCACTACACTAGAAACCAATCCATGCTAATGTAAAGGTGCACATAAACAATATATATTTGTTTTTTAATCAAATGCTGTTGCAACTCTATATAGATTTAAATCTATACAGAACTGGAAAAGATCCTCTGTAAAGCCTCTGAAAATCGTCAATCTTCACAGCAACACTTGCCTCGAACGACACAAACTTACAAACTCGATTACATAATTAAAATACCCAAAACAACAGGCCCTTACATCAATCAAATTAATGAAAAACTATAATATAAGGTGCCAAAATCGAAAACATCTATTTTGCAAACCCACATTCAACAATGCAGAGGGTAAAAAAAAATACCCACATTTTCTCTGAATTTTGTTTCAAAAATTGAAAAAACAATTGGACGACCTGGCTCTAATACCAATTGAAGGAATGGAATTCCTAAAGTGGAAACGTATGAACGCCGTGCAAGTGAAGTTCAATTTGTAAAACAAAAACTAAAGCCTAAGTATGCTTCTATGGAGGAAAAGGGGAAAAAGAACTAACCTTTGTAAAACCTCAAAGAACTCTTCTTTCAAGCTTTCAAGAACACCATGAAGTCTTCCTCGTTATTCTCAAGGTCAGAACCAATAGAGAGTTGTGGGCTTCTGTAATTTGGTGAGGGAGAAGTTTTGAGAGAGAATCCTTTTCTTTTTTGGAATAGAGAGATCATCCAAAATTTAGAGAGCAGAAAGAGCAGATCTTCTTAATATCTCAACCATTAAGAGAGATGGAGGGAAGTTATCAAATAGCTTCTTCCATCTGTGCACATAGAATAACTCCCTTGAGAGTTATTTTACTATTTAAAAATATATTAATTAAAATAAAAATAATTAATATAAATTTAATCTATATTATATCTTATATAATAAAAACTTTATATTATTTCATATATAACATAAGCAATGGTTTAGATCTCTCATATAGTCTATAGTGCTAATATGAAACGAGTCCATATTAATTTAACCTATAGTTTATTTATGAATCTTATTTATATTATTATTATTATTATTTGAATCATATTCAAATATTAACTTCTTTCATAAAAATTTTATATTATAATATATCAAATACATTATATTAATTGTATCATATACAATTTATTCCCTTTAATCAATTTGAACAATTCAAATTAAACCAAAATAAATTTGATTATCATTTATCCTTATTGAGCTAACAAGGGGACTTATGGACCTACAGATTGAAGCTCTAATGATATGAGATTAATTAATTAAACTCTTTAATTTAATTAATCTTCATTCATTAACTATCAGCCATTCCAATAAAGACTAATAGTTGCACTCTTCTTACTGTATATATGTTTTTCTGCCCATTAGATATGACCAATCAATAGTGCAATGACCCTTCACAAATTGCTCGTAAGTACAGCTAGGCCAAAAATTACGGTTTTGTCCTTGTAGTTACATCTAACTCCTTAAGTACCACCGATTTCTCTAATGAATAATAATTATAGTCCCACTATAACTGAACTCCTCTCGGGCAAATAGAGGGTGTGGCGCTATATTGTTCAAGTCCTAGAATCAGCCCTTAAAAGAGCAATTTCTCTACTTACTCTATCTATTGAGAATGAGTGAATTCCTTCTTGTGTAGCTCTATTTCCAGCTTCTCGATTAGACGAATTTCCAAAATGGTAAACATATAGAGACGGCGACATAGGCCACTTCACCCATGAAAATCAAAGGACCGCCTTCATAGTTAGAAGTTCACAACTCTCTCAGGATTTAGGTCAAGTCACCTATGGTCATCTTAGTGAAATGTAGTCTCAACTAGTAACAATGTTAATAAGAGAGACTATTTATTTCATGGTCTGGTCTTATACAAACTCTTTGTATAGAATACCCCCGCTTTAATGTCTCGACATGAATGATTAGGATTAAATCATTTATAGCACTTTAGAACAATTGTAACAACTACAAAGTAGGTTGTATTCGTAGTGTCACTAGGATAATGTATCCAACCTTATCCAGTTACTACGGACCATTTAGTTTATCACTTAAATATGATCCACTTGTATGTCTCCACATACATGTTTAGGTTACAGAAGATAACCTTGGATGTTAGTTTATTGGTTTTGTGGGTTAATGCAACAAAATGTCAAATAAAATAAAACACTTTATTTTATTAGATAAATAAAATGTTTGTATAATATATACAATTACAAACTACAAGACCACAAGATTTAGGGCGTCAACCCTAACACCTATAACACATATTCAACATTATATAACCATTATATAAAGAAATCAATTAATATGGATTTTAATTTATTTAAATTTTAATTAAACCATATTTAATTAAGTCAAATCATGTTAAATTAAAATAAATAAATAAATAAATAAATAAATAATTAATTAATTTTATGAAATCATATTAAATCAATATTAATTTAATTAATTAAATAATTAATTAATACATATTAATTAATTTCCATATTAATTAATTAACATGTATATTATACATTATAACCATGATGCATACTTTCAATGCATGAACATGTTAATCTATGGTGGGATTTTAAACCTATATGACATAGTATATGCACATACAATTTAAACTTTAATTAAAACATACATCACATGCATAATTAATTAGAACACCATAAAATGGATTGGTTTTGGCTCCTAAATTAAACTAAAAACTAAATTAATTATTACAATAATAATTTGGTGAATTACATAAATGCTCTCGAACCACTCGGACCGACTGAAAAGCCAACCAAAAAAAGATAAGCGGGCTAAGACCCAAACTTTGGGCTTGAACCGACTTAAAATCAACATGGAAGCACCAAACGAGTATGTAACGTCCCGAATCTTTTCGAGGTAAATTTTATCTTTCGTGGGGATACGAAATTTTTTTTTAACTTAATGTTTTGTAAATTGCTATAATAATAATATGGTATTAACTATATTATTAATATTATTTATTGTGATTATAATTCATTATTGTTATTATTACTATTACTTAATATTATTATTATTTAATATTATTAATTCATTATTATTAATTAATATTATTACTAATATTATTATTATTATTAAATATTATTAATTCATTTTTATTAATTAATATTATTATTAATATTATTGTTATTATTAAATATTATTATTATAATTATAATTTAATTTAATATTTATGTGTATATATATATATATATATATATATATAAAATAAATTTTTTTTTTACGAACCCTAACGCGCGAAGCACACCCCCAGCCCAGCCGCCGCACCTTCTTCCTCTCCTTCACCGTCTTCAACATTTCACAGCCGCCGCCGCGTCTCTCCGTTTTTCTCTTCCGCCTTCGTCTCCGCCACCATCTCTCTTCCTCTGTTGTCGTCTCCGTCTCCGAAATCGAACAGCCGCCGCGACCGCCCGTTTCGATCTCCTTTCGGGTTCACAATGCCAGCCACCGGCGTGCGCCCTCCGTCAGTCGTTTGCCGCGTGGGAGCAAGGCCGGTCGTCGAACGCCTCCCAGCTGTCGTTCGTCACGGTCGTCGGACGCCGGAGAGCCATCGTTCGTGTTGCCCGTTTCGCGCTGCAAAAACCCGACCCGACCCAAAACCCGCTTCCAGTCCGAGCCACACACAAATCCGGGTGAGCCGAGCTGAGTAAGCCGAGCCGAGTGAGCCGAGTGAGCCGAGCCACGATCCGAGCCGCGAGCCGAGTGAGCCGAGCCGCGAGCCGAGTTGAGCCGAGCCACAAGCCGAGCTGTGAGCCAAGGCCAAGCCGAGCCGAGCCGAGGCCAAGCCGAGTCGAGCCGAGATGGAGCCGAGCCGAGCCGAGCCGAACGCCTTCAAGCCGAGCCTAGCTCCTTGCTTCACCAAGCAACCTAAGCCTTCCTTCCTCCGCTCCGGGTCACGGTGAGTCTTCAGTAAGGATTATTTTCGACGAATTCCCTAATGTTGCTACATCCGATTAGAGTTTGAATATTGGAATAAGATATGACCCTACTTTTCTCCCTTGAAGGTAGTACAGAGTTGACGCTTGAGTTCTCGGGTCTCGCGGTAGGCTTGTTTGGAGGTAGTTTTCCTTTCCTTGGGTAAGTCAACGGGTGTTGTTTCGGACCTTTTAAAATGACATCTACTAGAGTCATCAACTAAAACCTTTGTGTTTTCGTTTAGGTTGATCCGTTGAGCGTGGATTCGATCGAGGGGCATAACCGAGTATCAGGTAAGGGTTTTCCTACTACTGGACCCTGAATCCAGGCTGAAAACGTAGTAATCCACAGGGGATTACACGTTAGTGACTGTACTGAATAATTGTATGCGTGTTGACTGTTAAGCACTGTTATTATATTTTGTCTGATGTAAGGATACTGTGACTAATTGTAGATTGAGATTTTATGTTAATGGACCTTGAAGTTACGGTTCAGTATGTAGTAAAGCATTGGTCTGGATGTTGATCATGGAGTTTGGACGGGGAAGGACAGTGAGTCCGGTTTTGGTTGGTTAATTGATTGGATCTAGGGTTTTCCCTAATGGTGTGTGAATTTGGTGATGCGTATAGCAACTGAGGGCGTAGTTGTTTAAACCTATACTATCTGACTGACAAAGCCTATGGCGGAGCTGTAATATGAATGTCGTTGGGGTATGACTGAGGTAGACGGTTTAGTATGGACTGAGGGGTAACAGTTAGCTTCATCTATGGGGTAGTGTGCCTTACGGATAGGTGCATCCTTCGGGAGCACTAGACTGATATGTGCATCCTTCGGGAGCACTAGACTGATATGTGCATCCTTCGGGAGCACTAGACTGATATGTGCATCCTTCGGGAGCACTAGACTGATGTGTGCATCCTTCGGGAGCACTAGACTGATGTGTGCATCCTTCGGGAGCACTAGACTGATATGTGCATCCTTCGGGAGCACTAGACTGATATGTGCGTTCTACGGAACCACTAGGCTGTTATGTAGGGCACCCCCGAATAGGAAGTAAACTGTTGTCCCCTAACGGGCCCAGTAGTGGGTCCCTTACTGGGTATGTTTATACTCACCCTTTTCTCTTCTTTAACTTTTCAGGTAAGGGCACAGCGAGGGGCAGACCGACGAGAGGCAGGAAGGACGCGTGAAGGCCATATGGACGCGTCTGGTTTTCTTATCGCTTCCGCTAGGTATTTTGTCAGAATATTTGACTTGTGATTTTGAACTGGTGACTTGAGTTTTTATTTGTGACTTTTTTTTTGATTGATTTAAAATAGGGCCCGAAACTGTCTTTTGTAAGGTTTCTAATGCTTAAATGAATCGTAACTGGTTCGTTTTAAATTTTTATGTGGAATGGTCGAGTTTTGGTATTTGGTAGTGACCTCAGCTTAGTCCGGAAAGTTGGGTCGTTACAGAGTAGGTCAAAGACGGGTCGAGTAGAGCTAACACGCGGGTCACAAAGAAATAAATTAAGTCACGGGTGCACGGGTCATTCGAAAAGTGGGCTCACAAGATAGGCCAAGCAAATGTGGGTCAGGCAGACGCATGAGCAAAGGGCTGGATGGACATGCGTAATGCAAACCGGGTCAGCGAGTGGGTCAAGTCGGTATGACGCTTCTAATTGGGTCTGGAAGGGCCTATTCGGGTTTGTGAACCAAGAAATCTCCAATTTTCCATCTCTTGTTCTCTCTCCTAGTGTAATAATTACAACCTATTTGAACTCTAATGATTCTAAAAAAAAATACAGGCCCTTTGCAACAATAATTAAGCCATAAAACCACAATATATCCATTTAGTTTACAATCACAGTTTATTAAATAAATTGACACCCATCATATGTAATTGAGTAAAATTAAGCATGCTCTGATACCACATAATGGAATATGATATATGTGCAGCGAAGTAAAGATAGAAGTTTACTCTAGATGCATCTAAACTATTTAAAAACTAACATGCCACTATATATACACACACACACATGTATATATATATGCTTGCGAATTTGACATTGATATTAGTGATATCTGATTTGTTGTATTCCCCAAAAAGATATTTCCTAAACTCATCACTTGCTAAGTATTTGTCTTACGCTTTAAGTTTCTCCCTCCCCAGGTTGTTAGGCGTTAAAGCCTAGCAAGTGAGAAGAAAGAGGGTGGTTGCGTAGACTTGTGCGGCGTGCAAGCCATGTCATCCTATCTTGTGTTTAAGGAGTGGGTTGGTAAGCACATCGCTCCATAACGCCTATGCTTAGTTCAAATGGAAGACAAGTGTGCACCTACGTTGGTGAAGCCAAAGCTAAAGATGATGAGTATGAAGAAACTAAGCAAGGAAAAGGAAGCCCTGAAGCCTGTCCTTGAGTTGGATTGCTGGGCGATTGAGGAGAAGGATGAGAAGAGGCCCTTACACCTCTAAGTATCCCACCATAAAGAGCAACGTTAGGCGATGGATGAGGAAAGGTGGAGCAGAAGCCAACTTTAGTTTTATGTTCTGTGAGAAAAGGAATGTAACTTTGTAACGCACGAACCTTATAAAAATGTTACGTTAATAAAGAGAAGTAGTTGTGTTATTCCGGTGTTTCATTATTATTTCTTTGAGCTTATCGCCTAGGAGTTAAGGTTGAGTTGTAACATGTAAAGAGTACTAGGTGATGGAGCAAAAGGTCCAAAAGTTGTAAGTTTTTCGCTGTAATAAGAAAGTCTCAGTTTGAGGCAAAGGCTTCACGAAAGGACAAGATAAGAAGTTGTTCCGCTCATTAGGCATTTAACGTGTCATCTCATGGGAAGATACACGATGAGTGTCTATGTGGCACGCTGGTCGCACGAAGTGGCATTTGGGGCAGGGCATGACAAAGGCATCAATTAACACTAGTACAAAGCTGAGCTTTAATGTTGGTTTAACACCGACACTAAAGGCCTTTAATGTTGGTTGGAAATCAACATCTTTGATAGTGTTATTAAAGCCCTTTAATGTCAGTTGGACTTTAATGTTGGTTTAAAATCGAAGTTAAAGAGACCTTTAATGTTAGCTTAAAATCGACATTAAAGGCCTTTAATGTCGGTTTAAATCGACAATAAAGGCCTTTAATGTTGGGTTTTAATCGACATCTTTGATAGACTTATTAAAGCCCTTTAATATCGATTGGTCTTTGATGTCAATTTAAATTGACAGTTAAGAGGCCAACAATGTTGGTTTAAAATTGACATTATAGATTTCTAATAATATTAGTTTAAAACCGACATTAAAGCCTTGTTTTTGGGTTAGTTTTTACAAATTTATTTTTATTAAATTGTTACATTATTGTCTATTTTTTATGACACCAAATATTTAAAAACCGACATTATGGGTCCGCATAGATAAATACTTTTTTCTTGTGCTAACAAATCATTAAAATTAATATTCTTTTGACTACAATATTTCTCCTTAACATGTGTATATACAAAATGAAATCTTAATATTTTATTTATATATACAATAACATTACTCCAACAACAAAAAAAAGTGAGAAGTTTAACTATGTAACCTATCAACAAGTAACATTGATCATCATTTGTAAAAGAAAAAAGTTAGATTGTGAGAGTTGGTTATCTACTTTGGAGGGTACAAATTAGCTAACTAGACATTGTTGCCGTTGGATCGTCGCCGCCATGAGTCACCGCGGTTTTCAGAATAGACAAAACTTTAATATTTCAACCTCCATCTCAATCACATTCAAAATCAAAATAAATACAAACACTATGATCTAAACAAACTTGATTATGACTAAACCTGTTTGAGGAATGACATAAATTAAGCAATAGATGTGTAGAATTACCTCTTTTCTATTGTAGGTATTCTCTGTGATATAAACAAATTCTTCAACAAGCAAAGGACTGATTTCTTTATACTTTCCTCGCACACACAAATTAATTTTCAGATGATATTGATCCAATTCAGTCCAGACAACAGATGACCATGCCACTAACTTAATCTGAATGCCGAAAGCATCAAAGAGACATGGATCCTACAATAAAGCAAGAGATCTACAATTCTAGTTATTGTAGAACTCCTCCTCTATGCAAGACCAAATGTCGACGTCGACATCCACTCCAACCGGAGTCTACCCACGTTGGCTACACTCACCGTGATGGAAAGCATCTTTCCTTTCTCCCTCTCTAAGTGTATAAGGCTGCCCTACTACCTCCCACGTTTTTCTTCACGATTAAAACCCTAAAAGATAGAAGAGGGGTATATTTGCAAAAATGCCATCATGTGCCATTAATGTTGATTTTCAAAGAAATGTGCATTTAAGGTTGATTTAAAACTGCCATTGTACCTTCATCTTTGATGTCGGTTTAAAATCGACATTAAAGATCCATTTTCAATTTTTCCAGCCGACATCAAAAGCCATATTTCTCATAGTGTATTGTTCACGCAACCCTATTATACAACACTTCTTCTTCCTCTCTCCTTGCATTTGAATTCATTGAATGGGCCTCTAAATCCATTGTAGGCTCAATTGTCGACCTTGATCTACTCCTTACTTCCCTTCCTCTTCTTGGTGGCCTACTTTTCTATTCCTTCCTACAAAGGAACTTAAATACTTAGCTCCTAAACAATATATTGCTCTGATACCAAGTTGTCACACTCTGATCCAAATTACTTATATCACATCTTAAATAAAACTTAATTAATTACCATACAGCAAAAGAAAAATCATTCAACTTCTCTTATTAACTTAAAGTTGAAAGTTCCCACAATAGTTCAGGACATGATACAATTTCTCATAATAAAAGTTAAAGAAAGAAATGCCAAAACCTTCAAAGTCTTCAACCTTTAACGGTCTTCTAGTTTTCCAGTTCAATCGTTTAACTTCTTGACTGATCGCTTAGTCTTGATCACCTACCCTTTCAAACACGATATATCACTTAGCATCCCAAACGATGGCTTACCTCTGATCACTTACCTGTTTACCTGATTGCTTACCTTTCTAAACAATAGCTTATCTCTTACAACCTAGGAACGGAAAACTTAAAACGTATGCCAAATGACTTAGTGAATGGCGCTTTTAAAACCTTTTGCGAATACAATTAAATAAATCGTTTTCGTTTGAACACAGACTTAATGCTTAATTTTCATAAATAAAAATTAATAAAACACACATTATGTTAGGGTTGATGCCCTAAATCTCGTGGTCTTTTAGTTTTTAATTGTATTATACAAGCATTTTATTTACCTAATAAAATGAGGTGTTTTATTTTACTTGATATTTAGCTGCATTAATCCACTAAACTAATAAACTAACATCCAATGTTACCGTATTTAACCTAAACATGCATGTGGAGACATACAAGTGGATTATATTTAAGAGATAATCTAGATCGTCTGTAGTAGATAGATAAGGTTGGATTCTTTATCCTTGTGACACTACAAATACGACCTGCTTAATAGTTGTTATAATTGTTCAAAAGTGGTATAAATGATTTGATCCTAATCATTCATGTCGAGACATTAGACGGGGGTACTTTATACAAAAAGTTTATAAAAGACCGGACCATGAAATGAATAACCTCTCTTATTAACACTGTTACTAGTTCAGATTACATTTCAAAAGGATGAGCATAGGTGACTTGACCTGGATCTTTAGTAAGTTGTGAACTCATACCTACGAAGGCAGTCATTTGATTTGCATGGGTGAAAATGGTCTATGTCATCGATCCAATATGTCTACCATTTTGAGGATTCGTTTGATTAGGGAATTGAAAACACAGTTACACAAGAAAGGATCCACTCATTCTTTATAAATGGAGTAAGTAGAGAAATTGGTCTCTTAAGGGCTGATTCTAAAGCTTGAACAATGTGGCACCACATCCTCTCTTTGCCTAAGAGAAGTTTAGTTATAGTGCGACTATAACTTATTGTTCATTAGAGGAATTAGTGGTACTTAAGTAGTTAGATGCAACTATAAGGGAAAAACGATATTTTTCGACCTAGCTGTACTTATGAGCAATTTGTGAAAGGTCCTATACTGTTGATTGGTTATACCTAATGGACACAAAAATATATCTACATAAGAAGAATGCAACTGTTAGTCCACTACAAGAAGTGGGGCCACTCTCAACAAATCAAAATATCAAAAGAAGTGTAAAATACGTTGGGAAATAAGTTCACGACGCCGCAAAAGACATCGAGAAGAGAGTCAGAAGATATACATCGAGAGACAGATTCCCAACGTGTCACCAACACGGCATCAGGAGTATATGTCTCTCGATGACGACGTTTCTAACATTATTCGTGCATCGAAAACAAGCCATCACCGACGTCCACATGTCCAACATCTACTGTGCGTCGAAAATAACCATCCCTGATGTAACATCAAGAATAATGTTTCCGATGCTTTCTTGGGTGCATTGGGATATAGACCATATTCCCAACGTATGTGGTGCGTCAGAGAATCTTTTAAATATATATATTTTTTATTTTTTTTTTCTAAAATGTTTGTTATTCAATTATAGTATTCGTATTCATTTTTTATTCTAGTACGATTTATGCAATAGTAAATTACAGAAAATTCACAATAAATTAGTAAACACCAATATAAAATATCAAATTGAACAAAAATTTAAGTATGATTACGAAATAAAAAATAGTAAATGTTTATAATACAACAAAGTTAAAAAATTTCAACAAAGTTCATAATAAAAATAAAAATAGTAAATGTTCCAAAAAAAGTACACAAAGATTCATACAAAATAACATACGTCTCCTAACGAGCCTCAAACGCCATTCTACACCGCGAGACCTACAATGACACAGAAGTGTCTAAGTTTAGTACATATGCATATCATCACTGAATAATGTAATTTCAAGAACTTAAGAATAATGGAAACATATATACGTATCACAAAGCTAGGGATCATGTGATAGTTCTTGTTGTGCCCAAGTCATGTCTTCTATGAGCTTTCACATTTGTTCCACTTGTGAAGCTAACATATCTTGTGTTCTTTTCTGTTTTTCAATCGCTCGCTTAGCTTCATCAAGCTCGACCCATAATTGGAGCTCTACCATGGATTGTGAACACAAGGTCGTGGCACTGCTTGCACTGGTCGTCTTGCATGACTTGGGCTTGGGTCTCCAACCAAGACTTTTTGAGTAGCATGGTCGTTTACCCAACACAGTCCCGCTATCTTGTTTCCAGAGAGTGACTAAGAACCCTTTGGGATAGGCTGGGATTGGAGCTCCAACATTTTATTTTTACAACAAATTTAGAAATTCAGTTAGTAAGTAAATAAATTAAAGAGGAAAAATAAGTCTAGAAGTATTGCTTAGATAACTTACATGCACATCCTCTGCGGCCTCTAATACAAAAGTTCCGTCTCGAATGTGTGTTTGCCGGAATAACTCCATACGATCGACAAGCTCACCTCTTTACTCAGTTAGCTCATGCTTTCATTGTAGGAACGACTTCAACCCGCTGCTATGATTGTAAGGCTGCTTCTGTCTAGTAGTCTTGTTGGTCCATGATTGCTTCTGCATGAAAACAATTATATTGGTTATTTCTAATATATATTAAAAGTTGAAAACAAAATTGACCATTACAAAGTGTATCATTGCTCACCTGGAATGCACGACTCATGTAAGTATCACAGAGGTAGTGCCAATTCTCCATACGTCCCACCAATATGTGTGGTGGGTTGGCACATGCCTCCTCGGGGTCGCTACACTTTTTGAAGTGCCTGTGATAGTTGTCTCTGAACTCTTTAAAGGTGCTAAGCATTTGATACTCAACGAACCTATTCATTTCTTGATCGTTAAAATCAAGCATGAAAAAACGATAGACATTATAAAAAACAACACATTAGCTTGGTTAACTTAAATATATTTCAAATGAAAACATACATGTGTAGTGGACGTACCTGTAGGTCGCCCTTGACGACCGCAATGTATTCTCTGCCTACGTCCGACCACCTAAGGCAGTGGACTGGAAATGTCTTTCTTACACACACGCCTATTGCCTAGCTGAAGTGAACAGTGTGTGGTGAAATAGGCTTCTCCGCGCCAGAGACGATCAACATCAAAATCCTTCCTTGGCGTAACGTAACTCTCTAACTTCAAGAGTCAAGACTACACACGTCTCTTAGAAGTCAGAGTCGGAGATGGTTAGCAGTACCTACTGAATAAATTAAAACAAGTTAATGTGAGAAAAAAGTTCAAATAATTATAGGTTAACGTACCATTAGACTCACTCGAATTGTCGCCTACCAATGATGACTCTCCCACAGGGTTATTTAAATCCTCGACGAACTCGAGGAACACCTTATATGAAACTTTTTTCCTCTGTTATGATTAACCTTGTACAGAGCTTCGCCACATGTAGGACAATGTTGAAAATCGACAAACTCTTTCAAATACAATACACAATCGTACTTGTACGCGTGAATAGTCTCGTATCCCAAGCCCAAGTCATGAAGTTTTCGTTTGGCTTCATAAAATGATCTAGGGATAGTACTATTACACATTGGAAACGTTGCTCTTAAGAGTTTTAACAACATGTTGAAGGACTTGTTACTCTAACCGTTTAGAACATTGACGTACATCAACTTAACTAAAAAACTCAAAGAGGAAAATTCACAACAACCGGGGTACAACTCATTATGTGCTTCATTCAATAAGTCTTCAAATATGTTTGTTGTATCTTGTTCTATATCTACCACAATATTCCTTGACATTTCATCCTCCAAACGAACTTCCTCTGTTTCCTCTTCCTGTTAAATCGAAGCTTGTAAATCATTCAACATATCAAACATATCATCTTCTTCATGAAAGTGGCTACTACTAGTTCCTTCATCAAAGTTTTCTGTACCTCTAAAGCTAACTGACTCTCTATGATACACTCATTCTGTGTAGTAGGGGGATATTCGAATAGTAAGTAGATGTCGTTCCACACCCTCTAATAAGTTCCAATTTGTGTTCATACATCTCTTGCATGGACACCTTATTCGTCTATAGGCATCAAATGTGAAACTTGGCAACTTCTAAAAATTGGGCCACTCCTTCTCTATACTCAATGGAAAACTTATTCCTAAGTTTCATCCAACCCTTGTCCATCGTTAAAGCCCCTAAAACATAAATAGGTTTGATTAGAAGTACATTCCTCTTCTCACATCCTAAACCTACTCCCCTGAATAAACAATCTCCCAAACTTTTCACTAAAACTAACTTCAAACTACAGAGATTACCATAGTTGTAGGATAGCCACCAGAACCTAATTATCCACAAACAACTTCAATCTTTGCATACTACCCACCCCTTCCAACAACGCTACCTTACAAGCGACCCTACTACCACATCTTCAAACCCTTATAAATACAAACAAATTCAAAACAAAAAAGGCTACCATAACTGTAGGATAATCGTCCGAAATCAACAACAAATTATTCAAAACTACTAAGAAATAAGCAACTAAAATTGAACTAAAGACTACCATAAGTACATGATAGCCAAAATGAATCTTAACACAAATTATAGAATTTTTAAAACAACAATATCCCTCGCCCCCCCTAAATTTTCAATTCAAATCCCCCCACCCCCTTCCTACACCCAATTAAATCTCTTCACCCTCTTTTAAAATTCAATTCAATCACCCTACAAAATTTCAATTCAACTCCCCCTCTAATTCTCAACCCATCCCCTTCAAATATTCAATTAAACCCACCTCAGCCCTTGAAAATTCCACTTCAACCCCCTTCTAATTCTCAACCCATTTCATTCAAATATTCAATTAAACCGCCTTCCCCTTCAAATTTTCAAATTTTCAACTCAAAGTTTAAATTTCCTAACCTAATTTATCAAATAACTCCCCCTTCAAATTTTCAACCCATATTCCAAAATTTTATATCAAAAACAAAAATCAAACAATATCCTAAAAACTAATTCAATATTCAATTTAAAACTAACTTTAAACAAACAAAACTATAAACATAAACTAACCTACCTAAACTAACTTCAAAACTTTACAAGAAATGGTTTGAAACTTACCAAAAAGGGAAGAACAGTGGCATGACAACGAGGCAGATGGTGGCGAGGGCAAGGCACGATGGACGACAAACTCTATTTCTTCTCCTTCTCCTCTCATTCACTTTGAATTTCCGTTCTGTCTTTCATATTATTGAAATGAAATATATAAGGAAACTTCCAACACACCACGAAGACGTAGGGAGTTCCGCTCAAGTCCCGATGCCATTAGTGATTCATCAAAAATAGTTTGAAACATTCAGGACAAATCACTAATGACATCAGGAATAGGTATAACCATTCCCGACGCCATGCATGGGGCATTGGGAACCTTGCTCTAACATAATTAATGTTTTATTTTTTCCCAATGCCCCATGCAAGCCGTTCGAGAACTATTTTACATATTTCAGATGTCGGACGAGAGCCGTTGGTAATAGGTGTAACGCCCCAAAATTTAGAATTTATTTTTATCTTAAGTGCAGTTATTAGAACTTTGAATGTGATTGAGGAATCTTGATTAATGAAATTTTGGTGGTGAAATTAAGTAAGTTTGAGGATAAAATAATTTCTTTAATTGGATAATTAATTTTGGTAAGGTTATTTGTTGAAGATAAGATATTTGAGTGGAGGGGAGAGAAAAATTGAATTATTTTGGTTTAAGATAATGTGATACTTTGTTTGGAAAAAAAATATGAATATTAATAAAGGGATTACTGTGATTGTTTGAGTTTGGAATTTAAAAGGAGATTTGGTGGGATTTGGTGAAGAAAGAGAAAATTGATTTTGGGTGGTTTAAATTAAGGAAAAAGAGAGGAAAAAATAATTTTGGCCAATTATTGGTGTTTAAAAAGCCATTGGGATCCGTGCACCCCACCATCTTCTTCTTCTTTAGGAAAAAAAAAGGAAAGGGAAAGGCAAACCCTAACCCTAGCAGCCGCCTTCGCCCGCTCTCTTCGTTCGTAACTCCGAGCCGAAGCATCGTCGTTCGAGCCGGTAGCCGTGAGTGGTCGGAGTTCGTCGCCATTCTTAATCCCAAGCCGAACCTTTTCCGTCTGCGCCGTTTCCGTGCGTCGTTCTTCAGCCGGACGCCGCCCACCGTGAAGCCTCGCTGGCCGCCGCTACCTCCGTCAAGTAGCCGAGCAGTATCACCTACCCCCGAGTAAAACGGACGCCGACCTACGACCCCAATTGATCCGCACCAACCCGCGACCCCAGTTGGTCCGCACCAACCCGCGACCCCATTTGATCCGCACCGACCCGAAGACCCGAGCCGCGTGCCATGCTGTTCTGTGCCTCCAGCCGACCGCCGCGCCGCGTGAAGTAGAGTCGCCAGCTGCCAGCCGCACGCGCGCCTCCTCAAGTCGCGAACGAAGAAGTCAAGCCGCCCTCCAGCTGAGCACGCGCGCGAACCGCGCGCCATCCCCGAGCCAAATTCCCTACTCCCAGCCGAGTCGCCTACCTTTTTGAGCCGCCAAGACTATTTTGGTTCATTTCCCACCTATTTTTGGTAAGTCAATTGGATTTTTAGCATACCCAGCCAAGACTTAATTTTTTTTAACCTAAATATTTTCCATGCATCTTACTATATTTTAAAATGTTTTATTATATAGTTTGATTGATAGATGTGTTTATTTTCATTGCATTCATATAATTGTTCTATTTTAAAATGTTGCATTGAGCATGTCATTATTTAGTGAATATAATTGTTATATTTATTAAATGACATTAGAAAGACATGTTTATAGGTTTTAGTTGTTTTCTTTTCTTATAAGTATTATAAGTTTATGAATTTAGACTTAAAATCTAGAAGGTCACACTTGGTTTTAAATGGTTTAAAATTAATTCACCTAGACCTTAATGAATAATATTTCTAATTAGATTATAAACAAGATTAATCTTTTTTCGTTTTAATAGGATTAAAATGACTACACAATGATGTCTAACTACTATAGGAATAACGTTATTCAGGTGTAGTATTTAGTTGAGATTGTCTCAATTCAGTGAAGCGATAATTAATCACCCTACAAAGGTTTTTATACTACTTCATCGAAGCATCATTGAAAAATAAATATCACTTAGAATATATTAAAATTTTTCCTAAACTGATTGATTTTCTATATGGAAAATGCTAGTATAACTAATATAAATAAATTGTATGTTTTCAGCAGTTTGATAATGACGAGTGCTACTTTGAATATGTTGTCTGCTGATGAACTTAATGGTAATAATTATGCATCTGGGAAAAATATTATCAACAATGTGCTAATCATCGATGACCTGTGATTTTCCTAGTTAAGGAGTGTCCTCCAGTCGTATATGCTAATGCAACTCAAACTGTTCGAGAAGCACATGAGAGCGTTGGGTTACGACAAATGGAAAAGCTCGAGCATACATCTTGGTAAACTTATCTAAAGTATTGGCCAAGAAACATGAGCCAATGCTCACTGCTCGTGAGATCATGAACTCCTTGCAGGAGATGTTTGGTATGATGCTCAAAAATACATTTATAATGTCTATATGTGTAACGACCCAACTCTTTATATTAAGTTGAGGTCATTACTAAAAAGAAAAAATAATAATAGACACTTTCTTGAGAAGAGGGAAACTAAATTTTCATTAAAAACAGAATACTAAAACACTGATACATAGACGCGGAAGCAAAACTGAATCTCCATATGACATGTCATGGATCATTCTCTGTCGCTCGTCAACTTTCTTCTACCTTTATCTTTGCCTGAAATATTAAACATAGAAAGAGTGAGTATAAACATATACTTAGTAAGGGACCCACTACTAGTCCCGCTAGGTATCTGTTAACTTCCCATTAGAGTTCTGTAAAGAAATACCCCTAAACTGGCACATTTCCGAACACGTGTAATCTGTGATCCCGTAGGAACATATTTTGTTTTCGGTGAATCTAAAGGAACACCTAGGGCAAACAGGTCTTTAGTATACCCGAAGGAAACACTAAGACAATCGGGCTGTGAGTGATCTCGTCGAATCACTTGTAATTATGTTTATGTCATATTGGACTGGTGATCCCGTCGGACTACACAGTCATAAAAAGATGGTGATCCCAAGGGACATCCATGTGGGTACGACTCTAATAGACAAAGTTAACAGAACGCTCATCCATAGCATGTAGCATATCATAAACATCATAAACATCACAAACAAGACATGAATATTAATCTTAACGTCCTTAATCATGTGATTAATATATCATGCATTAACATCAACATCAACAGTCATCATCATCAACATACTAGCAGTCATAAACATAATATCAGTCATCGTTATCAATCATCCATATAATGTCAGTAATTATCAATAGCATCAAGTTATGCATTTTAGCTACCATCAATGCATAATCATAATTACATGCGGTTTCTTAAATTCAGTTCGAAGGTCTAGTAGTAGAATCTCTTACCTTGAGATTTTAGCCAAACAAAGTACTCCATAGCTGACAGTAAAAATTCTTCAATTAATTTGATCCTATTCATAAAAGGAAAAAATTCTCCCAAATTAATTAACTTTCTAAAAATTGGGGTTGAAACCAATTCAACCTTGATTGGGAAAAATCCAAGATTAAATATTCAAGAATTAGCCAATTGAACCTTTAAAGAAACCCCAAATAGATTCAAAATTAAATTAATAAATTATTAATATAATTACCTTAGCTTACTAGGGTTACTCAAATGAAGGTAAAAAAATTCTCTTATCCTTGATGAAAAAATTCATCACTTTAAATCTTCAAGCTTTGCCAAAGGGACCAATCTTAATTAAAACTGGTGAGGCGGCGATAGTAGAAGGTTATCTTAGTGAAGAAGATAAATAACCTTTTTCTTTTTCCTTTTCTTTCTAACTTAAGCATTCAAATGCTATTTATAGACCCAAATAATAACAATAATATTTATTATTATTATTTCCTTTTCCTTTTAGGATATATATATATATATATATATATATATATATATATAATACAAAAATATACATATATCTTTATTCTCATTATCTTTCCTTAATAAATTTCTTAAATGCACAAAATCTTAGGCATTTATAACAATTAATAATAATAATAAGGGGTCTTTTCAAAAATATAAAAAAGCGGCAAAATATTTACACTCTATAGAACAATTCAAAAAATGGAAAAAGCCCAGAGGCCCACCGTGTAAAATACCACAATTTACACGGTATAATATGGCTATAATTTATACGCGATCGTTTAGATATGGCTACAAGGCGATCGTTTAGATATGGTTATAATTTATACGTGATCGTTTAGATATCGCTACAATTTATACGTGATCGTTTGGATATGGTTACAATTTATACACGATCGTTTAGATATGGCTACAATTTATCTTTTCAATTCCATCGTTTCATTTTTTTACAAGATTTTTTTAAAATTTGGTACACGATTTTTTTAATTCTTTTGGTACACAATCGTTTAGATTTATTTACACGATCGTTTACTTTTTTTTACACAATCGTTTACATTTGTCTACTCCAATTCAAATGATTTTTTTTCAAGATTTTTTTCAAGATTTTTTTCAAGATTTTTTATACACAATATTTTATTTTTTTCTACACGATATTTTTTTTTACAAGATCGTTTACTTTTTTAAACGATCATTTACATTTGGCAACTCCAATCTAAATGATTTTTTTTTCAAGATTCTTTATACACAATCTTTTATTCTTTTACACAATCGTTTACATTTGGCTACTCCAATCTAAATGATTTTTTTTCAAGATTCTTTATACACGATCTTTTAGATTTTGCTATTTTGTTGTACACAGTCGTTTAGATTTGGTTACCAAATGTAAATGCGTAAAAAAAAAAAAAGAAAAGAAGAAAGGCGATGGAAAGAAATCGCAACAAAGTAGCAAGACGATAGAATCGAAGTGAAAAAAAAATGAACAGGAAAAGAATAAAAACGATGAAAAGATTAAAAGACATAAATAAAGAATTGAAAAATAAGAAAGATGATGGAAAGAAATCACAGAAAAGAAAAAGAGAAAAGAAGAAAGACAAAATCGCAGGGGAAGACGGGGAAAACGAATCGCGAGGAAGAATAGAAAGATGGAAGGACAAACCTGAAATATTTAAAAAAATGGTTAACCTTATGGGCTTTGTTACATGGGTCGTAAATAGTTTACACTTTTGTTACATTTATGCAAGTTTCTCTAATAATAATAATCATAATAATAATACTTCTCTATTATTATTTTTTTCTCTCGCCAAAATCTATATTAAACATATATTTATTTAAACCATCATTCTCTCTTCTAAATAAATATATTTTTTCTCGTCCAATCAAATCAATCATCTCCCTCCTCATGGATTATCTTCTTTTCTAAATAATTATAATTATATTTCGTCATATAATTAACTTCACTTTTTCAAATTAATTATTTATACAAAACCAAATAATTAATATCATATTCCACAAAAAATCCCAAATTATTAATTAAATATATATATTCATACATATATACTCAATTAAATCCAATTTCACCAAAACCAACCTTTCCCTCCAAAATCTCAAATTAACTTAAATCCTTAATTCTTTTAATCAGTCAAATCTGTTCCAATAAATCACTTTTAACTCTCAAATTGAATTATCTTAACTCAACAATTAAATTCTAGCTCCAATCTTTAATATAACACCTAAATTATTTAACCTAATTAATAAAAACTTCTTAAAGATTTGGGATGTTACATTCGTTTTTCCCAATAATTATATTTCAATATGTAATTATCAATTTTCTTTTAAATAAATTCAATTTCTTCCCTTTCCTTATTTATCCAATCATAACAACTTCTCACCATAATCAATATCTAACCTTGTGTAGAATAATTAATTATCTTCCACAATAATTAATTATTATTTATTTTCTCTAAAATAATTAATTATGCTCCACAATAATTAATTATTATTTATTTTTCTCCAAAATAATTATCCTTTTACAAATAATTATATATATATATATATATATATATATATATATATATATTTCCACATATACATATAATTATCAAATCTCCAACAAATTTTCTACTCTACAATTTAATTAAATAACATCCATAATTATTTAATTTAATTCAACTTCAAGAACACTAAAAATCCACAACTTTACTTAATCATCATAACATACCATTTAATCAAAATCTCAACAAACACCATTCGAAAACCTGTAATTAATTAAATGTTCATCCAACAAATACTTAATTAATTCCAATTCCCACAAAAATAAAATAATTCTCATTAAATGAATTCAAAAGAACACCCAATAAATTAAATCTAATTTAAAAATATTAAGATAATTAACTCCAAAATTATCTTAATTTTAGGGATGTTACAGTATGAACGAGGAGCCTTAGTGTGAGAACATGTTCTTAAGATGATTTTTCATTTTAACGTGGTAGAAATGAATGAGGTTGTCATCGATGAAGCCAGTCATGTTAGATTTATCTTAGAATCTCTACCAAAGAGCTTCCTGCAATTTAGAAGTAATGCTATTATGGACAAGATTGCTTATACCCTTACCACCCTTCTTAATGAGCTACAGACTTTTGAGTCTCTAATGAAAATCAAGGGACAGATAAGGGAGAGTCAAATTTTTTTACTTGCTCAAGAAAGTTCCATAGAGGTTCGACCTCTAGAATTAAGTTTGTGCCTTATTCATTTGACACTAAGAAATAGTAGAAGAAGAAGGGTGGTCAAGGGCATAAAGCTCACTCCTCTGCTACTAAAACGAGAAAAAAAGCTAAGATTGCAAAGAGAATATGTTTCCATTGCAACAATGAGGGGCATTGGAAGAGGAACTATCCCAAGTACTTGGCAGAAAAGAAGAAGGCCAAACAAGATAAAAGTGATTTACTAGTGTGGAGACTTGTTTAGTGGAAAATGATGATTCAGCCTGGATAATAGATTCAGGAGCCACTAACCATGTTATACTTCATTTCAGGAAATTAGTTCCTGGTGGTAGTTGGAGACTAGAGAGATGACAATGTGGGTTGGAACTGGACGTGTTGTCTCAGCGGTTGCAATGGGAGATCTTTGACTTTGTTTACAGAAATCTTTTCTTTTATTAAAAAAATGTATATGTTGTTCATGATTTAAAAAGGAATTTGATTTCTGTAAAGTGCTTACTAGAACAATCTTACTCTTTATTTTCAATGGAAATAAAGTGTTTATTTGCAAAAATGGTGTTGAGATTTGTTTTGCAAAGTTAGAAAATAATCTTTATATGTTAAGATTGTTAACATCTAAACCCTTCTTATTACTGAAATGTTCAAAACTTTAGTGACTCAAAACAAAAGACTTAAAATTTCTCTGAAAGAAAATGCTCATCTTTGACACCTAAGATTAGGGTACATAAATCTCAATACGATTGAGAGATTAGTAAATAATGGACTTTTAAGTGAGAAGAATTTTCTAGTAAAAGGCCTTTTGGTCATCTTACCTTCAATACATGACTCACATACAGGTAAAGATTTTTCTTCCAACTCACCTAGAAGTCCATTCTTTACCTATACATGAGTCATGTATTGAAGGTAAGATGACCAAAAAGCCTTTTACTAGAAAAGGTCATAGGGTCAAAAAACTCCCTGGAACTTGTACATTCAGACATATGTGGTCCAATTGAATGTTAAGGCAAGAGGAGAGTTTGAATATTTCATCATTTTTACTGATGATTATTCAAGATATGGGTATGTTTATTTAATGCAACATAAGTCCGAAGCCCTTGAAAAGTTCAAGGAATACAAGGTTGAAGTTGAAAATGCATTAAGTAATATTTGATGGAATGTAGAATTGTATCTTAACTCTCAGCACTTGGTACACCTTAATAGAATGGTATATCAGAAAGGAGAAATCAAATATTGTTGGACATGGTTCTGTCTATGATGAGTTATGCTCAGTTACCTAATTTGTTTTGCGGTTATGCAGTGCAAACTGTAGTTTATATTTTGAATTGTGTTCCATAAAAAAGTGTTTATGGAACACCTTTGGAATTATGGAATGGTCGTAAAGGTAGTTTATGTCATTTCATAATTTGGGGTTGTCCAACACATGTGCTTGAGATTAATCCTAAGAAATTGGAATCTTATTCAAAATTATGTTTATTTGTAGGCTACCATAAAGAAACTAGAGGTGGTTACTTCTATGATCCTAATGATAATAAAGTGCTTATATCGACAAATACTACATTTTGAGAAGAGGACCATATAAGAGAGCACAAACCGCATAGTAAGATACTATTAAATGAACTTTCCAATGAAACTATTGAGCCTTCTCCAAGAGTTGTTGAACAACCTAATGCATTAACAAGAGTTGTTCATGTCGGTTTATCTACTAGGTCACATCAACCTCAATCATTGAGGGAACTTCGATGAATTGGGGGGTTTATGAACTTACATATTCAATATATGGGTTTAATTGAAACCTTAACTACCATATCTGATGGCGAAATTAAGGATTCATTGACATTTAAGAAGGTAGTGGATGATGTGATAAAGATGAATGGATCAAAGTTATGGATCTTAAATTGGAGTCTTGTTCTTCAATTCAGTCTGGGATCTTATAGATCAACTTGATGGAGTAAAACCTATAGGTTGTAAGTGGACCTACAAGAGAAAAACGGGTGCATGTAGTAAGGTGAAAACTTTTAAAGCTAGACTAGTGGCAAAGGGTTATACCCAAGTTGAGGGAGCTAACTATGAGGAGACTTCTCACCTGTTTCCATGTTAAAGTCTATTTGAATACTTTTGTCCATTGTTGTATATTATGACTATGAGATTTGACAAATGGACGTTAAGACTACTTTTTTAAATGACAATCTTGAGGAGACCATCTATATGCAACAACCAGAAGGATTCATAACTCTAAATCAAGAGCAAAAGGTTTCCAAGCTTAACCGTTCAATTTATGGATTGAAATAAACTCTCGATCTTGGAACATAAGATTTGATACTGCAATAAAATCTTATGATTTTGATCAAGTCATTAACGAACCTTGTGTCTACAAGAGAATCATCAACAATTCAGTAGCTTTCTTAGTTTTGTATGTAGATGATGTTCTACTCATTGAGACTGATGTAAGTGTATTAACTGATATCAAACAATGATTGATGACCCAATTTCAAATGAAAGATTTGGGAGAGGTATCAAGCAAGGATGTATTGCTGACTCTACCATGGAGCAGAGTATGTCATAGCTTGTGAAGTTGACAAAGAGGTTGTTTGGCTTAGAAAATTTTTGACTGATTTGAAAGTTGTTCCAAACATGTCTAAAGCCAATTACTCTTTACTGTGATAAGAGTGGGGTTGTGGCTAATTCTAGAGAGCTAGAAGCCACAAGCGTGAAAAGCATATTGAACGCAAGTATCACTTAATCCGAGAGATAATGCATCGATAGGATGTGATCATCACACAGATTGCTTTGGGGCATAACGTTACAGATCCATTTACAATAGCCCTCACGTGGCTAAGGTGTTTAAGGATCACCTAGGGCAAGTGGGAGATTTACTAGGTAAGTATTGTATACCCTAGCTTCTTGTTTTTTTGTACTATCGTAGTCTTTTAACTTTCACTATAAGAAAAACCCCCTATTATGATAGTTGGTTCCATCCCAAATTGAAAGGATGAAACAAATAATTGTCATCAAATGTTAAAAAGTGGGTTTTTGATGGGAAAAAATGGTGATTTCAGAATGCCCAAATACATGACAGTTACATTCTGTCATAATATGTTAAGGCATTAAAAAATTAATTAAATATTTATTTATTAAAATAAAAAATAAAGAAAATGCAAAATCCCTCCCTTACGCAAAACCCTCACGCACACTCCCGTTTCCTTCTTCAAAATCCATCCCGTTCCTGTCCCCTCCCTCAACGACGTCGTCAACTGTCTTCTCCCCTTCCCGTCTCCTCCCTCACGCAAAACCTTTTCCGTTTCAGTTTGAACATCACTTCTACCATTTTGGTTCAAACACCGACTGTCTCCTCCCGTTTCCGTCTCATCCCTCACGTAAAGTCAGTACCGTTCGGTTTAAACGCTAGTCGTCTCCTTGTTTTTTTTTGTGTTGAACTGAAATGGCCATGTCCATTCCTTAGGGCCTTTGATCGTCTCCTTGTTATTTCAAAGTGAGGCACCAGACTTGCACCTTGAGCCTAGGCACGCACACATGCACGTAGAAGGTCTATTTAAAACACTGCTTCTAATTTTGATGCATTGTCAAAACATGAAGAAATACTTTAGTTTTTTGAAGTATATAGCTGGCATTATATGTGAATACTTGTGTCTCTTCTCCTTGATAAATTGTGGGAATGATGGAGCATTGTTTTTTTCTCCATATTTTTTCAGATAAATATATGGCTAGCATTATATGTTTTCTTGTTCTTGCTTTGAGAATTTTTTTTGTATCTGTATCGGTTTTGTGGTTTCTGGAATTTTTAGATGTGGTTGGGATTATTCAGAAATCTAAGGATGGAAGTTGGATGTGATCGAGACTTGTGTGCTTTGGAATCTACATGAACGGGTTCGAAATCTGGTACATTTTTGTGAACTCATCGATTAAAAAAAATTGGGTAGGGGGACAATGAACGAAATTTTGTCGTAAAATCTAATAATTGTTTGCTTTAATAAGAAGGGTGTCTATGTCAACTGTAATTTTTAAATGTGTAGATTTGTGTGTCTATAAGTTGTTGCACGAAGGTAAAAATTGCTGATACATTTTTAACTTTGTATCCTGACATTGCTTAAAGGAACTGAAATGATTTATTTACATCGCTTAAAGGAAGTGAAATGATTTATTTACTCTTGCATTAAGTTTTGCCGTTAGTTCACTTGTAATAGAATTTCTTTGCTAGTGGTTGGTCGTGCTATTATATGAAGCTTAAAGCAATAGTAATTTTCACATTGCCAACGGGCTTATTTATTCAATGAAGAGTATATTGAAAGTTCACTAACTGCACAACTTTCTTTTTCTTTAGTTGTATTTGTTAACCTTTTTTCTTTCTTTTGTAACCAACTCATTGTCATGTTTGGTGTCAAAGGGACCTGCTTGATGTTTTTATGTTGTACACCCTACTAGCTTTAGGATACGTAGGAGATTGTTGGAGTTGATGCCCTAAATTTCGTGGTCTTATTGTTTATAATTGAATTATACAAGAATTTTATTTATCTAATAAAATAAAGTATTTTATTTTATTTGACATTTAGTTGCATTAACCCACAAAACCAATAAACTAAACATCCAAGTTATCGTTTGTAACCTAAACATGTATGTTGAGATATACAAGTGGATTATGTTTAAGTGATAACCTAAATGGTCTATAGTAAATGGATAAGAGTTAATACCTTAACCTGGTGACACTACAAATACAACCTGGTTTGTGGTCGTTACAATTGTTCTAAAGTGGTACAAATGATTTGATCCTAATCATTCATGTTTAGAAATAAGAGCGGAGGTATTCTATACAAAACATTTGTATAAGATCGGACCATGAAATGAATAGTCTCTCTTATTAACACCGTTACTAGTTGAGATTACATTTCACTAGGATGACCATAGGTGACTTGACTTGAATCTTGAGTGACTTGATCTGAATCCTGAGTGAGTTGTGAACTCTTGCCTATGAAGGCAGTCCTTTGATTTACATGGGTGAGAGTGACCGATGTCGTTGATTCAATATGGCTACTATTTTGGGGATTGTCTGATTGGAAGCTAGAAACATAGCAACACAAGAAGGAATTCCCTCTTTCTCTATAGATAGAAGAAACAGAGAAATCACTCTCTTAAGAACTGGTTTCAAGGCTTGAACAATGTGATGGAAGTTGAAGAAACAGAGTATGTTTTTTTCATGACATTTAATAATCGTCAAGAAAGTGATTATTTATGACATTAAAAAACCGTCAAGAATGTAATTGTTTATGACATTTTAAAACCGTCAAGCATTTTTCTATTTTTTTAATTGTAATTCAATTATATTTTTGTTCCTGTATTATACTCCTATTAGTCCTGTATAGTGGTATAAAAATTGTTCCATAAATACATATAAACGACAATATTTATCAAATATAAAACCTTTCACCATATCATTTCTAAAACTTTACAAATATTCCTATCATTACAAAACCAATATACAATTCCATCAGAGTTTCAGAATGGCTACAACAACAAAGTTTCAGAACAATTCAACTCTTATGAACAATTCACCTATCATCCATATGAACAATTCACCTATGAACAAATAACCTATCAACAAAGTTTCATAAACAACAAAGTCTCTTGGATGTATACCAATCAACCCCCTCCATATGAACAATTCAAAAAATCAGCCACAGCAAAAAAATTTCCTACTTCAGAATCACAAATAAGTGCAATCACATGTACGAACCCAAAAACTCAGCTAACTCAACTTTCACCTCAACTAACTCGACCTGTGAGTATGATCTTCGTATATCAACCTATAAACATGCAAAATAAATGAATTAGAAACTTAAAGTTCAAAGGCAGCGGTGGTAAAAGGAGATGCACTCAATATAATTTTTATTAATGGAAGCACAACCATTAGAATCCCCATCCACTGCATTTCATTAAAAAAATATATTAAAAATCAAAAAATGGAAGTAACAAGCATGTCCAATAGGTACCAAGAGTGGCTGCATACTTTGTGTTGTACTGTAATCACATTTTTACATTTTTAGAAATGCTTCATGTAATTCAAAAGGGAAGCGCTCGGCCTCGGGCTACTTTTTATATGAGAAGATGAAATGCAAAAAGAACATGAATAGATACACGTGTGTGTAAATAAAGATCATACCATCGAATTTTTTGCGGAGAAAATCATTTCGAAGATTAAGCAATTAAGCATACGGAAGGCTGCATGAAGATCGGTAAAAAACTTAAGCACCTTTCTTGGACAATCATAGTCTCGAACTGTCACTTGGTTGACAACATATCGTGGCTACAAAAAGGGTTAACACCAAATTTATTACAAGTTATAAATGCAAGGACTTAAGCATGATAGATATTAAATAGCATCTCAAATGGAATAACTCTTCAACTATAATTGAACTTTTTTGTAATCCTGATATAATTATTTTCTTCCAAGTCAAAGTATCAGTACTAAAAGTTCTAAAAATTCTCACCAATTCCTGCAAAATAAACAAAGATATCCAAATCAGCAACCCAACATGGCTAAATTATAGAAGAATCGTTGGAGAGAAAGCATACTGGCTCGGAACTACAGAGCTCCGTTGAATGAAAATTGGACTTTACAGAAATCAACCACATCACTGATTCTCCTATGCCATATCTCTAAATTATTGGAACTTAATTCTTTTCTTATAAACATTCATTAATTGAGAGCAAAAGTTATTGTCAAAACTATGTTAACACAATACACCATTAAGGTGTGATTTCTAAGCTCAAATACATAAAATATCTTACCCCTGTTTGAATCCTAAATTTGGAAGGATTTCTAATCAGAAAACAAAGCAAGGAATTTCAATATGGTGTGATTTCTAAGCTCAAATACATAAAATAGCTAGAGAAAATCTTTAACAACTCAAGCTAGAAATGAGTACCTTAGCCTATTCTTCACATGTCAAGCAATGTGGAAAAGATAATGAACCTGCACCAACAAGAAAAAAACTCAACCTACTACTAGAAGAACAGGATCTAACTTACCCCTGAGAAAGGTACGTAATGTGATTTTGTTTAACTCGACACCACTTTGGTTTCTCATATATACTTACCTAAAGGATTGGATTGTGTTGGACAAAACAAAGACATACACTAATCTCAGTAGTATATCAGTAGTACTAGATCCAATTTTAACTATGATGAAAATTTTGTATATATACAAGGCAAATTATATGTCTTCTATACGCATACAACTCTAAGATAGAAGGAGCAATAAATAACCACTAGAAAAGTAGAATAAAGTAATTACTTCTAAAGAAACACCAAGTAATTAAGACAAACAATAACACCTGAATTTCCCTCTTCCCCACTCTTCAACTCTCCTTCCTCCTTCAGTTCCTCAATATACATAGCCTCAAATAAAAAAAGCCCCAAAAATCGTACTAAAATAAACAAAAAAAAAAAAAAAACCAAAGAACAACAATTATCTCGAATAAACAAAAAGCTAACAATCTACACCCATTTCACCCCAAATAGACAAAATTTCAACCAACAAACATGATTATACATAAACAATTAACACCCATATCGTGAAAACCTAACATTCGTTCCTAAACAAAAACCCCATTAATTAAAGAAAACAAAAAAAGTCGGAGAAGATCTCGATGGAAGAAATAAAGACAACAAAATTCTCACAGAAGTCGCCATCGTCCCGGTAGCCAGAAAAGAAGAAACCAACAGAAGATGCGATTGACCATCAGGAATAACGATCGATTTAGGGGAAAAACGAAATTGAGAAAAATTGATGAAATACTTCAAATATCAAACCCTAGATTTTGCATAAAATGATACTGCATAACAGCTCAAAATGACGGCGACGGAGCGACCTTGACCAAGCTGAAGAAGAACAATGCTTGGTGACGGAGCGACGTTCGACTGACAACGTTTGGAAGATGGAGCGACGCCGACGAGTTCACAGCGACACACGCGAAGAAAGTGAAGAAAAAATTGGGGGAGGCGCGCGAGAAGTTCGGAAATTTTGAGATTGTTTTGGGAATTTTGATCAATTAAAGATTACAAAATATTTATATTAAAATAATATTTTTTATTTAGAAATTACTTAGTAATTGACGTTTTTAAAACGTCAAGAAATTTGAAAAATAACTTCCTCCGCCTTTTTCTAAAAATTCTTGACGTTTTAAAACGTCAAGAATTTAATTGATATAACTTGACGTTTTTAAAACGTCAAGAATTTAATCGGTATTTCTTGACGTTTTTAAAATGTCAAGTATAATTACATATTATTTGACGTTTGGAAAATGTTAAGAATGTCAATTTTATAAAAATTCATGACGTTTTAAAAACGTCAAGAATTTAGAAGATAATTCTTGACATTTTATAATCGTGAAGAAAAAGTTCATATTTCTTGACTGTTTTAAACCGTCAAGAATTCTGAAAATTGCCTACACTCCGCCTTTTCATCAAAATTCTTGACGGTTTTCCTATTAAACCACCCCTTTCTTGACGTTTTTACCAAAAACCGTCAAGAAAAAAAAAGCAATCGTCAAGAAAACCTCTTTTTCTAGTAGTGGCAGTGCAAAACTTTTTTTCGATTTCTGCCCGTACAATACGAAACATGAAGAGTTGGAGACCCTGCAATGGCCCGTTTTGGTGAATTTGGTACCCCGCATCCAATTTTGGACTCTAAATTACAAGATTTATAAATTAAAATGTCCAAGAAAATAGGGGCTTTTACATTTTGATTATATCAAAAAACAGTAAATCTATTGCCAAAATTATGTAAACATTTAATTGCAAAATTAACATTCATAATGCAAAAACCACAAAAAACCAATGTAAATTTCTAAATTCTCAATTAAAATTTGAGATGACTCGTTAAAGGGAAAAGAGCTGCAACATAAATAATTAACATAGCCTTTTTTCAATTTAATTGGGAATTAGGAAATACCAGTACATTGACTAAAAATATAATAACAAAATTATTGTAAATTAATCAACAGCTAAGCATGCAATTTTACGATAAAGTCTAAATTACAGAGAGAAGGGGACTGACATTTGTTGAAGTCTTCGTATTCAACAAATCATTGATACCACCATGAAACCTTCCTATTCTTTAAGTGAATGAGGTTGATGGTTTGTGGAAACCAAGATTGGGATTGGGAAGAAAGAGATTTTCTTTTTCTTTCACTCAATCTTTTCTTTTTCCAAAGCACACTTCACGTTACCTACTCTCCTCTTATTCTGAAGTTAGAGAGAGAAATTAGGATACGTGGGAAAGCATCCCACATTCCTTAAATAACTCCCACGTAAGAGAGCTATTAATTTAATTTAATTTAATTTAAGTTAAAATAATTAATTAATTAATTAATTAAATCATATTTAACTAATATTTCATTTAAAGCCATTTTTAAATGGGTAATTATAAAAAAATTGCAAATATAGCAAAATCTATCAGTGATACATTTCTATCATTGATAGACTCTTATGGTTTATCAGTGATAGACCAACATTTGCTACATGGTCTATCGGTGATAGACTCTTATCATTGATAGATTTTGACAGAGTTTGCTATATTTGCAATTTTTTTAAAATGTTGCTATATAGTTAATTATTTTGAATATAATTGCTACATTTGCAACTATCCCTTTTTAAATATAGTAAAATAAACTAAAATATTTATAATATGTAACAAAATTTTGGATTCTATCAATGATAGACATTAATTGACCTCTATCGCTGTCTAACAATATGACTAATAGAAACATATCGGCGTCTATTAATATCTTTCATTGATAAAATCTGAAATTTTGCTATATGTTGTAAGTATTTTGTCTAATTTGTCATTTTTTAGAATTCTCCTTTAAATAAGGGGTCTTTTAAAAAATGTAACAAAGCGGCAAACTATTTACATTGTATAGAACAATTTTGAAAACAAAAAAAGCCCAGAGGCCCACCGTGTAAAATACAAAATATGCCCTGTCAACCACGCACACGTAATATATTTGCGATCGTTTAGATTTGGTTATTGTTTAGTATGCGATCGTTTAGATATGGTTATTGTTTGGTACGTGATCGTTTAGATATGACTACAATTTATCTTTTCAATTCTATCGTATAATTTTGTTAAACGATCGTTTAATTTGCTTACATTTAAATTTGGTTACACGATCATTTAGATAGCGTTTAGTTTTGGGTCCCCCAAATCTAAATGGTTTTTTTCAAAAATTTGGTACACGATTTTTTTAATTCTTTTGGTACACGATTGTTTAGATTTCTTTAAACGATAATTTATTTTTACACGATCATTTACATTTGGCTACTCGGATCTAAATGATCTTTTTTCAAGATTCTTTATACATGATCTTTTATTTTTTCTACATGAACATTTACTTTTTTTACACGATCGTTTACATTTGACGACTTCAATCTAAATGATTTTTTTCAAGATTCTTTATACACAATCTTTTATTTTTTCTACATGATCGTTTACTTTTTTTACATGATCGTTTACATTTGGCTACTCCAATCTAAATGATTTTTTTCAAGATTCTTTATACACGATCTTTTTTTTTTTTACACGATCATTTACTTTTTTTACACGATTGGCTACTCCAATCTAAATGATTTTTTTCAAGATTGTTTATACATGATCTTTTATTTTTTTTACACAATCGTTTACTTTTTTTACACAATCGTTTACATTTGGCTACTCCAATCTAAATGATTTTTTTTCAAAATTGTTTATATACGATATTTTAGATTTTGCTATTTTTTGAATACGATTCTTTATATTTGGTTACCTAAATTTAAGCAACGTAAAAAAAAGAGGAAAAGAAGAAAGACGATGGAAAGAAATGACAGCGAAAAAAAAAAAAGAAAAAGAAGAAATACGATGAAAAGATTAAACGACGTAAAAAAAGAATTAAAAAAGAAGAAAGACGATGGAAAGAAATCGTAGCAGAAAAAAAGAACAGGAAAAGAAGAAATACAATGGAAAGAAATCGTAGCAGAAAAAAAAGAAGGAAAAGAAGAAAGACAATGAAAGAAACTACAGAAGGAAGACAATGAAAGAAATCGTGAGGAAGAGAAGAAAGATGAAAAGGCAAACCTGAAATATTTAAAAAATGGCTAACTTTATGGGTTTTGTTACACGGGCCGTAAGTAGTTTGATGTTTTGTTACATTTATGAAAGTTTCCTTTTAAATAAATATCTCTCACATAATCTATAGTTTTCATTTAATTAAATAAAAATAAACTAAACTATTAATTTAATTTCTAAATTAAATATCTTATATTTAATTTAATCCAAATATGAATAATAATTCATATATAAATTTCTCTCGTAACCTATATTTTTTATGTCCACCATATACACATTAACTTTTAACCTAAAGATTTAATATGAACCTAATTCACATTAAGTTAATATTTAAATTTATTCAAATATTTTATTCTCTCATAAATTAATTTTGAATCATATCCATAACTAAATTTATATAATATAGTTTACATAAAATATAAACTTTATATTATAATGTATCACCATACATTATATTAACTTCCAAAGTAAATTTGAACATTTAAAATTACAATCAATATATATTAACCTCATTACCCTTTACGAGCTAGGAAGGGAGTCTAATGGATCTACAGATCATAAGCTACAACAAAATAAGATTAATTGGCTAAACTCATTAACCACATTAATCAATATTCGTTAACCGTGTGTACACTCAACTAAAGAGTGACAACGAAACTCTTCTCATTGTAAATATATTTCTGTGTCAACGGTTATAGACCAATAACAGTAAGTTAGTCCTTCACAAATTCCGTAACATCCGTTGGTTCAAATTACCATTTTACCCCTGGATTACTTCTAGTCCTTAAATACCAGTGCTCCTTTAATCATGTAACAACCCAAATTTTTCATGATCAAGTTGAGATCACTACTGATCTAATTATCTTAACTTTCTAAAAACAGTAATAGAAGTATAAACCAATCGGTTCCCATATTATCGGTCACATGTCCTTCTTGTCGCTCAACAGCTTGTCTTTCCTCTTATCTTTGCCTGAAAAGTTAAACATGAAAAGGGTAAGTATAAACAGTATACCTAGTATGGGTGAACCATTAACTTCCTATTAGGAGGTACCCTTAGTAATATGTGTTTGGTGATTCCATAAAAGCACATATATACCAGTCATAAAGTGAACCTAAAGGTACACTTAGCAATCAATCAATAGTCAATATTAGTCGAAAGGTGGTAATTCTGAGAGACATGGTACATATAGGATACACTAGCGTAATAGCCAAAGCTAATAGCTGCCATCAGTCCAAATAGCATATAATGGTCAAACTCAGTTAATACTTTGTTATTACTTCTCTTGCATTTACATTGTGCTACTTATTTTGTCAAATATATTTGTTCTAGCATAATATCTCCCGAATACTTGTTTTTCACAATATCTCATGATACCTTTAAAATTTGGATATGGAAAACATACTTGACTTTCAAGTGACAACAACATTGACTTTGTAATTTAGGGAAGACGTGATCTACAAAATAAGAAAACTCTAGTTAGGGAAAATATAAGTATGTAAGGGTAAAATTAATTTAATTTAAAATAGTTTTGATTTTGATTTTATATTTATAGATTTGTATTGAGATTAGAATAATTGCATGCTTACATGATGAGATTATAATTTTACATAGATAAAGATAAAACTGATTCATCTTTTAATAGTTTAAAATTTTGATTTATGTTTACAAAATTCTAATGAGATTAGAAGAAAGTATATGGAAAATTGTCAAAAATAGGCCCGTTTTGGAGGGGGTGATGACTTTAGGATTGGATTTGAAAAAGTAGAGTTTTAGGACAAATAAAGGTGAAAAGTCAATTTTGCACTTAATGAAATTTCCCAATCCTTAACCTAGAACAGAAGGTGAAAAAAAAAATGACGAGTTCTTCTCATCGCTTCTCCTCGCATAAAAGTGAAAAAAAATTGAAATTTCCCACTTGTGATTTCTTCTCCTCAACCCAAAAGCCATATTCATCCTCTCCTCCAGCGAAAGCCGCCTTTCCATTGTGTTTCTTTAGTTTGCTTTGGGGTGTTAGAGCATGCCTTTCTTCAGTGACAGCTGAAGAGTCAGGAAAAACCTCTCATCGGCTTGCTTTTTGTTCACAACTCAGTGTAAACTTTTTCTTCGGTGAATGTCGGTGAGGCAACAGTGAGCGTCAGAGCATGCCTTTCCATTGGCTTTCTTCGGTCTGCCTTTCTTCATGACCTAGTTCCTCGAGTGTTGTCATTGTCCAATTTCTTCGTCAAATCTTGATAGGTGATCACTCTCTCTTTTCTGTTGTATGTACTTGTTTGTTTTTTTTACCATTTTACAAATAAATTTATATAAATTTGTGGTAGCTGTTGTATTCATGTTACTTGGATGTTTCTTAGCCCGTTTGAAAACTTTCTACCGTTGGGTTATTTTCTGATTTGTTTTTCTTTTTGTTTTCTTTGTTTGTTGAAATCAATTATATACTTTTGTTTACTGATTTGGATTGGGTGAAGATTATTTCAAGTTTTGTCTACTTATTCTTATCTTAGAATATGGAATAGTATAGTTATTTTGGTATAGGTTAATGTTTGTTGTAGATTAATGTGCAATTGTTGTAGATTAATGTGGAACAGTTGAAGTGTTTTAGGAGGTTGTGCAGATGTTTTATGTATGTTTAGTAAGCTTTTTAGGTACTTATGTATCATCTTGCACACATCTCGCATATTGTAAACTTTCACTATGCGTTTCAAAATCAAATTTCTACCCCTTTTAAGTCATTTGGAGTGTTTTTATGCATGTTTAGTAATCCTTTTAGGTAATTATGTTTTATCTCGCATACATCTCGCAGCATATTCCAAACTTTCACTATGCGTTTCGAAATCAAAGTTCTACTCCTCTTATGTCTTTTGGAGTGTTTTTGTCATATCCTCTTCTAAACAAAACCAACTGACCCAAACTATTGATCACTTTAAAATACTAAACAACTTACACAATTTAGAACTTTAAGTTGTGGACCAACACAATATTTACATATTAAACAAACTTCATTACATAACTTCTAAAAGTAAGCCACAACTAAGTACAAACTACACTTTGAATCAAACAAAAACTAACTTGCACAACAAACTGGTGACATGGCTTAACTTAAAATACCAACCAAAAGTAACAAACACTAATATCAAACTTTCACAGCAAACTGGTGATAACGGCCAGACTTTCAGATCACGATCTCTTACTGAAAAGTGGAAAACATTTGGAAAGGGTGAGCTAAATAGTTCAGTAAGTGACAAATTTTATAAAACATACTTTATAGAATAAATTAACTTTATGTTCAGACATTTGCAAGAATAATTCATGAAACATGATATAAAACATAGACTCTCTAAAACCTCATTTTTGATAAACTCTTTTTTGCCTTTAATTAGCTCTTTTTATCTTGCAATAGCTTTTTTTCTTTATAAAATAAATCTTTACTTACTTACCTCTGTTAGTTCTATATCTTGGAAATACGTCATGATAGTAACTAGCTCGACCTACAGTGCCTGATAACTTGATCATGACTATATCATGCCAGACCTCTGTCAAGATAGCAGAGCTCTGTTCACACTATTCTGCCTGAACTCAGTGGTTAGCATAGCCCTATACCCTTGAAACTCAATGCCCATTGACCATCGAGAACTCGATATACAGAACAAACATAGTTTTCTTACTTAAAAGCTTTCTTATCAAACTCATGGCTTTGCAAGTACCTTTCTAAATAGTAAACAATTCTATTTCAGAACTTTAAGTATACTCTTAAATCATTGCTTTCAAATCTCATATGTAAACTTATCAATAAATACATGCTTTGTCAAAACATTTCTAAACTCATGCTTTGGAAACACTTTCTAAATAAGTATACTCAAATATTTTTCACAAACATGCTTCTAAACGTATTTAGAAACTTTGTTTAGAAATCATTTTATCACTAATAGATGGTAGCTTAGATCCTTAGCTTGTAAACTCACCCAATCTCCTCTTAACCTAAAATAATGGGAAATAAATCCATTTAATTTCCTTTAATCAAGAAAATACCAAAATCTTACTTTACAATTTCCAAAATCACCTAAGATTTGACCTCCACTTCTTTTCCTCAAAGGTCTGGAGACTTCCCATGACTTCTTTCTTCGGCAACCCTCTTCAACAATTAGGCTCAAAATGAAAACTGGATTGATGTATGTTTCCCCGAGAGAAAATGAGAGAACTCCTTCTTCCTTGATCTTTTCTGTCATTTATACTAATCGTAAGTCGGATTAGTCATTTCTTAAGTTTCCCTTAAGCTGTCAACTCCTACTTGCCGAAATTTAAATCTTTGCATGACTATACACCTGGAATCCAAATTATCGAACAGTTAAATTATAAAACTCTCGGTCAGATCTATAAGTCTGAGATCATCTGAGTTTACTAATTAAACCCTTTCATGTCTCCAGTTTCGGCCAACACAGCCCTGAGACAGCTATAAGATCCTTTAAATTTCCCCTTTTTACCTTTAATCTCGGTCGGACCCGAGCTTGTGATTGCCTGAGATCTTCTTGGACTTACTTCTTTATATCTAATCCCGGTCGAACTTGACCCCGAGATTGCCCAAGAACTCTCTACATTTCACTCTTTTCTTTAAATCGAGACCAAACAAGCATTGAGATTTCCCCGAGATTACACTTTAAAAGCTTTTTGTCTTTTAACTTGGTCCTCAAGCACCAAGATTGTTATGGGGTTACACTTATGTCTTCAATCTTGCCCAAGATTCCACATGATTGCCCAAGATTCTATAACGCCCCAAAAATTTAGGAATTTAATATTATTATCTTAAGTTCGATTTTGAGATTTTGGGTGTTATTTAAATGTTGAAGATTTTATCTTATGGAAATTTGATTTTATTGAAAAGTTTAAAATATCAAATTTTGTTAAGTTGGAATTTATGTTTGTATTGGCTAGGTATGTTTGGGGGCATTTTGGACTTAAGGACTTAACAATTGAATTATGAGAATAATGTTTTAACTTATGAAAAAAAATATATAATATAGTTTGTTAAAATAAAGATGTTTGGTTGGTCGAGGGGAAAGATTATGGGTTTTATTTGGGAAAAGATAAAAAGAAGAGAAAAAGGAAAATTTGGTGAGATTTAGATGAAGAGAGAGGAGGTTGGGTTGTTTTGGAAATACCATAAGGAAAAGGAAAAGGGAAATTGATATTGGGTTATTTTTTTTTTATATAAATGAGCCTTGGAACCTATGCTCAAGAGAAAAAAAAAGAAGAGGGGGGGAGGAAACCCTAGCCGCCACACACCGAGAAATAAGAAAATTTTATTATCATTCAAGTAAAATCTTTCCTTTACATGAATTGCAACAAAAAAAAAATGAGAGAAAATAAAGTAAAGGAGGTAAAGGGGGCAAAGTCAAAGCTTCCACATGAAGTTCATAAATTCTTTGTGTGTAGTCTTCATACTTTTGCAAACCTTGGTAGGGCCTCAAAGATAGTAAAGGTGTTTCCAAGAGTGTTGACTTCGTCCTGCAGCTTGGTAACTTCCAGTTATTTCCTGTCTATGGCCTTATTATTCTCACAAGCGAAGATCGATAGCTATTCAGACTCAGTATTTGTACTTCGATGTCGGTTTTCCAATTCCTTATTTTCCAAAGATAATTGTATAATCATCTCTCGAATAACTTTGTCATCTTCTCGTAATTGATCCATCAAAGTTAAATCTTCTTTGATAACAAATGCTTTTTTGTCTAATTAATGAGCCTTATCTGTCAACGACAATTGTGCAAAATACGAAGATTGGCATTGTTGAAATTGTCTACCCTCTTAAGGTAGCTATTCAAATATTCTTCAATAGGGGTCAAGTTGTCTTCATAGATGTTCACATTTCTCAGAAGTACCATTGTTATTTCTGTTCTATGGCTTTGTATATAAAAGTTCAAAGGCTTTGTCTTCCTCAAGACTCAAAGGCTTCATTGACGCTTCCTCATATTCAAGTTTAAAGACTTCGTCTTCCTCAAGCTAAAAGAAAAAAAAAAAGAAAAAACTTCATTGTTGCTTCATCATGTTCAAGTTTGAAGGCTTTAGGTTTCATTCAGTGCAAGTGCAAGTCCACCTCCTCTCCAAAATGTCGATGCAGTCAACTCTACCTCTAATATGTTACAGCCAAAAAGGTCATCATCTCCAATATGTTGCAGCCGAGAGAGTCGTCCTCTCCAATATGTTGCAGCCAATAGGGTCCTCATCTCCAATATGTTGCAGGTGAGAGTGTCGTCATCTCCAATATGTACTTACAGTCGAGAGTGTTGTCATCTCTAATATGTTGCAGCCAAGTGGATCCTTCATCTCCAATATGTTGCTATCGAGTGTGTCATCATCTCCAATAAATATTGCAGTCGAGTGTGTTGTTATCTCCAATATGTTTTAGTCGAGAGGATAGTCATCTTCAATATTTTGCAGCCGAGAGGATCGTCATCTCCAATATGTTCGTGTAGAAAAGTTGAGGTGTGGCATGATAGAGTGCTTAGACCTTTATGGGGTCATCTCTATCATGAACGTAACCAAACCAAAAGGCAACAGAATTTTAAGGAATGATAGAGTTGCTTAGTCTACCATGAACCAAACCGAGAGGCAAACCTAACTGAGAGGTAGCAGGACATTGAGGAATGTCATGATAGAGTTGCTTAGTCCATCATGAACCAAACCAAGAGACAGCAGGATGTCGAGCAATGACATGATAAAGTTGCTTAGTCTATCATGAACCAAACCGAGGGGTAGAAGAATGTCGAGAAATGCCATGATAGACTTACTTGGTCTATCATGACCATATCGAGATGCAAGTGTCATTTTATACGTGATTGCATGGGCCTTAAAAAATTGGAATGGGACCTAAACCTTTGTTACAGTTTTTCCTTTCATATTGGTGCAATCTCTCAATATGGTGCAAATTACCAGCTGCTAGATCTGTAAAAAAAATTAATAAAGTAAGTTAAGGGTAAGAAAAACTATTTTAAAATAAATAAATCAATATTATTGCTTCATATTATTAGGCAAATAAATTAGCCATCTAAGAAAATTATTATTAAAAATGGTTTATAATTATTATTTCTTCATAAAAATATAAAAAGAAAACATTTTTTTTATTTTAAAAAATAATAAAAAATAGGACTAAAAAAGGGGTTAATTTTCATAAATGTAACAAAACATAAAAATATTCATAGCTCTTGTACCAAAAATCAAAAACTCATGAAGTCGGTACAATATTTTCATAAATTCTATATTTGCCCTTGAATATTGCGAACAATTCGTCACTTATTTTGCTTCTTCTTATTTGCAATTTATTCTTTTTCTCTTCCAGATTTCTTCATCTCCTCTTTTAGATTTTCTTTCCTCTATTTTTAAACAATTCATTCTTCTGTTTAAATCACGTATTTCATCTTCACCATTTTTGGCAAGATTCTTTGGATCTACTTCATTTTCCTCATAATCATGAATATCAAGATCGTTTAAATATCAGTTTAACATGATCTAAATGACCGTTTACCATTGTCAACATGATCGTTTACCCTGTTAACACGATTATTTAAATTTAAAATCCTTTTCCCATCATTTAAAAAGAACTAAACGATCGTGTTAATATGATCTAAACGATCGTTTACCATAGTCAACACGATTGTTTAGCATGCTCAACACGATCATTTAGATTTGAAGTCTTTTTTCCATTGTTTAAAAAAGAACTACACAATTGTGTGGATATGATCTAAATGATCGCTTACCATAGTTAACACAAACGTCTAGCATGGTCAACACGATCGTTTAGATTTGAAGACTTTTTTCATCGTTTAAAAAGAACTACACGATTGTGTTGATTTGATTTAAACGATCACTTCCAATAGTCAACATAATTGTGTAGCATGGTCAATACGATCGTTTAAAATTGAAGCCTTTTTCCCATCATTAAAAAAAACTACACGATCGTGTATCATGACTTAAACGATGCTAAAAAATTGTGTTGACTATTGCAAGCAATCGTTTAGATAATATCCACATGATCATGTAGTTCTTTTTAAAAGATGGGAAAAGGACTTTAAATCTAAACAATTGTGTTGACCATGATAAACATTTTTGTTGAATATGATAAGCGATCATTTAAATCATATCCATATGATCGTGTAGTTTTTGTAAACGATGGCAAAAATGTCCCCATCAACACGCGATTAATTCTTCTTCTAAACGGATCATTATATGCGATCGTATTGGAAATGTCACACGATTGTGTATAAAATGATACACGATCGTGTAGGTAGTATCAATACCGACCACATGAGCATGTGTAATTCTTCTTCTAAACGATAGTGAACCAAGATCGTTTATGTGAAGCCCCGATCCGGAAGGAAAGGGACTTTTTCTGGAAGATTGATTTTGAATAAGTGTTGAGAAGTTCTAAGAGTAAGGATGCAAAAAGAGAGTAGGCCGACACAAAGAAAAACGAGTAAGCCAAGATTCTATCTCGTAAAGGTAGGCAACGCGGTAAGAGTAACTGGCGAGTAAGGCATTGCATTGGACGCCAAGAGCAAGGCATTTGACAAGATACTGCGAGAAGAAGTATATACTCCTAAGAGATTAAGGCAAGGAAGTAAGTGTATTATCAAGTGACATGAAAACTCGCTGTGAGGAAGGAAACAAAGTGAATTTTTGGGAAGAGAAAAGAAAAATTAGAAAATTACGAGTTTGGCTTCTCAAAGAAATAGAATGTGCATCTCAAGAGAAAGTCAAATCGTCGCTGGCGATTAGGTTACGTGTCAAGTTTAGATTGGTAGCATAACATAGTACGTTAATAGGACTACATGTGTAAAGCATGGAAGTGACCCTTAAAGGTGAAAGGCCTCTATAAATAAGGCCAAAAGCCAAAATAAAAAGGAAGTTTTTGACAAAAATAGACTCTAGTTTTCTGATGAAAGTAAGAGGAGAAGGTTTGAATTTTGAATGGACGATTCCTTCGATCGTCAAACGAAGGGAGAAAGCTGGAAGTCAAGAAGGAAGAAGTTGAGGCTAAGTACTTTTATGAGTGACAAGATGAGCTATATGTTTTGTTGTGAATGCTACAATGTTTACATTATTTCGTTTTATAAACATTGTTTGAAAGTAATAAATGTGATTTACAAGCATTACCTATGATTGGTTACCCTTCTATGAATGATCAAGTACATTTTATGAGCCTTATTTCTATAAATGATAAAACCCGTTTCATAAACATTTTCTAAAAATAAGCATGAGTTATGAATGTTCTTCAGCAAAAGGTTAAATGTTTTCCATGAAATTGAGGATTCTTCGAAATGTGATAAAGTGTGATTTATAAACAATTGTGAATGGTTAATTGGTTTCTAGTGTGATTTCTAAACTATTGTTATGATTCTCATTCTGGAAAAGTGATGTTCTATAAACGTTATATGTTGAATATTCTTTCCTCTGTGGTTTTGTATATAAGATTTTTCACTAATCTGTGATAATTCGTGTTAAGGATAAGTAGTAAGTCGTTACTCCATTATTGTATTTGAGTGGTTGTGTGAGAGCAAGACAGTGATGGGATATTGGTTGAGCATGACCCTCAAGTCTAAGAATGAATGAATGTGGCGGGACTCTAGTGGAAATCAAAGGTAACTCGCATGATACTAGTGAGAGCGAATCCCAGGTCTAGGTGAGAGGAAATGTGTAAACTTTGAGTAAGATGGTGATGGGGACGCTGGTTGAGCATGACTCTTCCAGGTTTGAGAATGAATGAATGTGGTGAGACGCTGGTAGAAATCCCAGGTAACTCATATGATAATGGTGAGAGGGAATCCTAGGTCTAGGCGATGGGAAAACCCTAGGTCTTAGAGCCAAGCTTAGTGTGAAATAAACCCACCGTATAGCATTGTAGCGCTCACTGTGTAAAGTCTGAGTAAGATGGTGATGGGACATTGGTTGAGCGTGACTCCTAGGTCTGAGAATGATGAATGTGGCAAGACGCTGGTGGAAATCTCATATAATTCATATGATACTGGTGAGAGTGAATCCTAGGTTTAGGCAAAGAGAAAATTCCAGGTCTTTGAATTGAGCTTGTTTCGAAATGAATTCAACGTATAGCATTGTAACTTTCACTGTGTGATTGTTGAACTGTTGTGGATCATTCGATGTGTGTAATTGCTCAATGCTATGTACTTTATCTGTTATGGGTTGATATTATTATCATTTGTGGATTCTATGTGTTTTTCGAAAAATGTTTTCTTAAAACTTGTCGCTCATTATGTTTATTGACTTACTTTTAAATATTTTCCCTCCTCGGGTTCTTAGGCACTGAGACCATGCAGAGGTTCGTTTTGAGGTGTTGTAGCCTAGTTAAGGAGGGAAGGGAGAGTTACTATGTAGTCTTACATGGCATGCTAACCCTCACATCTCATCATACGCCTAAGGAGCTTGTTGGTAAACGAATGGCTTCTTAGCATGGTTGGCTCGACTCATGAGGAAGGCGAATGCAACACCTAGGTTGGTGAGGCCTAATCCGATGATCCCAAGAGCCAAAGACTTGAGTCTAAGGGAAGCTAGCCCTAAACGTAGTCCTCTAATAGAGGTAGTTGGGCAACCTAGGCAGAGGAGGAATTGCCTCATTTACACCTTTAGGTACCCGCTACAAGGAGTAGTTTTAGTGGAGAAGAAAGAAAAGAAAGACTCTGATGATTATCTTTAGGTTGGACAGAAGATGAAAAATGAAAAAGGATGTGAATGAAGTCTAATGCCCCCAACCATCGCTACAAAGAGCAGCATTAGGCGGTGGAATAAAAGGAAGGAAGGTGTGTTACGCCGTGGTAGAAAGAAGAAGGATGTGAGAATATCAGAGGTAGTTTATTTTGACGTAAAGTAAAGTTGTAAATTGTATATTTGTACTTCTGTAAGTATTGAGTTAATAAAGAGAAAGAGTTTCAAGTTATTTCGTGGTGTTATTTCTTGAGTGTTTCCACTGCCAAAGTTGTGAAGGTCTCTAAGGCTCAATGGAAGAGCTTCGCGAAGAGACGAAAAGAAGAGTTGTTATGCTCACTAGGTGTTCAATGCGCTATCTCGCATGAGGTATGCGTTACATATCTAAGTGGCACACCCTTCATTTGGTCATGTGGTGTGACATTTGGGGAGGGACGTGATAGTTTAGTTATTGGTACATGATAGCATACCAAGAGCTAAATCATCGTGTACAAAATCTAAAAAATCTTGGTTCACGATCGTGTACCAAGGTCTTTTATATTTAGTACAAGATCTTGTACCAATATCGTTTAAATATTAGTCCATGATCGCGTACCAAGAGCTAAACCATCGTGTACAAAATCTAAACAATCTTGGGTCACGATCGTGTACCAAGATCTAAATGATTTTTATTTAAGATCGTGTACCAAGATCTTTTATTTTTGGTACACGATCTTGAACCAAGATTGTTTAGCTTTGGTTCATGATTGTTTAGATTTGGAAGAGGAAATATATAAGAGATGACGAATATTGTTTTCCAAGTGGAAATTTTAAGATGTGAAAAGGAAAAATATAAAAGAAAGAACAATAATAATTGTAGAACAATAATCATTATTTCAAAAAAATATATATAAAAGAAAAATTGCAGAAGAAGAAGAGAAGGAAAAAATCTGAGCTGCACAAAATTCAAAAGCGGCAAGGGCAAACCGGAAATATTTAAAAAAATGGTCAGCTTCATGGACTTTTCGATTTTGTTACACGAACTGTAAATATTTTCAAATTTATGATTTGGGATAAAATTAAAAGTTTAATTTTCATAAATATAACAAAATACTAATATATTTACGATCCGTGTAACAAAATCAAAAAGTCCATGAAGCCGATAGAAATTTTTCATAAGTTCCAGATTTTTCCTTGATTTTTCACTTCTGTTTCCTACATGATTGTGTATCATGATCGTTTAAAAGTAGAATTACACGAAACATTTTTCTACTGTTAAAGAGAACTACACGATAGTGTATCATTTTCTACATGATCATGTATCATTTCCTGCACGATCATGTATCATTTCCTGCACGATCGTGTATCATTGCCTACACAATTGCATATCATGATTGTTTAGAAGAAGAATTATACAAAGCATTCTTTCCATCGTTAAAGAGAACTACATGATCGTGTATTATTCCCTATACGATCCTGTATCATTTCATACACGATCGTTTACAAGAAGAATTACACAAAGCATTTTTTTCCATTATTGAAAGAATTACGCAATTGTGTATCATTTCCTACGTGATCGTGTGTCATTTCCTACACGACACACGATCGCGTATCATTTCCTACACAATATATGCTCGAGATGCCCCATGATGAAAGACTTTTACCTTTATTTATTCGATCTTAGACATACAATGCACCGAGATCGATTGAGATGAAAGACAGAAGTGTAGATGTAATGATCATGTACTTCATTTAAAATGATGGATTTCAAATTTAAACAACGACAGTGTAGATCATGATACATGATCTCGGGCCTTAGTTGCACCTGGATGTCCTGAGATGAAAGAATTCTGCCTTTAATTCATTCGATCTCAGGTATCGAAATGCCCTAGGATGAAAGACTTATTCCTTTAGTTATTGGACCTCAGGCCTTAGTGGCACTGAGATGATTCGAGATGAAAAAAGTTTGCTTTTATTTTATTCGATCCCAGATCCTAATTGCATCGAGATGGCCCAGGATTAATAAATCTCAAAGAAGAAATTGCAAGGCATATATAGAATTTATTAAAAAAATGATTGTGCGTCATGTAATGGAAAAAAGAGACATGCATAGCAGAAGTACAGATTAAATTCTACTCTAACTGCATCTAACTAATTAAAGATTAACATGAATAATAACTACCCTAATTAAATGAAAATTAGGGTTAATGGAAAACTTACCTTTGTAGCTTTTCCGTTCCTCGAAATCTCCACACAAACTCGAATCGAAACCACTAGTATTGACCTGCTATTCTCTGGACTTAGAACCGGATTGTGGGACCTAATTAGATGGAGGAAAATTTGGGAAAGGGATGAAAATTAGAGGAGGAGTTAAGAGTTAAGATTTAAGAGAGAAGAACAAAATTTGATAATATTTTGTAATCCAAAATTACAAAATTTATTAGAAGTTTCAATCAATTGAAAAAGAGCCTATTTGTAAGCAAATTACATGCAAAAGTGCAATTTGTTTATAAAATCTCAACACCTTATATTCCACTAACCATTAGTAGAACTTAGTGAGCTAGGTGTCTAAATCTCATGTGGCCACTTACCTTAATAAGTGTTAGTGAAATTATTCAATAAAATGTTAGATTTTCTCAATAACTTTAGTCTAAGGGCAATATGAATTTGACCATTCATGTCTGAGTCAAACATTAGTTTTTCAAGTCAAAAATCAACATTTTGACATTTTACCATTTTATCTATCTTGACAAATTTCGACCTCCCAAGCATGAATCCACATTTATTTTTTTGAAATTCAAATCACATTTGAATATAAAGTCAGTCAAAGTTTGTCCTTTCAAAGTAAAAAGTCAACATTTTGACTTTTTACAACTTTGACCATTTCCATCAATTTCGAGCTTCCCAATATGAACTCGTATTCATATTTTTAATATTTAAATCACATTTAAACATAAAGCTCTATCTTAAACTTATAACTGACGATTATATCACATATATTCGTTGGTTTCTCTCTCTTTACCTAATTCGAACAATTTAAATTATTCCAACATATTATTCCAATTTAATTCCATATGAGCTAGCTGGGGAACCTAATGGAATTATAGATCATATGCTCTAAAGATTTGAGATTCACTGGCTAAACCTTTTTAGACCGAGCTAATTAACATTAATTAATTAACGGGTCATCTACCAAAGTGTCGTAGTTGCACTTCCTTCACTACAGATATATTTGCGTCTTTCTGATCTAACCATGATTAGTAAGTTAATCCTTCACGGGTTGTTCGTAACCTAGACTGGGTAAAATACCATTTTACCTCGAGATTATATATTGGTTCTTAAGTCCCACTGATCCACTATTGAACAATTGGTTTAAAGTTCAACCTATAAATCAAATTCCTCTTGGCCCAATGAGAGGTTTGGGCCCCTTGTTTATGACTTGGATTCAATACTTAAGGGAACAATCTATCTACTTATAACCCTAAAGTGGGTAGCTAGGAGTGAATTCCCTCTTGCACCTTATGTCCCTGGCCATGCACCCGGTCTTACCCCAAAAATGGGAGGCTTATTGAGCCAGCACTATTGAGTTGCCTTCACCTATGTAAATCAAAGGATAATGCCATGTGAATAGAAGTTCATAGTAGCTTAGGATTAAGATTAAGTTACCTATGTCATCAAAAGGCGAAATATTCAATTTTATATAGTCAACGGTGTTGTAACTTAAAAGTGACTATTTCATGGTTCCCGTCTTATGTAAACTCTTTACATAGGATTCCCCCACTTCCATTTCTCTACATGAACGATTTAGGATCACATCGTTTGTACTAACTACAAAATGGGCCGCATCCATAGTGTTCCCAAAATAAGGCATCCAACCTTATTCATACACAATAGACCGTTTGGGTTATATATTCAAACTTGGTCAACGTTTATGTCTCTACATAAAATTCAAATCTACACTAGATAGCCTTGGGACCTTAGTTTATTGGATTCAATATTATAGTATTCAACTTTAATTAATAAGTCCTCAATAACCACTTTATTGAATAGAACATAATTTTAAACTACAACCTACGAGTTTAAGAACATAAATTCCACTAATTTTGTTATACAAGTCGTAAATATTTTTGAATTTTGTTACATTTATGTACATTAATCCAAAAAATCTAATTTCATTAAAATTTATTTCTTGGCCATATTCCAAATGATTTTTATTTAAAAAAATAATAATTGTGAATTAAATTCAAAATTCACTACAAATTAACATTGGGTTGTATTCTAAGCTTCATGTAACATTTTAATCAAACTTATGTACAAATGCATAGTGTGATTAATTTGACATATTAACTTAAACCAAAGCCAAGAACAAATTACTTGTATTTTTTGTTTCAGCTTATCGTTTTCGAGATTCACCCACATACACGTGCACGAACCTTGAAATTGGGGCATTTGTTGAACAAGAAATTTTGGCCAATTAAATTGCGCCACATCATTACAATAAAAATTGTGATAATTTTAATTTGGTTGGGTTTGAGTAATTAAGTTTTCTCAAATCCAACCTAATTCGAGCCCCACATAGAAAAATTGAGCCAAAGAAGATAATAGGTCCAAGTCCAAGTCCAAGTCTAAACAAATGGGCTCAAGCCTAAGCTCAACTAGCATGTGGACCTAAGTCCAAGCTTAGCTAGAATGTGGACCCAAGCCCAAGTCTAACAAGCATATAGGCCCATGCCCAAGCCCAACAAGAAAATAAGACCAAACCCAAACCCAACAAGTAAATAGGCCTAAAGCCCACTTAATGTCCATGAAAGTTCTCTATAAATAGAGACCTTGTCATTCATTTGAGGGATCTTTTGTTGAAGAAAGAATTGAAGATTCAAACTTCTAAAAGCTATCAGGACGTGAAAGTTCTTATCAGCCCGAGATTACCATTTTCTGAATCATTGAAGACTTGAAGATTATACTTTCCTTGAATTCTAAAAGATTGAAGCTCAAATTGATTTGCAACCACAACTTCCTAAAGATCGAAGAATAAGAAGTTTTAAGTTTTAATTTGTATTCAAGGAAAAGCATAAAATGAGTAAATATTAGAGATTGTATCCACTACACTATAAATCAATATACAAAGTTCAATTCCATGAATTACATTTTCCTAAAAATCTCATGTTGATAGTGGCTTCATGGGCTTTTTTTTTGTTATATAGGCAGTAAATATTTTTGCATTTTGTTCTATACATGTGAATTAACTATTTTAAAAAGAACAAAATTGGTTACATATAATGAACGAAAATTAAAAGCAGGATTTTTTTACTATATCTGTAATAAAAAAAAAAAAAACTAAATGATACACTTGCTATTTAACATCGTAGTTTTTACACTCATTATAATTTTCCTATATATGGATTTTTTTATAACCAAAAGTGATTTGGAAAAAAATCTAAATATATGTAGAAAGCATCTAAAATGAATTTTGAAGAAACATTTAACTTTTTTTTTTTTGTAAAAAGGCTATATTATAAAAAAAATTAGTCGAAAACAAATGAGTTATCGAACTACCACATAAACTAGTCTTAGAGGCAACAACATGCTAAAAGCATGAAGCACATGAAAATTCTCAAATAAACAATTAGCAGCCCAAGGGTAATTGATTTAGGGGGGTGCTTATTTTGGTTTATGCATATGCAATTGTTCGTAGATATGTCGTGTTAAGACTCTAATTAAGCGGCCTATTGGACGACTAAAATAGGATTATGTGATAAAAAGATGCAGTTCTATTCATGCATTGTTGAATTTCTCATGATATGCGTGTAATACAAGTTTTCCTATCGTTTGTCCAAGTGTAAGCAAAGCGATAGGTTTCCTGGATAAGCTAGGGTCAAACACAAGGAAATTCTATCAAACCTTAGTTATAAGGCTTTCTTCTCATCTAGGCGGTATACATTACCTATACATTATAAAGTAAACGTGTGTGTATAATAAACCTACTATTTACACTAGAGATTCTGTAAAAGGTGACAATAAGTTGCGAGAAATTGGAGAAGAAACTAACTTGTGCTAAGAAAGTGTGAAGGAATGTTTCAGCATTATAAGGCGAAGCCTTGCTATAGGCCTTGATGCGATAGAGATCAATTAATCACCTTCTAATTAAGGCGAAAACTTCTCAGTACTTAAACGTCACACTTACTCACCTATCGGGATGTAAATGATAAAGATTAATTACGCAAGGACCATCTAGAGTTCATCACTTATAAGGGTCACATTACCTCTCTTTTAAAGGTGATAACCTTTTGGCGACAAGCACCATATTTGTTCTCCTTTCGGGACACAAATGATAGAGGTTTAATCACCAGGATGAAATTTGTCCCCAAACTGCTTCCTGCGCGTTTAGCCATATCCTTACTACTCACTCTCTCAAGCAGTTGGCAACAAACGCTGGCCAGGCGATGGAGTAAAGCTCAGTTAAACACGATGAACCTTATAAGTTAGATCTCTTATCAAGAACTTATCACAAGCCTAAACTACTTATTTATCAGATATGAACAGTAAAGAAATGATAAATTGAGATGAAATAAAGCTACAATGTATTGAAGAATGTAGGCCTTTCGACCATTGTATAATATGAATATCAACATTACAATGAAATAAAAATTAAATGGAAAGTAAAGGGAGGGGAGCAGAGCTATAGAATACCTAAACATTCCTTTGCTCTTTCACATTTTAAGGGGAAAAAGGTAAATGATTCTCTTTCTAATCTCTCTCTAAGCTCTCATTTACAATTTGATTGGAGAAAAGGTGGAAGATCTTTTACAATAGGTGGAAGGCTAGTTCTTTCTGCCGGCTCTCATAGAGCTTTAAAGGTTTTGGTCCATTCAGACCTGGCAAAATAAATGGTAGGAAAGGAGGCTTTATATAGACCACTTTTGATGGAAAACTTCTGTTCTTCTGATCATGTCAGCGTCGACTGCATTTCTATCAAGTCACATCAAGTCCAACTACTATTATTGTCTACTAGTGAATCTTTATCGCGTGATGGTGCGGTTCCTCGCCTAAGGATATTTAATCATCAGACAAGCTTCCTATCCATATCTTTTGCATTCGCTCCTCTTTTGTAATTCACTATTTTCTTTTCTTTCTAATTCTGCGATAAAATATTGAAATACAAGGTAAAATAGAGATGAAGACTTATGCAAGTTGTATTCTCTTATACTTATGAATTTGCGATAAAAGCTACCGCGTTTTGATACATTATCCTGCGTTTTTGTTCTATCTAAAAGGCCATAATAACCTGTATTTCTACAAGTTATCAGGAGGTTAGATAAAAGGAATAGTGAATTGGAACACGACAAAAGAGTGAAGAGCGAAAAGGTAAATTCAATATTAAAAATAACCTACTTTGAGTGTTATAGATTTTTTCTATTCAAAATATTTGTTCATTGAATTTTCATTATCAAACCTAATGCATTTCGTACTCCTAACCAATTTTAGAGTATATTTGGATTGATTTTTGAAGCGTTTAATTTTTAAAATAATTCATTTTAAGTTAAATTGAGGCGTTTTGCATTGGTTTGAAATAACTTCTAGAAAAAATGAGATTATGAAATAAATCATTTTAGAAAGAACAGTCAAATTTTAGAATAAATGTTTATTTGGTGTTTAATGAGGAATCCCTTCTAAATATCTATTTTTCTTCTTCTATTTTTTCTATTCCTTTTTACTATCTATTTTTCACTTCATCATTCTTTTTGTTTTTTTTTTTATCATTTTTAAATACTTTGATAATATTTTTTTCAATGTGTGTTCATATACATTTAAATATAGGGATTTGCAAATGTTCCTCTCTCAGCTAAATCTACTTCGCCTTAACATCTATGAAAGAAATCATGAGGACATTAATGAAGAACATGATCGTTCGGTTCGTAAAATAAAAATGGATGAAGAATGTGATTGAATTGCACATCTTTTTGTCTAGTTGATATTATAGTCTCGAAAAAATTATTTATCTTATTTATATTTTGTTGTCGGAAATCAATTATTTTTCTCATGGTTATGTATTTACATTTCAAGATGTTTGTACTTCTAAAATTGTTTTGTCCAAAATTATTTAATACAAAAAACGAAACTAATGTTTGTTTTCAAGTAACTAAAAAATTAATAATTTCAAGATAAGGTATAATTAATTTTATAACATATATTTCTAGAAAAAAAATTCAAAATATGTGTATTTCTTTATAAAATTAATTCATAACATTTAATCGTTTTTTGTGATAATTTGACCTAAGTATAAACATTGTTGGTATAGGACAAAACAAACACAATTTTGCATATAAACATTTATAAAGAGGTTAAACCAAACATATAAGTGTTTAGATTTTAAATTCATTTTACAAAAAAAAAAAGATTTTTTAAAAATTATATTCTTAAAAAATAATCTTTTTTGTAGGCAATCCAAACAGACCCTAAGTTGAGAAGCTAAACATAATTGTCTCAAATAGCTAATTATTTCAATTCAACCTGATGAGAAGCATGCGTAGTCTAATTTTTCTAATTGCATTAAGATCTAGCTAGGCGTCATTAGGTGGAATGTCCAATTTTCAAGCATCTAATTAAATATTAATTAAGTTCAATTCTAGGTTAGTTAGAGTAATACTCATCTAAATTGACTTGCAAGCTAACCTAACCTATCGGTTCTTAGATTGACATACAACCAAGTGTTACAAAAATCATATATTAAGTGAAAGCAAAAATCATATAATCCTCGTGCATACGAAAAAATGACTATGATTCATTAAACTCAGAATTGAAACCAACGGTGCAATGAAGTTTGATACAAATCTATAAAATACATGAAATAGGAAAAAGATCCCAGAAACCAAAGCTAGAAAATGTTACTTTAACCCATTATCAACATGGCAACCAATGTGATAATGCCTAGATACATAAACGGATCAAAACATAAGAGAATTTTAGAGAGTAATTGAGATCTAAGCTGCTGAAATCAAACATTTTTGTTTCTAACAAAGTGCCCTTGAATTTTAAATGTTGCGTAAAAAATGCGTCTAAAGATTCAAAAGTTCCAAAATTTCTTTCAAAATTTCAAAATGAGTCCAAGAACACTCTTTTTAGTTTTAGATGGAAAGAGTTAAAGTTTAGTTTAGAAACTACCCTGACACTACTAGAAAAATGCTCTTCTATCACATTTCATTAGTAGAAAAAATGAGAGGGGAGAAAAAATAACTGTCATAAAAGGTGAAAATGCACTTTTTTGGCAGGAAAAGACGTTTTCGGATTTCATTTTTCGTGACAGTTATTTGCTGTCATAAAAAGGTTTACAAAAATAAATAAATTTATTAAAATAAAAAAAAACCCAAAATTTCCTAATATCAAGCCCTAATTTCTAAACCTCCCGCTGACCCCCACCTCCTTCTCATGCTGCGACCTGTCAGGCCCACCTCCCGCTCATGCCGCAACTTGTCTCTGTCTCTCAACCGCCAATGCCGGTAACTATTGCAACGCACCGCCAATCACCCAATTGAGCGCCAATCGAAGTTGCTTGCCAACGCTGGTGAGTTTCGTTTCTTCTCCCTCCCTTTATCTCTTCCCCTATGGGTTTATTTCCAAAGTGTGTTGATCTTATTTCCAAATTGTTCCTTTTAAAATTGCCCCATTATTTTTTCCAACTTCATGTTCTGCTCGAAACCTTCATACTGTTTCTCTATCTTCTCCAATTTGTTATTAATCTGTCCAACCTTGGTTCAATTTCCATTTCTACATGTGGTAAGATCATAAGGAAGTTCTACTTCAACCTTTTTATTAATCTGTTATTAATCTGTCCAACCTTGGCCACTTGTTTGAATGCTCTTGGAACTTCCAAAATCTATCCGTTTTTAACTCGAACTTTCAATCAAATTGTGGGCAATATGAGTTGATTGATCCTAAAACTTTTGAGGTGCTTTCAAAGATAACTCATATGAGAATTAACAAATGGAGCATAATTTTGGTAGCCGAAAAAAAATCTAATTTTAAACAAAAATGAAAAAGAAAGTAAAATTTTTGTGCTATGTGGTGTCCCATATGGACCATAGCAGAAAAGAGAAGGATCATAAACTACTCGAAAAGGGGTTTGTCATTGGATCTGGTGGAGTTAAGAGGAAGGGGTTGGAAGATTTTGAGTGATGAAGAGGACATTGTGTAGGAGAAAGGAGGTAAATGGGAAAAAGGAGAAGATAGTTGAGGTGGTTGAGGATGCAGTTCAATTTGCAGATGAAAGCCCCTTCCAGCAAGAATCCAATTATTAGAGAATGATTTCGCTGATCCTAAAGGCTTAGGAATTGGGCCTGATGGAAAGTATAAATGATAAGTTAATTGATTCAATGAAGAAGAAAGTACGTCATTTTTGTCAACTTTGATGAGTTAATGATAGAAAAAGGTGTGATCATTATCATGCATACAAAATGTCTGATTAGAAGGTGGGAGGTTTTGTCAACCTTCCAACTTCTCAACTTGGGTAGATGGATATTGTTCCATGTAGCAGTTTGCATGGTACCGGGCCAGGCCCTTGGTCCCTTTACCATCTAGGGCAGTGGACAGACGAACCTTGGAATTGTTTTACCACTAAATCAATATTTTTCTTCAATGAGTCCATAGACATGGATGACACAATAGTAAAAAAAAACAGAAAAGTAATAGAAGCATATTCTGTAAATCCTAATTCTCTTAATTAGGATTAAAAGAGAAAACTATTTTATGTGATTGTATTAAACTTTAATTTTTAATATAGTAAAATTTTCTAGCTTTTGGTTTTCTTTTTTCTCTTTTTCTAATTTGAATTTTTATCACATTAATTCTTGCGTTTTCGGTCTAAAATTGTGTGAGATCTAGACAATAAATATTTAATAAATTAACAAATCATTAAACTTTTATATGAACTAGTTTATGAGATACTATATATATTTACAATTCGACACGTCGTAAAATCTAGATACAACATTATATTTATTATTATTATTATAAATAACATAATAACGTATACATTAAAGGGTTTGGTAAATTAACCATAAATTTGAATACAAATTGCATCTAGCTAGCTAGATTGAAAAAAGTATACATCGGAATTTGACATATTAAAGAATTCAAATCTTGTTGAAGATATATATCTTTCATTTGTTTTAGTTGTTTTAGGTAGACCATTGTTCTTTTTTTCCCTTGTTGTTTTAAATGTTTAAATTTGATCATTGTTTAAATAGAATGAGTATTACTTTCCCACGGTTATATTTTCTTTGAAAAGTCACTAAAAATTGTAATTGGATTTCATGAGCCTTCTCTTGCATTCCTTCTGAGATCATGTTGTTCAACTAGAAAGTCTTGTTTCTTGTTTATGTTACCTCTTTCTTGCTTTACTTTAACCCCCTACTTGTGTTTTTTACTTGAGCTTTTCCAGCACTGGAGTGATTGTATATGATTGCTTGCTTCTTATGGCTATGTGTATCACTTTCTTCATTCAGGTTGATTATACCTCTGTGTTTTCTTTTCGCCTTTTTTTGTTCATAGATAATGCACTTTCAACTTGAATAGGATTGTAAGGCTTTCTCCTTTTATCTCTCTATATAATGCACTTGTGGAAGAGGCACTACTTAATTCTTCTGTTTATAATATATTTTGGATTCTTAAGGGGTGTCTTATTCTTACTGTTGAATTTAAATTTCGTTAGACATTTTGGATGGCAGCAGCGGTATGCTTGGTTTTGTGGAAGAGTCATGGTTCTTTCTATCTTGTCTCTATTGCTCTACTCGTTTCTATGTGTGTGGACTGTTATTGGTACCCTGTGGTTTAGAGATGCTAAAGACTGTGTAAGCTATATTATTCGTTAGTTAACATTAGCCAAATCATCAATTTACAAGCTTTGAGTATTTAGTTTGTCTTGTTGATGCAAGCAGTTGGCTGAAGAGGGACAGAAATAGGGTTTCCTTATTTGGTTTCTTTTTAGCTACTGTGTTCTTCTTTGCATTGCGTGCATGTCAGTTGAAAATGTTATTCATTTTCTGTGTACTTCTCCATTCTCTTGCTTAAATCTCGCCTGTTGTTACTTCACTGATTATTAAGCAAGTTTAGACTCTTAATATAAAAATAGAGTTTAGCGTACAATTTTAAAATTATTAAAATGCAGCTTTTGAAGTTCATCAAATTATCTCCATTGATTTAGTATCTGTAACTTGAATACACTTTTTGCTAAGATGAGACACTCTGTTTTACTTGTCAGGCGCTAAAAGTTGTTCTCAGCCTTCTACTTCGAATCCCAGCACTTCATAATCCATTTTCATTCAAAAAGTTGGTTTCTCTCCTTTTGTACTTTGTGCTAGTACATCGTTCGATCAATTTTCTTACTTTTAGCCATTGATATGCTTGTAGGTGTTTTAGCTTTGAGTTTTGTTAAGTATGTGGGCTGAATTTGGTGTTTGCGATTATGTATTCTTCAACTGTGTATGTAATTTAGGTAAGTTTGTGGGCTGAATTTGGTGTTTGCGCTTATGTGTTGTTGAACTGTGTATGTAATTTAGCTAAGTATGTGCTTTATGTTGTTGATGTGTGTTGTTGATCATGAAATATTGTAGAAGTGTGTCTGTAATTTAGGTAAGTATGTGCTCTATGTTGTTGAAGTGTGTTGTTGATCATGAAGTGTTGTTGAAGTGTGTTGTTGATCATGAAGTGTTGTTGAAGTGTGTTGTTTATAAAAAAGTGTTGTTCAAGTGTGTTGTTGATTATGAAGTGTTGTTAAAGTGTTTTGTTGATCATGAAGTGTTGTTGAAGTGTGTACGTAATTTATCTTAGTTTGTGGGATGAATTTAGTTAAGCTTAGAAGTTATTATTCTTGAAGTGTGTATGTGCTCTACGTTGTTGAAGTGTGTTATTTATCATGAAGTGAGTGTGATGTGTTTATATGGGTGAATGTGTTGTCTTGTTGAATCACTTTCTTTTTTCCTTTTCTTATCTTATTAGGTTTTGCCACAATCCATTGGAGCAATGAAGCCATACTTACGCCAATTCATTGATGTATAGGCTCTTTTGTAGGTTTGGTAGAATTTTTTTTTGTTTAAATGTAGTTATTTAAATAGTTTGTTCGTACCAAAACACATTTGTACCAACAATTAAAGCAATATTACAAAGTGTGTTGGGCCTATAAAAGCGTTCATCATTTTTTCATATGTGATTGTATTGGTCTGTAATGGTATGTGTAATGGCAAGACGACAAGAAATACAGGATTCAATAAGAAAGAGGGCTGTAAAATGATGACAATTAAAAAGTGTCATAAATGATAAATAATGACATTTAATATCAGTCATAGAATATTAACAATGGCAGTTATCCTCCGTCATAAAAAGTAAACTATGACAGTTATAAGCTGTCATAAAATATAAACAATGAAAGTTATTAATTGTCATCGAAAATAAATAATGACAGTTACACTCTGTCATAAAATGTAAATCGTGATCGTTATTAACCGTCATCGTAACAAAATAATGACAGTTATAATCTGTCATAAGATGTTTCATTCGTGACATTTATTTTATGTCATGAAAAACCACTTTTTGTGACTGTTTTTTACAATTGTCGTGAAATACTTTCCATGACTGTCGCATCAATGACTCTAAAAAACTGTCACGAAAGCTTTTAATGACAGCATTTAACTGTCATCGTAGGCCATTTTTCTACTAGTGTGAATTTGATTTTCAGAGAAATTTAATTCGTTGAGTTGAACTTGTACGTGTTGATATTGTATTTATGTTTATTTAATGTGATGTGGTTTGTTCTCTACTATTTAATCATTTGATTCTTTCTCGGTTGAATATGCCCATGCTTGGTCAAAAAATTTTTATCCTCCTGCATATAAGATAACTCTTTTATTTATAGAGTTATCTGGTGGGCTTTTTGCGCTTGGACCCTTGTTGTTCCATAGATTAGACTCATGGGCTCAAGCTTTGTTTTTTTTCTTAGTTAGACTTTAGCCCAAATAAATAATATTTATTTGGACCAAAATAATTGACTTGATTCAATAGTCATAATGAAAACATGTGGCATACATCAGAATCTGCCAATTCGACTTCAATTTCAATTTAGGACACATCAACTTTTAATTAGTCTCAAATTCAATTATTTCTATTTTTCGTCATTAATTTGATAAATGACGTGGCAATTTGTGTTTGATCCAAAATTTCTTATTCAGAATACCCTTAAACTTAAAAAAATAATTAAAAAGTACCCTAGCTCTATGAATAGAAATTGTTAATTCTGCGATCTTCCTCTCTATTTTCCATTTATTTCTCCTATCCCTTCAATATTCTCTTAATTATTTTTTGTTAAGGAAAATTTTCACGAGGGTAACTGTAACGACCCAACTTTTCCGGACTAAGCTGAGGTCACTACCAAATACCAAAACTCGACCATTCAACATAAAATTTAAAACGGACCAGATACGATTCATTAAAACATTATAAACCTTACAAAAGACAGTTTCGGGCCCTATTTTAAATAATTCAAAAAAAGTCACAAAATAAAATGTCAAGTCACCAGTCCAAAATCACAAGTCAAAATATTCTGACAAAATACATAGCGGAAGCGAAAAGAAAACCAGACGCGTCCATATGGCCTTCACGCATCCTTCCTGCCTCTCGTCGGTCTGCCCCTCGCTGTACCCCTACCTGAAAAGTTAAAGAAGAGAAAGGGTGAGTATAAACATACCCAGTAAGGGACCCACTACTGGGCCCGTTAGGGGACAACAGTTAACTTCCTATTCGGGGGTACCCTACATAACAGTCTAGTGGTTCCGTAGAACGCACATATCAGTCTAGTGCTCCCGAAGGATGCACATATCAGTCTAGTGCTGCCGAAGGATGCACATATCAGTCTAGTGCTCCCGAAGGATGCACATATCAGTCTAGTGCTCCCGAAGGATGCACATATCAGTCTAGTGCTCCCGAAGGATGCACATATCCGTAAGGCACACTACCCCATAGATGAAGCTAACCGTTACCCCTCAGTCCATACTAAACTGTCTACATCAGTCACATCTCAACGGCATTCATATTACAGTTCCGCCATAGGCTTTGTCAGTCAGATAGTATAGGTTTGGACATCTACACCCTCAGTTGCTATATGCATTACCGATTCGCACACCAATAGGGAAAATCCTAGATCCAATCGACTAACCAACCAAAACCGGACTCACTGTCCTTCCCCGTCCAAACTCCATGAACCACATCCAGACCAGTGTTTTACTACATACTGAACCGTAACTTTAAGGTCCATCAACATAAAATCTCAATCCACAAATAGCAGTCACAGTATATTTTCATCAGACAAAATATAATATCAGTACTTAACAGTCAACACGCATACAGATATTCAATACAGTCACTAACGTGTAATCCCCTGTGGATTACTACGGTTTTAGCCTGGACTCGGGGTCCAGTAGTAGGAAAACCCTTACCTGATACTCGGTTATGCCCCTCGATCGAAATCTACGCTCGACAGATCCACCTAACGAAACACGAAAGTTTTAGTTGATGACTTTAGTAGAAGTCGTTTAAGAAGGTCGGAAGCGACATCCGTTGACTTACCCAAGGAAAGGAAGCTATCTCCAACCAGGCCTACCGCGAGACCCGAGAACCCAAGTGTCAACTCTAAACTACCTTCAAGGGAGAAAAGGAGGGCCATAACTTATTCCAATATTCAAACTCGAATCGGACGAGGTAACATTAGGGAATTAATCAAAACAATCCTTACCGAAGACTCACCGTGAACCGAAGTGGAGGAAGGAAGGCTTAGGTGGCTCGGCTCGGCTCGGCTTGGACTCGGCTCGGCTCGGCTCGGCTCGGCTCGGCTCGGCTTAACTCGGCTTGGTTCTCGGTTCGGCTCGGCTCGGCTCGGCTCGGCTTGGTTCTCGGCTCGGCTCGGCTTACTCGGCTCGCGGCTCGGCTCACTCGGCTCGCGGCTCGGCTCGCGGCTCGCTCGGCTTGGGGCTCGGCTCGCGGCTCGGCTCACTCGACTTGCGGCTCGGCTCGCGGCTCGCTCGGCTTGGGGCTCGGCTCGGACAAGGATGGCGGCTCGGCTTCACGATCACCTCGGCTGCGCGCGACGACAGACCAAAAACAACCCGGCGATGGCGGCGACGGTCTTCGGCTTACCCTGGACTTTATGGGTTGCACCGGACGGCACGGAGGAGGAGGCGTTGCTGGTGGTAGAGACAGAGACGACCGGCGGACCCGTAGCTACTTAATACCGAGGGAGATCGGAGATGGAAGCGGCCGTAGCGGTGAGATGGAGGCGGAGATCGGAGGTGGAAGCGGTGCTGCTGCCGTCGGAAAAGAAGGAGAAGATTGAGGAGGATGGTGGCGGCGCTGAAACGGAAATGAAGAGGGAGGGAGAGAGACGGCTGCGGCGCCGGGCAGACGAAACGAAGAAGGAGGTGGAAGGGGGGCTCGGGCGTCGGGTGTGGAAGGGAGAAGAAAGAAGAAGAAAATCGGGGGGGGGGGGGGGGGTAGGCGGCGCGCGGTTAGGGTTTGTTTTTAAAAAAATTTATTATATATATATATATATATATATATATATATATATAATTCTTAATAATTATATAATATTAATAATTTAAATTAAATAATAATATATATATATTAAATATAAATAATAATAATAATAATAAAGTAATAATAATAATATATTAATAATATTAATATTAAATAAATAAAAAATTTATTTTATTGTTTTAGAAATAACAATATTTCTATAATATTAATTAATAATAATTATAATATTGATATTATAACAAATAAAATAAATATTAATAATAATAATATAATTAATATTATATTATTATTATATCAACTTGCACTTTACATAAAACGATAAAAATTTTACCTTAAATTTTCGGGGCGTTACAGTAACAAAACACCAAAGTATTTATGACATGTGTAACAAATCCCATAAAATTAGTCATTTTTTAAATATTTCAGGTTTGTCCTTCTATCTTCTTCTCCTCCTCGCTGCGATTTCTTTCATCATCTTCCTCCTCTTTACGATTTCTTTTATCGTCTTTTTCATTTTCCTTTTTTTTTTTTCAGTTGCGATTTCTTTCCATCGTCTTTCTTCTTTCTGTTGCGATTTATTTCCATCGTCTTTCTTCTTTTTTGATTTTTTTTTACGTCGTTTAATCTTTCCATCGTCTTTCTTCTTTTCCTTTTTTTTCCGCTGCGATTTCTTTACATCATTTTTCTTCTTTTCTTTTCTTTTTTTTCGTTGCAATTTCTTTCCATCGTCTTTATTCTTTTTCTCTACGATTTCTTTTCATCTCCTTTCTTCTTTTCTTCTTCTTCTTTTTTACGTCGTTTAAATTTGGGTAACCAAATCTAAACTATCGTGTACAAAAAATAGCAGAATCTAAAAGATCGTGTATAAAGAATCTTGAAAAAAATCATTTAAATTGGAGTAGCCAAAAAGTAAATGATCATGTAAAAAAACAAACCATCATGTAGATAAATCTAAACGATCGCGTACCAAAATAATTAAAAAAATTGTTTATTCTAATCTAAACGATCCTATACTAAAGAATATTGATAAAATAAACAATCATGTACAAAAAAGTAAACGATCGCGTATAAAAAAAATTTAAAAAATAGTTTAGATTTGGCTAAATGATTGTGTACCAAAAGAAAAACGATTTGTCTACCCAAATCTAAATGATCAAATCTAAACGATCGTGTAACCAATTTTAAACGTAACGAAATTAAACGATCGGGTGTAGCCAAATTAAACGATATAATTAAAAAAATAATTGCCAAATTAAATGACCAAATTTAAACGATCGTGTGCCAAATAATAGCCAAATCTAAACGATTGTGTACCAAAAATATTACGCTACATTGTTGTACTAAATATATTACACGTGCGTTGTTGATAGGGCATTTTTGGTATTTTACACGGTGAGCCTGTGGGCTTTTTTCGTTTTCAGAATTGTTCTATACAGTGTAAATATTTTTTCACTTTGTTCTATCCGTAAAAAGAATCCTTTTATTAACTATTTTACCGTTTTTTTATCTAAAATAAATAAATAAATAAATAAAATTACACACCTTAATTAAGATATAACAACGGTAAGAAGAAGAAATTAAAGATAATGAATAAAGCAACAAATGTTTTTAAGGCTTATATTTTAATATGTTAATAATAATTGAGTTTGTGTTAATAGTAAAAAAAGAATTTATTTGACTATTTGTTGTTTTGATTTGTTTTAAGATGAGATTTTGATCATTTCGATAATTTTGTGTGAATTTATGTTTTAACTTAAAATTTGGTGGTTGAGAAATTTGGTGTAAGTTACGAATTGGAAAATTAAGAGAAGAAATATGAATGAATCTATATGAAGAAAATAAAGACATGTATATAATTTGTTTTGGATTGATTCTTTTCAAACTTTAGATAGATTGATCGTCAAACTAATGGCAGAACATTTTTTAACTTTTTAAAATGACTAAGTTATTTTTGTCTCGATATACTAGTTCTCTTTTTTTTTCTTTTTTTTTTTTCTTTTTTTTTTTTTTATAATTTATCTGCTTAAAAGTATATGAATGTCAAACCTCCAAACATAGGTTTGGGTATAAATACCAAACCACCTAATTTCAAACTCATGAGGCCAAACATCCAAATTAAGTCTATCTGACATTTAAACAATTTGAGCAAAGATCTAGTGGGATAAAATTCAAACCTCTTAATTTCTTGAACAATAAATCTTAGAACTTATTGTTCCAATGTGAATACTTCAAGCAATCTAAATAGCTCTTCTTTCATTTTAGATTAGTTGCATGTCAACTTTATATCAATTATATTAAATATCGATTACCAATTAATTGAATTGACATTGATCCTTTGATATGAAATAGAAAGAAAAAAAAAATTATACCCATAATATAACTTTAGGGGATACATCGGTGGAAAATTTTCATAAATATAATAAACCATTAAAATATTTATAGCCCATATAATAAAACTAATGAAGTTAGCCATTTTTTAAATATTACACGTTTGTCTTTCCGTCTTTTTTCTCTTCTTCACTACGATTTATTTTCATCGTCTTTCTTTTTTTTTTTTTTTCCAAACTGCTATTTGGTTCAAAATCACGTATCAAATATAAAAGATTTATTTTTTTCAAACTTTTATTTGGTTGTTCAAGGTTGTGTAGACTTGATAAAAACGTTGTTTAGATTTAAGTAGCCAAATCTAAACAATCGTGTACACAAAAAATAACGATCGAGATTTTTAAAAAAAATTGTTTAGATTAGGGTAACCAAATCTAAACAATCGTGTAAAAAAAAATAAAGGATCATGTAGCAAAATAATTTTAAAAATAATTCGTTTAGCCAAATCTAAACGATCGTATACCAAAAGAATCTTGAAAATATTCGTTTAGTCAAATCTATACAATCGTGTATCAAATTTTGAGAAAAAGTCATTTAGATTTGGATACGATGAAATCTAAATGATCGTGTAACCAAATTAAACGATAATGTATCAAACAATAGTCAAATCTAAATGATCGTGTACTAAATATATTACGCCATTTTTCATGGTGTGGTTGATGGGACATTTTTTATATTTTATATTGTGGGTCTGTGAGCTTTATCCGTTTTTAGAATTGTTTTATACAGTATAAATATTTTGGCGTTATGTTATATTTTTTAAAAGACCACAATAACGTAGATAGGAAATTATAAGAACTCTAGGTGCATGTGGTTAATTAAAGCTAAAGAGTGATCTTTGTATCAATTTTTATACAAATGAAATAAAATGTTGAATTTAAAAGTTTAAAGTCCATTTATGACATTAATTGCTTAAACCTACCATCTCATTTAGACATACATATACCTTAATTTTTTATGTTCAACTTTATTTTAGATTTCTGCCCCATGTTATATATTGATTCCCTTGCATGTAGAGTAAGTTGAGAAAATGGACCACATTGAAAGGTTGCCCTAAGATAAAAAAAAAAAAAAAAAAAAAAAAAAATGCAAAGAAACGATAAGTTCCAAGCACTAAAACGATAAGTTCCAACATCTTATTTACATGTTGGAAGTGGAATATTTTTTCCCTACAAGCGGTATCATGGCCACGACTTAGGTATATTGGTAGTGCATGGAGTGGCGAAACAAATGAGGCAGTGAAGCTTTGAAAGTGTATAAAGTATGATATATAGTTGAACTCTATTATAGAATATGTAATTTTAATTTTGTGGGATTTAACTAATTTTAATTTTAGTTAACCCTTTATATTTAATTTTACTATTATAGAATAAATTTAACTAACTGCTGGTGTTGTAGGGTAATTTTAGCCCGATAAAATAAAGTCAAAAAATGAAGATAAAGACAAAATAAGATTTGATATCCTAGCTTTTACGGCTAATCCTAGTAGGACCTAAAATAAATCATGAATCAAATTTCATGTAAATACACTCTTATAGCTCCATAGATGTAATGCCAAAAAATTATAGTAGTTTTAAATTTAATTATCTTAATTTTATTTAATTATGTTAAAATTATTGGGTGTAAAATTATAGTTGACTTGATTAAGAATTATTTGGTTTGGTAGAATTAAAATTAATAAATATTTGTTGGGTGAATATTTAATTAATTAATAGAATTTGGTTTCTTTTTTGTGTTAATTGAGAAATTAATTAACATCAATTTTATTGGTTTAATTAAATGGGTGGATTTCAAGGAGTTTCGGTTAATTATATATAGGGAAACTTACATTTATGGTTAATTATATATAGGGAAACTTACATTTATGGTTAATTATATATAGGGAAACTTACATAAATATAACAAAACACCAAACTATTTACGGCCCGTATAACAAAACCCATAATGTTAGCCATTTTTTAAATATTTCAGATTTGTCTTTTTCTACTTCGCGATTTCTCTGCGATTTCTTTCATCGTCTTTCTTCTTTTCCTCTTCTTTTTTTCTGGGATTTCTTTCCATCATCTTTCTTATTTTTCAATTCTTTTTTTACGTCATTAAATCTTTCCATCGTATTTCTTCTTCTTTTTTTTCACTGCGATTTCTTTCCATCGTATTTATTCTTTTCTGATTCTGTGATTTCTTCCAACTGTCTTTCTTCTTTTGTTATTATTTTTTACATCGTTTAATATTTACATCTTCTTCTTTTATGATTCTCTTTTATGTCGTTTAATCTTTCTATCGTCTTTTTTTTTTTTTTACGCATTTACATTTGGGTAACCAAATCTAAACTACTGTGTATAAGATAAAGAATCTTGAAAAAAATTTAGTGCGACTGGAGTAGCCAAATGTAAACGATCGAGTAAAAACAATAAAAGATTGTGCATAAAGAATTTTGAAAAAAATCATTTAGATTAGAGTAGCCAAATGTAAACGATCATTTAAAAAAGTAAACGATCGTGTATAAAAAATCTTGAAAAAAAATCATTTGGATTGGAGTAGCCAAATGTAAACGATCATGTAAAGAAATCTAAACGATCGTGTAAAAAGAATTAAAAAGACCGTGTCCCAAATTTTGAAAAAAAAATCATTTAGATTTGAGTCCCACAATCTAAACGATCATGTAACAAAATTAAACAATCGAATTAAAAAAATAAATTGTAACCATATCTAAACGATCACGTTGTAGCCATATCTAAACGATCGCGTATAAATTATAACAATATCTAAACGATCGCCTTGTAGCCATATCTAAACGATCGCGTATATATTAAACCATATCTAAACGATCGGGTATAAATTATAACCATATCTAAACAATCGTATTGTAGCCATATCTAAATGATCCACTAGAACAAATCTGGCCTTTAATGTCGGTTGGAAAAAATGAAAAAAGAGCTTTAATGTCGTTTTTGAAAATGCGGATGTTTAATGTCGATTTTAAGCCGACATTAAAGCTGGAGCTTTAATGTCGGTTTAAAACCGACATTAAACATCCTTGTTTTGAAAAGCGACATTAAAGCTCCTTTTTAATTTTAATTTTAATTTTTTATTTTATAAAAAATGACTTTCTCTCTCTTACTTTACTCTTTCTCAATCACCCACACGATTTCATCCTTCCAATTTCTTCTTCACTCCTCATTCTCATCTAACAATCTTCCCTTTCTTCTCCGAAGAGTCGCTGGCACCACCACCACCATCGTCCCTCGTGCCCAGCTCGTGCCCGCCACCACCGCCGTCACTCGTCACTTTCTTCAAACACTGATGTTGCTTTGGGGTTTTTTGCTTTGGGGTTGTCGACGAAAAGAATGGTAAGTTTGAATTGGGAATTTTGCTTACTCTTTCATCACTGTATGTTGCTTTGTGTAAACTTAATTCTTTTGAAAGACTAATTTTCAGTTTCATGGGGTTTGCGGATACTGATTTATCACCAACATTTTCTTTTTTCTCAAAATGTGAAGCTGTGAGCATCAAACATGTTTGTTAATTTTCAGATTCTTGTTGCAGATCCGTTTTCTATGGCACCCCAAAAAGCACTTGAAAGTATTGGAAAAACATTGAGTGTACAGTATGAGAGGTGGCAACCCAGGGTGGAGACCATTATGCCCAGAACTTTGTCTGATTTACTGTATTGCTAGTCTATATCCTAACTTGATGATGTGTATGCAGGCCCGTTATAAAGTTCAGCTGGATCCCACTGTGGAAGAGGTAAAAAAGCTTTGTAGTACATGTCGCAAGTATGCAAAGACTGAACGGGTTCTCTTCCATTATGTTTAAATATTAGTGTTGATCCACCTGATGTAATTAAGATTTCACCTTGTGCCAGAATGGAGTGCTGGATAGGTAGATATTTTACACCATTACTACTCTTTTTCTTGAACTTTTGCTTTTATTTGAGTTTTATGTGATTATCGTATTTCACTAAGGGTGCATTTGGTTGGGGGATTTTGGAGGGGGGAATGGGCACGGGCATTTGAAGCCTGTGTTTTTTTTCATGGTTTTGTTTTACTTTCCTGGGAAAATCATTTTCCAATGCATCCATAATGAAGTTGAAGTTGGATTTTCTTTTACCTTATAAAATGGTGGGTTTTAGAAAATTCCTTCCTTTTCAGTTACTCTTTTTCTTTGTCACTGATTTTTTAATCGATTACTTTCTTCTTCTTCAACTTTTGCTTCTTCTCCTCCTCCATGCTGCTGGCTTTTCTTGCCATCACTCTTCTTCCTTCTCCTTTGCCTTCACCTTTTCAAGGCCTTCTAGGGCTTCTTTTCTTTTTTCTACAAAAAAACGTCTGATGCAATCATTAAATCTATTTGTTTTTGTTTTATTTATTTTGAAGAATTTGAATGAGTTAAGTTTTAGATGTGATTTGATGACAAAACCTGGGCTTTATCTATTTCAAATGTCCTTCCTCATTTTCCTAACCAAAATCTCCAAATCTCCAAATCCAAATCCTTCCCCACTATTTTCTCACTGCTTGGATAAAATCACAGCCCCTGATGTAAATGCTTTTGCCAAGAACATGGGAAAGACAGCTATTACGTGGAAGTTAAATTTCTGATAACTACTTGCACAAATTAAAAAAAGAATCACAACTTTTCTATATGTAAATTGGAGATTTATTCCTAGAAAATTGGATACCATTGCCATTTAACCAAACACTATTTCCTTATATCCCAGGTATCATATTCCCCAACATTCTTAATTCCCTGGCATTTATAAAACCTTAAATCAAACGACTCCTAATTTTTTCATCTTAATGATTTTCTGTTTAACAAACCAATTACCATATGCCATTCAAATTGCAATGATTGGAAATACTATCGTAGACGAATGTGGGTTGGATCCTATAAATTATTAATTCCAATCTGGTTATGTTTTTTTCCGTACTCCTAAGGAATAAGGATGTTCATTACTTGTTTTCATCGCATTTGTTCTCTGGAATTTTTATGAGGTGTATCTTTTATACACCAAGTATTAAACATAAACACTGATGTTTTCGGCTCTTTTATTTCTCATTTTTACTATTGGTCTTAGGTCTACCTTTGCACTATCTTCCTGTGGTTGCTGTTTTTGTGTTTTTTTCCATATCATTGCATTTTCATTGAATTATTGCAATGCATTTGATTACCTAGAGAGGAAAGGATTCAAATTGTCTGATAGGAATTAGGATTTCACATTTCAGTTCTGGTTCCAGTTAAACATATGCACTTTATCTTCTTTAAAGTTGTCTTTTAGGTCTGTTAATTCTTTTTTTAATCTTGTTGCAGATCCGTTTTCTATGGCACCCCAAAAAGCACTTGAAAGTATTGGAAAAACATTGAGTGTACAGTATGAGAGGTGGCAACCCAGGGTGGAGGGACTGCATTTTGCTTGCAGCATGTGAATCACATGAAACTCTTCCCCAAAGAGCTGAATTTCCTGCAGATGTTTTTACCTCTTGCCTTACAACACCAATCAAGATGGCCTTGAGATGGTGAACTTATTCTCATTCATTTATCTTGAACAATGCCACTTTATATTCTGAAGTGTCTGAATCTTAGATATTAACTGGTTTCATTACTTTGTTTATGAAACACAGAAAAAATTCTTTTATGACCTACATTGTTGAATTCTTGAAGATTAGGTCTAATTTATAAATTCGAGAACTGTTAGTTTAGTTTTTCAACTGCCTGACCTATGTAGACTAGGGTAGGCTTTTCTCGAAATTGATATAACTGCATATATAAATCTTCAATGGAAAATAGCTAAAGGTTCAATATACCTATGAAAGAAATTCGAATTATTTGTTGTCAAATTCAAATGTATAAAAGTTGAAGTGTTCTCAAGAATTCAATGGTTATTCATTTATTGCTTGTTGTTGTTGCTCCGTCAAGCGACTATGCTTGTAAGGGCTTTTGTTGTTGCTCTTCTTTTCATTGCTTGTTGAACCTTTCTCCGTCAAGCGACTATGTTTTCTTCTTCTTTATAGAAGGTGAGAATCTTAAGTACTTTATCTAACCATTTTGAGAGAGGAAGGTTTTGCTGCTCTTTATAAAGGGATTGTTCCTGGCCTTATGCTTGTAAGCTGTTAGATTTTAGTTTAATTTTCTTTTAACTGTTTGCTGTGTGGATCTTATTGCATTAGTTTAATTGGTCTTGTTAGGCATCTCATCTCCCATTTTTTGTACTTTGGCCCTGTTAATAATATCTTCTGTTACCTGTAAAAATTTATCTGTATTTGTGTGTCAGTGTGAGAAACACATATATTAGTTAGTTTTAAAATTTCATGTCTTCCATTCATTATACTGCAATTTTGTTTAATCAAACATGGGCATTACTCTAAAGTTTAACCGAGATTCACCATTATCCCAAACTGAACTACTGTTCATTTGTCCTTTTCTCTCTTTGATGCTGTGAACTGTGGTGTGGTTTTTATAGTCATTTTTCTTAGCTGATTCTTGAGTGACTTGGTTTCAGGTTATTCGAGCTCGGTTGCTACAGTTCAAGAAGAGGAATGTCAAGCCCTTGCTGCATTTGGTGCTTGTTTCCAATATTAATAATTGTTTGAAGAAGCATTTTCGAGACCTTTAAAATGTCGTGATCTTTGAATTTATATAATTCTGTTTGGTTGCAGTTAATTTTACAAGCGTGTTTTCATTGTTGGTGGAATCAGACTTGAATAATATGGGATTTATGTGCTTTAAGATATGAATGGGATTTATTGTTGCTTTAAGATATGAATGGGATTTATGTGCAAGTGCTAATAGCATTTTCATTGTTGGTGGAATCAGACTTGAATAATATGGTTTCCTACGTAATGTGACTTGTAGTTTCAAGTTTGTAGTTAATTTCACTTGTTGGATTCAATGTTGGTTTATAAAAAATGGACAATAATACAACAATTAAATAAATATAAATTTCTAAAAATGGACAAAAACAAGCCTTTGATGTCGGTTTTAAACTGACATTATTGGCCTCTTTAATGTCGGTTTTAAACCGACATTAAAGCCAAACCGACATTAAAGGGCTTCAATAACACTATCAAAGATGTCGGTTGAAAACCGACATTAAAGGCCTTTAATGTCGTTTTTAAACCGACATTAAAGAGGCCTTTAATGTCGTTTTTAAACCGACATTAAAGCCCAACCGACATTAAAGGCCTTTAATAACGCTCGCAAAGATGTCGGTTGCCAAGTGACATTAAAGGCCTTTAATGTCGGTTTTAAACCGACATTAAAGGCCAAAATTCTTGTAGTGATCGCAAATATATTACGCGTGCGTTATTGACAGCGTGGTTGACAGAGCATTTTTTGGTATTTTACACGGTGGACCTCTGAGATTTTTCTGTGTTTTGGAATTGTTCTATATAGTGTAAATATTTTGCCGCTTTTTTATATTTTTGAAAAAACCTCTTATATATATATGTATATATATATATATATATATATATATAATTATTTATAGAAGTGAATAATATTGTTATCGATGAAAATATAATTATTAAAGAAAATATAATATTATTTTGAAAAAAGAGAAAGGATTGATGTGAGGGAAGAGGATTAATTGAAAAGAGAGAAAAGTTGATTAAACATATATATTTAATAATAGTTTGTGGGAAATAATTAACGGAGGAAACACAAAAGATTTGGGTTATTTAAAAAAAATATTTAGTTACATTTTTAAATATAGTAAAATAAACTAAAATATTTTCAACATATAGTAAAAATTTTTATTTTATCAATGATAGATACTGATAGACTTTTATTATTGTCTATCAATATGACTGATAGAAGTATATTAGTATCTATCAATGCCTATCATTAATAGAATTTAAATTTTTTCTATATTTTGTAAATATTTTATAAAATTTGTCATTTTTAACCATTCTCCTAATATTTATTATTATTATTATTATTACTATTATAATATTTAAAACCCATTCACTATTTTCTTCCTCCCAAAACCTTAAACGTCGCTATCCACCATCTCTAGTCACTACCGCACACCAAGTTGTTGTTGCCACTGTTCTCTGTCATTCATCATCTCCGTCACTATCTGTTAGATTCATTTCCCAAGCCAAGTCGTTGTTTGGGTGTTTTAGTGCACATTTCTTTTTATTTTTGGCTTTTTGAGTAAACGTGTCAAGTTGACGCTCCTTCGTCTCCCTTTATCTCCTCCAGTCAAGCCAAGTCGTGCGCGTTCCTCATCCTTGCAAGCCGCGTGCCTTTCTTTCACATGTTGATCTCCCCAACTAGTGTCAAACCTCCTCCTTTCGAGCTGTTTCTTTATTCCTAAGCTGGTTCTCTTCCTCCACGTCGGTAAAAACCATAAAACACGTCGGGGCTGTCTCCTCCATTACAGAGAGTCACATCGGGGAGAGTGTTGATAGTACTGCATTGGAATAGGCAAAACAGACATGAGAATCAGACGACGTCGGCCATAACTTATGGCCGACGCTATCTTCTCCAACTGCCACGAAATGTCGGGGAAAACCTTAAACCCGACATCCGATCAATGGGTTGACAATAGGATATTACTAGCGTCTACATGTACGTCGGGAATAGAGAATGTCTGACGCGACGTTGGAGGGCACTAGCCCGACGTGGCGTGGATAGAGGCGTCTATCACTGATGCCATTGGTGCATCGGGAAAAAAAATTTAAAATATTTTTTTATTTACTATGATTTAATGTTTTGTGTTCTTGCTATTGGATTCTGATTTGATTTAAATTCAATCAAATTCTGAAAATAACTAACGTAAACTTAATAAAAAATAATTAAAATACCAAATCAAATTTATATTAAGATTAATTCAAATGTTAAAAAAGTATAATAGGTTTAAAAAATACATGAAAACTAAAAACTAAAAACTAAAAACTAAATCTACTATGCATCGCAAACGCTAGTTTCCTCATGCCTCCCAACCCACGATGACAGAAAATTAAATTTCGATATATACCATCGATAAAAAAGTAAACTTAAAAAGTTGAAAATTACGTACCGCAATGGAACCAAGGTCCTCGCTTGCATGGACATCTTGTTCGTCCGTACTTATCGACACCGGCGAATTTAGTGTAGGTCCAGGGGAGCTCGAGCCCCCCCTCAATTTTATTGTCTTTGTATGATATATATAAAGAAAATTATTTAATTTTTACTATTTAAAGTTAGTTTAGTAATTATTTTGATTGTTAGCCCGTCTTCCCATCTAGGTTCAAATCTTACCTATGTGGTTTATTTTCCATATTTTTCTTTTAACCCCCTGTCAATATATTTTCTAAATCTGCCACTACTTATCGATCGATGTGATACTTCGTAACCTCTAAATATTGGGACACTCCCTCTCTATACTCAACCGAGAACTTATTTCTAAATTTCATCCAATACTTGTCCATTGTTAAAAACCTAGAACATAAATAGGTTTCATTAGTCTTATATTCATCCTCTCAAATGCTCAAACTTACTCCGTGATTAATAAGCTACACCCCACAAGTATCCAATATCCCAACTTTTACTACATCTAAATTTAAACTAAAAAAACTACCGTAACTGTAGGATAGCTAGAACAACACCTAATCATATATAATTACTTCAATCTTTCCAAGCTACCTAACACTTCCAACAAATTATAAACCACTAAAGGCTACCATAATTCTAACTAATACTTAATTCCAACGAACAAAGCATAGTCATAAATAAAAAAAACTATAGGCTACCATAACTACAGGATAGCCACAACCAATCAATAAAAAATTTCAAGTATTTAAACTATTTCAGCAATTTAAAATTTTTCAATTTCATCAATTCAACAATTTCAATACATTTGAATATAATTTCAACTACGTCCCCTCTAAAACAATCACAATTTCAATAATTTAAACCCTAACCTATTACAAATTTGAATATTCCATTTATACCTACAATTTAATTCATAAACAATTCATATACATTTTAATTCATAAACTTCCAACAATTTCAATATACAATCTATATATACAATTTAATATCAATCATACATTTATTTACTTATGCAACAAATTCAATATCAATCATACATACAATATACAATCTATACATACAATATGAATACAAAATACAATCTACAATCTACAATTTATACAAATAAAGTATATAATCTATACATACAATCTATACTTTATTCATGCAACAAATTCAATATTGATGATACATTTATTTAGAAACAAAAATGCAATAAAATAAAAACGTATCTTTACCGAAATGAAGAGACGACGGCGCAATATGACGACGAAAGGAGGACGGTGGTCGGCGGAACACAACGACGACAGGCAAGGAGACGACATACAACAATGGCTCTCCCTCTCGTTCTCTAACTTTTTCTCTTTTTACTTTCATGTGTACTAAACACAGAACTCTTATTAACAGGGGTTCTCCCGATGTAGCCTAAAAACATTGCATGAATCCCATAATCCCCATATCATAAGTAAACACGTCGGGATTTCTTGGGCTCAATCTTGATGTTTCACATATTTTGTCGGGAAAAAGTTTAAAAAATTATTCAAACGTTACAGATTCTCCCGACATGGTCAAGCTTTACATCGGCCAAAGGTTGACCAATCTCGATGTCTCACTTATTACATTAAGAAAGGTAAAAATAATTTAAGGTTCAATTTTCTTCGATGTGGTCAATGCTAACGTCGACATATTCTAACACTTCCCTAACGCCATGCAAGTAAATGTTGGGGAAACCTTAAATTAAAATAATAATTCCATTTGTTTTGATGCCTTACACTTCCACGTGGATTGCAGTTGGGCCATCCCATACATTTACTTTCAATGTGTCGGGGGAACTTGAAATTATTATTTTAATTTAAGATTGCCCAGACGTTTAATTGCATGGTGTCAGAGAAGCGTTAGACTATGTCGACGTCTTCAACACTATGTGGGGATAGAGGATTACTACCGACACAAACTCTACAGCGTCGATGTAAGCTTTGTTTCCCAATGTTTTCTATTTTGATGTTGACACCTTAATTGCATGGTGAGTTTTGATTGAGTTTTAGGCATGCGCATCAAATATTAATTTTTGGTCTAAGTAAATTAACTTTTGGTTTTAGTTGGATTATTTTCTCAAAAGTTGGATTACTTTTCTTTGAAGGTCATTGGCAAAATTGAGGAAGGATTAACCTTGGAATTTTTCCCATTTAAGGTTGGTTTCAACCCTCAGTTTTGGATAAGTTTGAAAATAAATATTTGGATGATTATGGTTGACAAAATTATTAATTTAATTTTGTTTATGTTTAGGATTGGGTTATTTGGGTTTTGACTATCGACCAAGGATTGTAGTTAATCTCTCAAGTTAAGATATTCTACTACTAGACCTAGAATGAAAATGAAATGAAGAGCTTGCATGTATTTACTGTTATGCATTGATGTAGCTAAGATGTATAATGCATTGTAGTTGATGACAAACATATTTATGATCAATGATATATTAATCACTTGATTAAAGATTTTATGGTTGATATTTCATGTCATGTTTACGATGTTTATGATATTGCTACATACTATGGACAATGGTGTTCTGTTGACTTTGGCTATTAGGACTATACCTATATGTATGATATCCTTTATGATCACCACTTTTCATAGATTTAAGATTGTGCGTGTTCAACCGACCACCAATCTGTCATGTCATGTTTATGAGTGATCTAATGGGATCACTTACAACTCGATATCATGTGTGTTCCTTCGGAATCACTAGATTCCATGTTTTGGGTACCTCTTAACGATATCCTAATGAACAGTTAACACACACCTAGTGAGATTAGTAGTAGGTCCCATATTGAATATATATTTATACTCACTCTTTTCTATGTTTAATATTTCAGGCAAAGGTAGATGTACAGGAAAACTAGGAAGCGACGAGAAGGGTCCGTGACTTGCCATAAGGGAATTACTTTTGCTTTCGTTTTTCATATTTATAGTATTTTGAATTTAATTATTTTATTGGAATTTATTGGAACTCATTAATTATATTATGTTATTTAAAATTTAGATAGAGCCCCGAATTAGAATTTTGTTACGTAGCATTTTTCTTTTTTTTTGCTAAATCATGATTTATGAACGTGTGTTTGAATTCATTTATTGAAGATTTAGTTTTTTCTTTTTTTTCTTTCTAATTGAAAAATGATTATTTACTTGAAAGTAATGACCTCAGCTTAGTATAAAAAAGTTTGTTTGTTACAATAAATGAGTAACTAATAATTACTATCTTTACCATTAGAGTCATTTTTCTTTGTTTTACTAGAATTCCCTCTTTCTCAAATTATAAATTTATCGTTGATGTTTCACCGAGGTTAGGTGTGTTTTGTTTGGACTAAAATTTAACATCAAACTGTTGGAGTTAATACTTTTCAAATTTATAATACCGTTCAACTTTTATATTTCAACATATATTAAGCTTGCAATTAAAAGAGAAAGAAAGTGGGCAACGTTTTAAAGATGGAAAATAATAATAGAGAGAGGGTTAGGCTAAAAATAGTAGGATGGAAAATTAAATTCTAGCAACCTACTATATTAATTAAAATGAGAAATCTAGAGCTTAAATTCTAGAAATCTACTATATTAAAATATCTATCATGCCCCTCTTTCTCTCCCGGTTAGTTACAATTACCATTGATTTTACTTAGCTACAATTGTCGTTGATTTTATTTACTGTCACTCTTTCATGTGATTGTTATGATTGTACTTATCGATATTCTCTCACCATTTCATATCTGACACACTTCCTCACACTATAAACAATTAAGTTTTAATGTTAGTTTAAAACTGACATCATAGGAGTACAATAATGTAAACTGACATGAGGAAACTACAAACATTAAGAGAGTCCCTTTTTATACTAGACGTAGACGTAAATTGCCGTTATCAAATATCTATCACCATTGGCTGTATTTTATCAGCGTTAAGAACCAAAAGATGGAGTTGCATTTGCAGAAAAGACACTCAGTCATCTAAAAGTCTTTTCGTTAAAGGAAAGTGCGAGAGCAAATATTGTAAATCTCCCTCAGATGACAAGCATAGACAGAAAAAAAAATGTTCATATTGCCACAAAGATGGATACTGGAAGAAGGATTGTTGGACCTTGAAGAAAAGACACGATAATTAATATAGGAAAAAGATCAAGAACAACAGATTCACTTGGGGAAAACAACTCTATTATCGATTTAATTATATGCATTAGTTGCTTCAAACCATCATAGTGAGTGTGAGATTTAAGATTGAGTAATTTACTCATATGCACTTTTCACACGACTCCATCCAAGGGTTGGTTTGCCACCTATAGAGAATGGGAAGGAGGAGATGTAAATAGAAAACAACCACACTACAAAATTGTAGGAATTCGATCAGTTTCTCTAATATGAAGGATGGGATCAAAATCAAGTTGCTTAGAAATGTTAAGACACCTCCCAAAACTTAAAATAAATCGTATGTCTCTAGGCATGCTTGGTTTCATTGGATGTGTATATGGTGGAAGTGTTGGAAACTTTGAAATAAAGAAAGACAAGGTTGTTTTTGTCGGATTTAAAATCAATGGTCTGTTCTTGGTTAAAGATGTTGAATGGTTCAATCTGCTCTCATTGCTTCTGATGCAAACTTTAGTGAACGAGACGTGTGGCACAAAATATTGCAGTTTTTGTACAGACAAGGTATACTGCCCAAAGATTACTCCAATGATCTAAATTTTTGTGAACACATTGCATTGTAGGGAAAGCCAAGAGACCATGCTTCTCCAAATCCCACCACACTTCAAAGAAAATTCTTGATGTGTGCATTCGATCCAGACTTGTAGGGACCTGTACAAACAATATTTATGAGTGGTTCAACGTATTTTCTCTCACATTAATGATCATTCAAGAAAGAGTTAGGTGTATTTTCTCAAATCCAAGGATCAAACCTTTGACAAGAATAAAGAGTGGAAGCCTATGGTAGAGAAACAAACTGAGGAAGTGGTGAAATGCTTGAGAACAGACAATGAAGCTTTTGATAACTTTTGTAAGACAAATGGCATAATTCATCATAGAACTGTCGAGAACACCCCACAATGAAATGGAGTTGCAAGGAGGCTCAACAAAACCATCATGGAGAGTTCGATTTCAGTTATCTAATGCAATGGTTCCTGAACATTTGTGAGCGCAATTTGTTTCTTATATCATATCTACACTTATCCGATGTCCTCAGACCTCTGTTGAGTTGTTAAACACACAAGAGAAATGGACAAAGAAACCACCAAGGCTTGATCACTTTGAACTTTTTGACTGTGCAGATATGTGCATCGAAATAAAGGGAAACTAAAGGTAAGTGCATAAAAGTGTAGGTTTGTGGGATACATAGAAGATGTTAAAGGGTATAGCAAACATCCACGGGCACTCTCTCTGAAAATGTTCTGCTGTCTGAAGTGACAGCAAACATCCACTCCAACTAAACACTGCTCTTTCAGAAACTTATCATAATCTCGTTTGTTGAATAAGAAATTCTGGAACCTATTACAAATTGCAACATAATTTACTAAAATAATTGTATTTGACATTAACTAAAAATTGGCATGTGTCTCAAAGACAAATTGGACAATTCTAATGATGTCACGTGTCTTTATTATGACAAATTGATCAAATTAATTATTTTGGTTCAATTAAATATTATTTACTTGGACTAAAATTCAATTTAACCAAAAAAAATTAGCTTAATTTAGGGCAAAATTAAATATGACCCAAATCCATATGATTGAGCCCATGGGTATGGTCCATAGACCAGACTAGGCCCAAGTCCATAAAAGCCCACGAGGGAACTCTATAAATAGAGGAGTTCTCCCCATTTTTGGGGTTGAAAATTTTTTACTCTAGAAGGTCTAAAGAGAATTCTCCCAAGAGCTAGAAGATTCCTCAACTCTTAAAGTTGACCACCCTTGAAAATTGAAGCTTCTTTGAAGATACAAGCTTTCCTCCAAGACACCAACTTCAAGAACATTATGTACTCTGCTTCCTTAAATGAAGCGTAAGCATCTAGCCGAGAGAGAATCAGAGGATCAAATCTAGAGATCGAACCACATTACATCAAATCAACATAAATACAACATCAACACAAGTTCAACTCGACGAACAAAATTTCTCCGAATATTTCGTGTGAACAAATTGGCATGCCCAGTGGGACATCCTCAACCTCTCATCTCTCTCTCGTCATCTAAATCTACAAGAAAAACAATGGCATCAAAGAAGGTTGTATCCAGATCTTCTGTTGCAAGCGACACTTACACAAGACCTATCACCCGCAGTCGTTCTAAGAGAATCACTTAGGAGCATGATTAAGGTTCTAACATCGCGCAGAGCATTCTTAAGCAATTGATGAAGTCTTCTAAAGTTGGATTGTCATCAAGGAAAATCCTTTATGTGAAAATTTTGATTTTGCCTCTAGCAAGTCAAAGAAGGAAGCACACCCTAACGTGATGTCTGTCATGATGGCTGATATAACGACCGAGGCTAACATGACGAAGATGGAGAGAAAAATTAACCTCTTGATAAAGTTTGTAGAGGAACGAGACCACAGAATCACAGCTTTGAGAGACCAGATGTAACTTGTAAAACTGCTGAGTTAAGCAAAACTCTTCTTGTCAAAGCTGACGATAAAGGAAAAGCTGTGTTGTCGGAATATAGATACAATAGTTCATCTTTGTCGCCTCCCTATCAGTCCAACAGCTGCAAGATATGATCACAATTTTCATAAGAGCTCATTATGAGGACACAAGAAACTTCTTTCATGTACTCCAAGCGATACACCAAGAGAATCAATGACTCACGAATATCTATTGAGTACCAACCTCTAAAGTTCCAACAATTCGACGGAAAGGGCAATCCAAAGCAACACATTGCTCACTTTGTTGAAACATGCAAAAACGCAGGATCAAGAGGAGACCATCTAGTCAGACAGTTCATTCGAAACTTAAAAGGAAATGCTTTCGAGTGGTATAGTAATCAAGAGCCCGAAGTAATTGACAGATGGGAATAGCTGGAAACAGAGTTTCTCAACCGCTTCTATAGCACTAGGCATGTCGTTAGCGTGATAGAGTTGATGAACACCAACCAGCAGAAGGGAGAGCCAATCATCGACTACATAAATCGATGGAGAGATCTAAGCTTGGATTGTAAAGACAAGCTCACAGAACTGTCTACAGTGGAGATGTGCACCCAAGGTATGCATTGGGAACTTCTCTATATTTTACAGTTAATAAAACCTCCCACGTTTGAAGAATTGGCAACTCGCACCCATGATATAGAGCTGAGTATCGCCAATAGAGGAGCAAAAGATTTCTTAGTTCAAAAAACGAGGAGTGACAAAAATGAAATCAATGACACTAAAAAGATTGCAAATAGTGTCCTAAACGAGTCTATGGTTGTTCAAGAGACTCCATTGAAATCTTTCTCTAAAAGAAAAGAAACAAAACATGAAAGAAATCATGATGGCAATAAAAAGCGACACCCAACTCTTAGAGAAAAATAATTTTTTTTTATCCCTTTCCTAACTCTGATGTTGCAGACATGTTGGAGCAATTGATAAAGAAACAACTTATTTAGTTGAAAGAATGTAAACGAACAGAGCAAGCAGGAAAAGTAGATGATCCTAACTACTGCAAGTATCATCGGGTCATTAGTCATCCTGTTAAAAAGTGCTTTGTGTTGAAGGAGCTAATTCTAAAATTGGCTCGTGAAAATAAGATTGAGCTAGATATTGATGAAGTAGCTGAAACGAATCATGTTGCAGTCAAGATGACTTCAAGTGTTCTGCCATCAATGCTGCTTTATGATCAAAGGGAAAATTTGATTAAATTTGAGATTTTCGAACCTATACTTGTTCGATTCCAACAAAAGATCACGACAACAAACCCTCAAAACAAAGAAGAGCCTATTGAGGATGAGAGCGAAGAATGGATAGTCGTGGCTCGTAAAAAAGAGAGCAAACAAATTCCATTCAAACGAAGTCGCACTTCCATCAAAAGCATTCAAAAGGAAGCATCTCTCATAAAAAGAATGGGAAAAGGAACAAGAAGATGTCGAAGTCTAGACCTATCAAAGGAAAAGACGAGGACTTCGTCCAAGCTCGACAGTCGATAACGACTTTGACAGAATTCTTTCGAAGAAGCTTCCTTGAGGATCATCTAAAAGAAATATTAAAAGTCATTGCATGTCATACTGTCAGCATAGTAGAAGTCGACAACAACTATGTCTCTTCTAAAGAAGTCGACAATTCAAATGAAATTAAGCAAAGGACATCTGTCTTTGATTGTATCAAGCATTCAACTACTCGATCTTCAGTCTTTCAAAGATTAAGTATGGCCACGAAAGAAGAAGAAAACCAATGTTCAACGCTTACTTATACTCAAACTTCAGCTTTCAAAAGGCTAAGTATCTCAACATCGAAGAAAGATCGACCTTCAACATCTGCTTTTGATCATCTAAAGATGACAAACAATCAACAACAAAGAGAGATGAAAATTTTGAAGGAAAAACTATTTCTTAAAGAAAACCATGATGACTGTAAGATCCACAGTCGTGTCCCATCATGCATGAAGAGGAAGCCATCTGTTGAAATAAGTACAAAAGGTTCCTTAACAGGGAAGCCAAGACTTATTATATTCACCAATTCTACAAAAAAAGAAGGTGAACAAATCCTTGATGAAAATATGAGCTACATGCAAAGCTCTTTATCGCAAGAGCCTAAACTGCATGGTGCTCCTAGCCCGCAAAAGCTTAAAAGATGAACGACAAAAAAAAAAAAAAAACAATTGACCTACGTTATGACTTGATCAATATATTATAAAGGGTACATAGGCAGCTTAAGGAAAACTTTAAGTTCAGTCTAGTTAAAAAAAGAATTAGTTGAACTATGTTATGACTTAATCCCTATATTATAAAGGGTACGTAGGTACCTTAAGGGAAACTTTAAGTTTAGTTCAGTAAAAAAACAAAAAACAATCAGCTGAACTACGTTACGACTTCATCTCTATATTATAAAGAGTACGTAGGCAGCTTAAGGAAACTTTAAGTTCAGTCCAGTAAAAAAAAAAAGAAAAAAAGAACTCAGTTGAGAAGAATGGAAAACAAGAGTAATGTCATGACCACATAAAACATGGCACTAGTCTTGACACTAGCAATTGATGGTTTTTGTTCTCATCAAAGAATATCAACTTAAAGTTGAATATGCCTTGTTGGGGGCAATATAACAAAATTAAAAAGGTGTGGCACTAGGAGCAAGATGTTGCAAAGTTAGATGCTTATAAGGTGGCATCACTCCTCTGAAGTTCAACACTCTATCGTTAAGTTTAGAAGTTCCTCAGAATTTTGATTATGAGGCTTTGTTGATGTTTCTTGAAATTTGAGTTCAAAAAATTTCACAAAGACTCGTTCAAATGCAAGATTGGAGACTTTACCAATTCTCCACCGACTTCGAGGATCGCATTATTACTTTTCCATGTCCAAGTTTGAAGGTTTCATCGATGCATCCTCATATTCAAGTACAAAGGCTTCATCGACACTTTCTCATATTTAAATTCAAAAGTTTTGTCTTCCTCAAGCCAAAAGAAAAAAAACACCTTCATCGTTGTTTTTTCAAGCAAGTTTGAAGACTTTAGGCTTCATCGATGCAGATGTAGCTCTGCATCCTCTAAAAAATGTCGATGCAAAAAAAAAAAAACTCTACCTCTTCTCTAATATGTTGTAGCCCTGAGAGGACGACAATGGTGTAGCTCTTCCTTTGCTTCTCCAAGATGATGTTGATGGTGCAACTTTGCCTCTCTCTCTCTAAGATGATGATGATACAACTTTTCCTCCATCTCTCCAAATGATTATAACGGTACAGCTTCGCCTCTGTCTCTCCAAGATATCCGATCGCTCCTACCAGGACGGTGGATCTGATGGCAAAAGCTCGATTGTTCCCCAGTAGAAGTTGGATCGCTAATGGTAGAGTCACTATCTAAATGACTAAGGTGTCTGATTGCTTCTACCAGGGCGGTGGATCTGACGGCAAAAGCTCAATCGTCTCCCTATAGATGTTGGATGCTGACGGCGGAGTCACCTCTGCAAATGATTGCGAAAAAAAAAAGAATAATAAAAAAATAGGGAAGAAAAAAATCCTTAACTTTTGAAGACGCGTTTGAAAGCAAAAAGAGGCACGACAACTTTAGTTCCTAAAAAATAAAACGGGACAAGGAGTTAAAAAAAAATTATTAGAAAAGAAGAAAAAGCAAGGGAGAAGAGAAGATTTTTTTCTCTCATACCTTTACTCTGCTATGATAATCAAGGTATGAGTCCATTTATAAGGCTTGCATTCAATTTCTAATAGGATTTGGAATGATTTTAAAATTTTCAAATAATAAAATAAAATTAAAATTTAATTATCTTATGTTATTTTATTTTGGAATAAAATCTTGGATTTCACTTTTGAGATATTCAAACATATTTTAAAATAAAATAAAATAAAATCTCGAAGTCTACTTTTTGAAATAATTAAACGTATATAAACATTTCAAAATTTAATTTTACCATATACTAAATTCAAATTTCAATAAAAAAAAAAGCTCGTATTTGAACTTCAAAATTTATCTTTTCGAGATTCACCCACCCATACACGTGCATAAATCTTGAAAGGGGGCATTTGTTGAATAAGAAATTTTGGAACCTATTACAAATTGTCATGTCATTTACTAAAATAATTGTATTTGGGATTAACTAAAAATTGACATGTGTTCCAAATCAAATTTAAAGACAAATTGGACCATTCTAATGATGTCAGTGTCTTTATTATGACAATTGGATCAAACTAATTATTTTGGTTCCATTAAATATTATTTACTTGGGCTAAAATTCAATTGAGCCAAAAAATAAGCTTAATTTAGTCTAAAATTAACTATGACCCAAATTGATTGAGCCCATGGGTATGGTCCATGGACCAGACCAAGCTCAAGTCCATAAAAGCCAACAAGGGAACTCTATAAATAGAGGAGTTCTCTTCATTTGTGGGGATTGGAAACTTTTTACTCTTGAAGTCGACCACTCTCGACGGTTGAAGCTTCTTTGAAGATACAAGCTTTCTTCCAAGACTCCAACTTCAAGAACATCACGTACTCTGCTTTCTCAAATCAAGCGTAAGCATCCAACTGAGAGAGAATCAGAGGATCAAATTCTAGAGATCGAACTACATCGCATCAAATCAATAAAAATACAACATCAACACAAGTTCAACTCCATGAACCAAATTTCTCAGGAAATCTCGTGTGAACAAGGTTCTCTACCGGTACTAGATACTAATTCTTGTCCTATTCAAGACATTGTTAAAGACTTAAGTATTATAACTTGTCCTAAAACTCATAGTTTGTAGTTTGAAATTATATTTTATTCAATAAAGTAGTTATTGAGGACTTATTAGTGAAAATTAAATACTATAATCTTGAATCCAATAAACTAAGGTCCAAAGGCTATCTAATGTAGACTTGAATTTTATGTAGAAACATAAAATTGGATCAAGTTTGAGTATATAGCCCAAACGGTATATAGTATATGAATAAGGTCGAGCGCCTTATTTTGGGGACCCTATAGATGCAGTCCGCTATGTAGTTAGTACAAACGATGTGATCTTAAATCGTTCATGTAGTGACATGGAAGTGAGGGCATCCCAGGTAAATAGTTTATATAAGACTGGAACCATTAAATAGTCACTCTTACATTATAACGCTGTTGACTGTTTAAAACTGACTATTTCAATTATTGATCACCTAGGTAACTTAATCTTAATCCTGAGATAACTATGAACTTCTGTTCACACAAAAATTTCCTTAAATATATACATGTGAGGACAGTAAAACAACGCTGATCAAATAAGCCTCCTATTTTAGATGTAAGATCGGGTGGATTACTATGGACATAAGGTATAAGACGGAATTCACTCCTACCCAATTTAAGGTTAGTAGATAGGTTGTTCCCTTAAGAACTAAATTCAAGTCATGGAGAAGGGGTCCCACCCTCTCATTGGCTCAAGAGGGATTCAATTTATAGGTCTGACTTTAAACCAATTGTTCAATAGTGGATCAGTGGGACTTAAGAAGCAAGATGTAATCTCGAGGGTAAAATAGTATTTTGACCCAGCCAAGGTTAGGAACAACATGTGAAGGATTAACTTAGTAATCATGGTTATATCAGATGGACAAAAATATATCTCTAGTGAGGGGAGTGCAACTACGAGAATTTAGTGGAATGACCCATTAGTAAACAAATGTTGATTAGCTCGGTCTAAAATAGTTTAGGCAGTTACTCTTGGATCGTTAGAGTTCATGATCTATAGGTCCATTAGGTTCTACTTGTAGCTCATATGGAATAAACTTATAACAATATTATGGAATTATTTGAATTGCTCAAATTAGGTAAATAGAAAGAAATCAACAAATATATAGATATAGTCGTCAGTTATCAATTTGAGATAGAGCTTTATATTTAAATGTTATTTAAATATTTAAAATATGAATGCGGTTTCATATTCAGAAGCTAAAAAATGATGGAAATGGTCAAAGGTGAAAAAAGTCAAAATGTTGACTTTTGACTTTGACCGACTTTATATTCAAATGTGATTTGAATTTCAAAAAAGAATGCAGATTCATGCTCGGAGGTCTAAATTAATCGAGACAAACAAAATGGTAAAAAGTTAAAGTTTGACTTTTGACTTGAATGGTCAAATGACCATATTACCCTTAGACTAAAGTTAGTAGGAAAATCCAACATTTTGTTGGATAATCCCACTAAAACTATGAGACCCATGCCTAAAAAAGAAGGGACATTTTGAAAAATAAGAAGCTAAGTGCTTTCGAAAGGGTATCTTGGGGCAACCTTGTGAGATCTCGGTCGAGATTTGAGATAGAAGGTTGATTCTAGGGCAAAAGTCGATCTTTCTCGACCGAGAGGAAAGGGATAATGCTTTTTACATAAGGATCTCAAGTGAGAATATTGAGCAATATTGAAGACAGAAGTGAGAATCCCAAGCGAGCTTTAAACAATCACGGACGAGATGCAAATCAGAGGGCAAATCCCGATGCCAAGGTAGGAGCAACTCGGGGCTATGGCAAACTGAGACGAAAAGTATAAAGGTTAAAGAAGTGTAATCTAGTGGCCATCTCGGTGCTTGTTCGACCAAAATGGAGGACAAAAAGCTTAAGAAGTTAGGAACTCGCGCTATTTTGGGGTCATGTTTGATTGACACTGGAAGTAGAAAAGGAAATTCTTAAAGTTCTTGGGTATAAATTTGGGCATGTACAGTCGAGAAGGGTGAAGATCTTAGAGGATCTCATGCCGATCTCGATCGAGAATCCAGGTGTTTTAAGTAGATTTCATGCATTTTGCAGCTAAGCAAAAGGTTGCGAGTTTTTGGAAACTTAAGGATGACTAATCTATTATGAAAAATTAGTATATAAATAAAGGAGAAAGGACGATAGAAGAAGGATTAAGCAAAAATCATTAGTGATACTCTGCTGGAAAAGGAAGAAGTTAGGCTAGAAGAAGCTTGAAGACTGGCGTTCTAAACTAAGGGAAACTTAAGATTTGTGAGTGATTTCTTTAAAGTAAAATTGATTTAAAAAGCTTTCCTTCCAAAGTTCATATTGTTTATAATGTTGTTCTCTATGACTTATGTTTATGAAAATGAATGATTTTCTAATGGAAGCTTTTATGTTCAAGTAAAGTTTATTATTGTGATAATTGTATGCTATGTTGTGAATAAATCATTAGTCTTATTCCTATCAATGAGCTGACTATTATGTACATATAATTAGTAAAGGCAACCATGTAGAAAAGGCCTGCATGGTAGGGTGAAGTTGGCCAATGCATAAAAGATGTGTATAGCATCCTGAGCAATAAGAAATGAACCTGGAAATTCTCCAAGAGATGTTGTTTATGAAGAGACCATCACAGTAGTCTATCATGGGAATGGTTCATGTTCCTGGCAAAAGGAATAGTAAAAGGCTAATGTGTGTTTTATGATTTACTGAATAAAGGTGTTGAAGCCTATTTTATGAAAATGGTTTTATATATTGTATGCCCCAAGAGGTTTTTAAAACTATCACTCACTAAGTATTTAACTTACTTGTTAAGTTTTCCTCCCCAAGATATCAGATGTTAAGACCACGTTAAGAAAGCAAGGCGAGCAAGCAAGACATTTAAAGTTTGGAAGCTGATAAAGGCATTTAAGCTTTAGTTTTTAAATTCTTGTATTTATAGAAAGCATATGAAATGTATTGTTGGAATGCATGATTTAAAGTTAATTAAGAGAAGTGTTTATTGTATTCCGCTGCTTGTGTCATGTTATCTCATATCGCATAATAGTTTAAAAAATTTGAAGGAATCAAGTGAGCATTCTCTCAATTTCAAGTCACGTCGTATACCACATGCGATTTCAAGGTTGCGTGCAAGGTGGAGCATGGAAAACGCTTAGTGGGATAAATGGCAACATGAGATGTAAACACCTAGCCTATGACTAAGTAGAATGTGAGGTGTTGGACTTAGGTTATTTTTCACATGCTTTTGCCTATTTAAAGGCTCGTTTTCAAAATTGAAATTTTTTTAGCAATTTTTAATTTTTTAGATTAAAATAAAAATTGAAAAGAAAAACTCACCTAAGTTCTCCAAACACTAATCTAGTTTCCATTTCTCTTTCTCAATTTTCTTTACTTATCGGATCCCACAATCCGATTCTAAGTCCTAAGAATAGCAGGTCAACACTAGTATCACCTCAGCTTACCAAGAAAGCTCCTGAAACTACTAACTGTGGATGTTACAGGTCAACACTAGTATCATCACAACCCGGTTCTATGTCTAGAGAAGGCTTTCAAACTGCTTTTGAAATTACTAACTATGGAAGTTGCTTGACTCAATGTAACAACTAGCTTTTGTCCTTCTAAACTTTGCTCTACTCGTAGAGTAGTCTCGACCAGCTAAGAAAAGTTTGACCACTTAGTTATGACTGTAGCTGGTGTACGAATCTCCATTCATAGACCTCTTTCGAACCTCCTTCATTTGTCACTCTCAGATACTATTATCACCTCAACATACCAGAAAAGCATGGTATACTTCCTCTCATATTCGGCCACTGCCTTTTCTCTAACCTCAGAAATTGTTCCCTCTTAGCCTCGCAACAAGTACTAGGGTAGTGCATGCATCACTTCACCTGGTAACTATCAACTTCTACCATCTTCTACTTTTTTCTGCAACAGAAATGTGGCTAACTTAACTGTCCTCTTTTGGGCAATTCATAAGCTCAAAGAACTTCTTCAGCAAATTCAAGCATGCCTCCGCATCAAGTGGATATGTTGAAGCCTCGAAAATCATGGCACCTAGAGCCTTAAGTTGCTCTATGGCAAACTTCCTCTCATGATCGTTAAGCATTGAACCCATCGTCCAAACAAACCTTTGGGAAAAACTAAAATATAGATCATCCTCTGTCTGAACCTTAGCTCTCGGGGTACTAGACTCCCCTTTAGACTGTCCCTAAATAGATTCTCATGTCTCGTCCTACTCTTAACTACGATGTCTGCTAAGACGTGGTGGCGTGAATCTTTATAGCATATTAGCTCATTAGACATGTTATAGATGTCTCTAACCCAATGCATAAAACTTAACTCTTACACTCTTACTCAAACTCTATCTTGACTCTAGCTTACTGTCAGCTTAACTCCTTTAACTTTCTTAGGTAAGACCTAAGACTTCACTCTGAACTTAAGTCTTTAGTTCTCGAAGACCAACTCGTATCCTAACTTACTCTCTGGTAGCCCTTACTAAAAAAGTACACTCTCATTAATTCCACTAACTTTGCTCGAGCCAAATGGAAGCACCTTAACCCTAAAGTTTGCTTAAATAAGTTGTCCTAAATGCTAAAATCTGTAAATCCACTTAACCAACACTCTCTGAATGCCTCATACCTCAAAAACACACCTCTGAATGCCTAGCCCTTACTTTAGCTCATTTTACCCCTTCTCTCTTTGACCTTGTCGCAAAGCCAACACCTCATGACTTGCCTTGCTGACTAGTACATCTCAATGCATAGTTTCACTTTCTCCTTGTCGTATAGAGATTCTTTTAGGTGTCTTAGATGCATGGGTTTTTGGAACATGTATAATGTAAACCCTAACCCTAACCTTTCTTAAGAATTTCTAAGTTAAAAGGAAGCCAAAGTTTAGTAGTAAGTTGATGTTTTGCTAAATAGGTTGTTTGTTCAAGAGATGGGTTGAAGAAAAGTCTCAACGTTAAGACTTGTGAGGTTGGCCGGCTAAGACAAGGCTTTGTGTATGTTGTACGTGAGAACTTCTCAAGGCATGTGCTAGGTGGTCAAAGAGGGCTAGGTGTCAAGGACTAAGCATCCTAGGCGATGAGAACCTCCAAAGTGCCAAGCTAGGCGTTACGACAAACCAAGGGCATGTGAGGTGAACTATGCAGCCAAGGCAAGAGAAGCGTTCAGGGGTGGTCATTTGAGTGAAGAACAAGTGTCTAAAATATGCAAGACTCTAAATTTTGACAAGTAGGAGGTGACAAGGTTAACCATACGAAGAGCTTTATAAGCAGACCATTTTCAAACAAAAGCATATCTCAATTCTCTCATGTGTTTTCTCTCAACATGTTTTAAACGTTGGCTAAAGGAGCCTAATAGGTGAGGTGAGGTTTTCGGACAAAAGAGACGTGAGGAAGGTGTTGTTTAAGTACAAGGAAGAAGGAAAGGTTAGTTTTTGAAGAATTTCGAGCAGCGTGGACTTTTTGAAGACTACATAAAGCATCACTCTAAATTAAAAGCTAAAATTTAGAGGTACCTAGTTAAGACAATTCTAAGAAAGTTTGAAGGAGGAACTTCTACTTTCTAATGGCTAGATTAAAAGTTATGGATGCTTGAAGTTGAAAGCAGTTTTTTGAAAATTTGCAGCTTTTCGGGTAAGGTCGAAGGTAGTCAAGGCATTAAGTCGCAAGGTTTAGGGCATGGCGTGTTTTGAAGGTAAGAGGTTGTGTGGGCATAGAAGCATGCACGCGACATAGACAACACACTACCAGATGGCATTAGGAGTGCGCTCACGTCATGCGACAAGCCATGTGCACGCGAATTAAGGCATATAGCTCTGTCACACAGCCATGCATGCATAGCATGTTGAGCACAGGACAATCACATGACCAAGCATCTTGAGGGCCTATGCATGCACGTGTGCTGCCTATTGCCTATGTCTAATAGTTAGTCGTGCCATAATACCATTTTTTGGGTAGTTTTGGTGTTTTTGAGATTTTTGGGCTAAGTTTTGATGTTTTTCTATTTTAGAGGTTGAAAGTGAATTTAAATTCTCAAATTTTCAAGCAAGAGAAAATTGAGAAAATTTATAAGCCGAGGAGTAAGCTACCACGTGTGAGTGACAAAATGAGTTTCAAAACTTGATTTCTAAACTTGTTTTACTAGTTTATATTTAAGCATGCTTTGAGTAAAAAGTATTGAAGTTATACCTGATTTATATGAATGTTTTCCGAATCAAGATTTGAGGTTTAGAAATGCTTGGTTAAGTTAAGATATATCGATAAGGTTATTATTGAGAAATGTTTTAGCAAGCATGATTTACAAAGTTTATAGGTTTTGCTTATGTAAAGAGTTATTAAATCATGATGAGTTTGAAGTTATGTCTTAAAGCATATGATTTGTAAAGCATGTTTTATTCTATACACGAGATATAATTAGTATAACCTTACAGAAAAAATACTGTGCATAGAGGATTATTGAGACGATGGTCTAAGAGGATAGACTAACAGCATTGAGCTTGCTCTATTATTAGAGTTGAAGATTAGGATTGTGGTATTGATTTAACTTTGTCATTCATGAGATTAGTTCAAGGTATAAAGAGGAAAAGTAAGCTTTTAGAAACTGTTTTATTGCTTGGCTAAAACATTTGCTATTTATTGCTAAAAGTTTACTAATGCTTAAGTTTGTTAAAAGATAGACACTCACTGGCCTTTTAAAGATCACTCGTTCTAAAACGTGTTCTTATTTTTCAAGTAAAGAGCGTGGCCTCTGTACCTAACTATATTCGCGTATCTGTTAGTGCATTTTGAGTTTTATATAATATGTGTGGTTTCAATTCTGTATTTTGGTGTGTTCACAAGTTTAGTTCAATAATGCTAGTTGTGGGTTATATGGGATTAAAACTTGAGTTGTACAAACTTTAGTTTGTAGTTGTTGTATATATGTCTATATTAGACTTGTTATGTTTTGTAGTATAGTTTAGCTACACTTCATGTTTATATAAAGATTGTTCATATTTCCTTTGTGTGTGTATATTCCATGTTTATTAGTTTAGTTTTAATTTTAGCAAGTGTTGTTAGATGGAGAACAATATCTGTTGGTCTGAGAAGAGGTGTGGCATATAACCCATCTTAATCGCTTACTGCCTAGCACTAACCTTTGGCCGCCTAGGAAAATACATGCAAGCATCTCACTAGCATTCTCTACACCGCATAGAGGTTAGTTTGACAAAGCTGATCAAATAGCAATCCTTTGCTCACCTAGTAAACCCTTAGCCATGTTGGAATTTATGTCATAAAACTCATACTTTGTTATTTGATTCAATAAATTTGTTATTGAATGCTATAATCTTAAAACCAATAAATTAAGGTCCCGAGGCTATTTTATTAAGTTTGTCAATACACTTGAACTTTATGTAAAGACATAAGCATGGATTAAGTTCAAGTTAATAACACAAATAGTCTATAGAGTATGAATAAGGTTGGGCACCTTATTTTGGAAAAACATTATGGATGCGACCCACTCCGTAGTTAGTACAAACGATGTAATCTTGAATCGTTCATGTGAAGACATGGGAGTGGGGGCATCTTATGTAAATGGTTTGCGTAAGACTGGAACCACTAAATAGTCACTTTTAGTTATAATGTCGTAAACTATATAAACTAACTATTTCAATTATGATGACCTAGGTAACTTGATCTTAATCCTAAGGTAATTATGAACTTCTGTTCATTCGGTAATATCCTTAGATTTGTATAGGTGAGGGCAGCTCATCATTGCTGGTCCAATAAGCCTCCCATTTCAGGGATAAGATCGAATGGATAGCTAGGGACATAGGGTGCAAGATGAAATTCACTCCTACCCACTTCTGGGATAGTAGATAGATTGTTCTCTTAATGACTGAATGCAAGTCTTGAACAAGGGGTCCCACCTTCTCTTTGGCCCGAGAAGGATTCAAGTTTATAGGTTGGACCTTAAACCAATTGTTCAATAGTGGATCAGTGGGTCATAAGGAGCAAAATGCAATCTCAAGGGTAAAACAGTATTTCAACCCAACCAAGATTATGAACAACCTGTAAAGGATCAACTTACCCATCATAGTTATATCAGATGGACAGAAATATATCTATAGCGAGGGGAGTGCAACTATGTGTCTTTAGTGGAATGACTGATTAGTTAACGAATGTTGATTAAGCTTAATCTAAAAGAGTTTAGCCAGTTAATCTCGAATCGTTGGATCCCATGATCTATAGGTCCATTAGATTCCCTTACTAGCTCATATGGATTCAACTTAGAACAATATGTTTGAATAACTCGAATTGTTCGAATTAGGTAAAGAGAGAGAAACGGACAAGTATATATGATATAAGTCGGTAAATATAAACTTTAAGCTTTATGTTTAAATATGATTTAAATATGAATATGGATTCATATTTAGAAGCTTGGAAAGTTTTGAAACGGTTAAAGTTGCAAAAGTCAACATGTTGACGTTTGACTTTGAAAAATAAAACTTTGACCGGATTTATATTCAAATATGATTTGAATTTTAGAAAATGAATGGGGATTCATACTCGGGAGGTTGAAATTAGTCAAGACAGATAAAATAGCAAAAAGTCAAAAAGTTGACTTTTAACTAAGAAAAGTCAAAGTTTGACATTGACCTAATTGGTCAAATGACAAAATTGTCCTTTGACTAATATATTAATTACTAAATGTTAGTGGGAAATATGGCAGCTTATAATGCAATTGTAAGCCACTAATTCCATTAATAGTTAATGGATTAATTAGGTGTTGAGATTTCTTTAAGTAAATTGCATGCATTTTGCATGTAATTTTCTTTATAAACTTCCATTTACAGAATGAGAAGGAGATGATAAAAATTTCATGAAAAATATCTAAAAAAGATACACCTTCCTCCATCCATCTCTCTAAGTTTCCCTTCATAAAAACGAGTCCCACAACTCGGTTCTTAGTCCTGAGATTAGTAGGTCAACATAGTGGTTGTCCTTTACTCGTGATCTTCAGGCAAGAAGAAGTTTTAGAACGAAGAAGTAGTTAAGAACTATAAAGGTAAGCTCATCCTTTACCTTATCTATTCTTCGTTTAGGTTTCTCGTTTAGTAGCAGCATGTTAATTTCTAAATCGTTTAGATACATATAGAGTAAAGCATGATCCTAATCTTCTACTGTGCATGCTCTCTTTGTTTTTGTTCCATCAAGCCAAAGTTTTTTAACCTCTTTTTTCTTCTTTGGCACCTACTAAACTTCACAACACTTACGTTAATTTCTTATGCCCTTCAATCTTTTCTTTTATTACTTCCTTTTGTAAGTCGCAACAATCTCACCTCACTTTTCTTTCTTACAACTTAATTTCCTTGCTTAACTTCTTAAACACGCAATAACAACCACAATAGCAACAATAACATTAACCAAAACAATTTAGCAAGCTTTATTGATTAAGGAAACAAAGAAATAAGGAATCTTGAGTTTACGGTGCAAGGCCATAACTTCAAAATAGATCTTCAAAGTCAAGGAAAGGATTCCATGAATATGTAAACCAAAGTTCATGGCACGTCTTATGGCTAAAGGCTACACGTAAGGTATCGAATTGATTACATAGAAGTTCTCTCTCAAGTAGTCAAACTAACATTTTTACTTGAGAGAAAACTTCTATAAGGATGTTTTTGTCTATTATTGTCCAAAAATAATTTAGAATCGAATCAAATTGATTTGAAGACAACCTTCCTTTACTATTTTTTTTAATGAAACAATTTATATGAAGCAATCAAAATGGTATAAGAAATAATGTGAATTAATAACATATTCACTGTCATCTGTTAAAATGCATATATGTGCTCAAACAGTCGGCATGGTACTGGTAATAACAATTTGATGGGTATATTACAAAACTAAACTTTAACAGCTCATATGAAAAATTGTGTGTCTGTTGACACAAAATCCTTTGAAAAAAAAGTCTCTTTTGTTATGTGTCGATGACATGCTTCTAGCAGGACCTTCCAAAGAAATATTTAGCAAGTTAAATGCTAAAAAGGAAATTCAACATGAAAGATTTAGGTGAAAGTAGAAGAGTTCTTGGGGCTGATATTTACATAAACATAGAAGGCTTAATAATATTCATCAATCAAAGCAACTTGTCACACATCTTTTCAGATCACCTCATTTTAGCCCAAGAGACAGCGTGAAACCAACAGGTATCCTTCTCCTTCTAATGATACCTGCTAACCGACCTACAACTCAAACTAAAACTACAATTAACAGAAACATGAAAATTACAAACAACGGAAACTCGAAATTAACAAATTTCATTTAAATCTTAAAGTGTTGTCCAATAGAACCATGAAGTACAAAACCAGTCTAAAGTAGACATATATACAACAACTAGAAACTAGAGTACATACAACTCAAAGTCTAACACTTTACAACCCACAATTAGCTCTATTGAAACTAAACTTATGAACAGACCAAAATACACAACTAACGACAACAACCATCTCTCTCCTTATTAGTTATCTTATTTTTTCAACAATTATAACTATATCCCATCATATAATTAACTTTAATTTTTCATATTAATTATTTATACAAAATCAACTAATTAATATCATAATTCACCAAAAATCTAAGTTTTTAATTAAATATACATACCTATATATACACTTAATAAATTCCAATTCCACCAAAACTAGCTTTTTCTTTCTTCCAAGATTCCAAATGAACTCAAATTTTTAACTCTTTTAACCAACAAAAATCTTCTCCAATAAATAAGTTATTTTAGAATTTCATAAATTCCTTATATCTTAACCAAGTAATTCAATTTTAGCTCCAATCCTCAAGATAAATACCCAAATAATTTAAGATAATTAATAAAATTTCACTAAAAATTTGAGAAGTTACATTTATTTTTCCAATAATTATATTGCAATATATAATCATCAATTTTACATTTATTAATTATATAACCAAACCTATATAATTAATAATATTCTCCACCAAATTCGAAAAATCTTTAATTAAATATATATTAAATTAATCCAACACATTACACCAAATAAATTCCTTAACTTCCAATTCCAATTAATCTAACACCAAATAAATTTCTTAACTTTCAATTCCGATTAAACTAGCACCCATAATAATCAAATCATACATTATTCAAGATAATTTTGTAAAATAATTATCTAACATTTTTGTCGTGTTACACATATGTCATCCAATATATTTAACACATTATACCACCATATTGGAGTTAGTTCACTAACATCACAATGAAGGATGGAGTAGTGCATCACACCCTAAGTTGGTGTCTCCAAAGCTGGTTCAACAACAATGAAGGATAGACTAGTGGGTTGCACATTATAAGTTGGTAAAAACTAGTTCAGTAACAACGGAAGATCGACTAGTGTGTCACACTCTTAGTTGGTGTTTCCAAAGCTGGTTCGGCAATACGAAGGATGGACTATTATGTCACATCCTAAGCTAGTATCTCAAATTCTATAGTAACGAAAAAGGATGGACTAGTGTGTCACACCCTAAATTGGTATCTCCAAAGATGGTTAGCAACAACGAAAAATGTACTAATGTGTCACATCCTAAGTTGATAAATTTCACTAAAGCTCAAACATGTCTAGCATACCTGCACGAAAACCGACAGAAAGAGAGAAAAAAGTGCATGCTTAAAGAAACTTTAATTACCTCAAGATTTAGCCTTCGTTGCAGTTGAATATTCTGCCAACAAAAAAAATAAGGAACAAATAAAAGAAAAAAGTGCTCACCCTTTTGAAAATATGTGCAGAAGCTAGAAAGTTAGTTTTTATGCAATTTAACCACCGAAGCTCCTATAAAAAAAAATACAATAGGGATATGTGTTTACAAGAGATTTCCAAATAAATGTAATTCGTGGAATTGAACTTTGTATATTGATTTATAATGTAAGTGGATATAAAATTTCTAATGTTTACTCCTTTGATGCTTTCTCTTGAATGCAAATTAAAACTTAGAACTTTTTGTTCTTCGATCTTCAGAAAGTTATGGTTGTAAATTAATTTGAGCTTCAATCTTCTAGAACTTAAGGAAGATTTAATCTTTCAAGTCTTCAACCTTTCAGAATGTGATAATCTCGGGGTTGATAAGATCCTTGACGTCTTGAGAGCTTTTGAGAAATATGAATTTTCAATTCTTTGTAGCTTAAATTCTTCGTTCCACCAAAGATTCCTAAAATGAATGGCAAAGTCTCTATTTACAGAGAATTTTCACGGGCTTTAGGTGGACTTGGACTTGGGCTTGGACTTGGGCTCATTTAATTATCACAATTTTTGTTGTGATGACATGGCAAGTTTTAATTGGACAAAATTTATTGTTCAATGGTAAGTTATTAAAATTAGAAAAAATTACCAGCCAAATATATACCGGAGGGACAAAAAAAGTCAATTCCATATTAAAAAAAAAATAGTTGATAAAGTGTGATCGGTAATTAACACGCTTATATAAATTATGAGGTAGAACAAACTTTTTTTTTTTTTTTTGCTCCTAATGAGTAGGTGAAAGAAAAAGAATCTTCCCTATTGAAGCTGTGAACAAAAGTAAAAAGAAAAAAGAAAAGGAACAAAATAGATGAAGAAACTCGTTGTTGGAGAAATAGCAAAACCGGAGTAAAAAATAAATATCAAGCCAACGGACAAGATGAAATTAAAAAAAAACAAAGTGAGAGAGAAAGAAAGATTACAATAAGATTTGCCAAAAGAAACAAAAAAAAAAAAAAAAAAAAAAAAGAAAAAAAAAAGGAAAGAAAACCATGTGAAGAAGAAAAAAGAAACAAATTCTAAAGGTTTGGATGACGAAAAGGAAAAAAATCAAAACGGATGAAGGTTGAAAAAAAAAATGTATGTTGTGGCGATACACCAAGAAAGAAGAAAAAATCCTCTCCACATAATGCATAAGCACATTAAATTAAAGAAAATTACTTCATATGACAAAAAAAAAAAAAAAACAACTCATAGCACATATTTTTAATTTGTTTATTGCAAATATGACAAGTAATTAGATATATTAAACGACTATAAGAGAACTATCAATTCGCTTTTAAATTTACTACTTTTGCAATTTAGAAAATATAGTGACATGAGCTCTATTATCATAAATTGTTTTTGTTATTTTTGCAAACGCCTCTTAAATTAAAACAATAAAAAAGAAAATAATGTATTATCCCACATTTTTGTAACTCTCCAAATTCTTTACTCTCTTTATTCCTTTCTTTTTCAACAAAACGCCTCTTATACCTTCTTCGGCTTATGTACTTTTCGATGACCCGAATCAGCAATCTGACCTACGGCAATCCACGACAATGGTATTTAAAGACGATGTTAAGTTGATATGAGGAACCTTGCATCTTGATTTTGTTGATGAAATTTTTTGAAGACGTCATTATTACAAAATATTCATCCAATCGTGAGTTTGGAGAGGAGAGAAGATAAGCAAACAAGTTCTATGATATCATGCCAGGCGAGATGGCTAGGCGATTAGATCCATTAATCTCCACACTCAAACTTTCATTTTTGGCGAGATGGTTAAAAATTTTGCTATTATTGTTCACACGAGATTTTTGAAGAAATTTGATTCGTGGAGTTAAACTTGTGTTGATGTTGTATTTATATTGATTTGATGCGATGTGGTTAGATCTCTAGAATTTGATCCTCTGATTCTCTCACGACTACATGCTTACACTTGTATCCTCTGATTCTCTCACGACTTGATTTGAGGAAGCAGAGCTTGTGATGTTCTTGAAGTTGGAGTCTTGGAAGAAAACTTGTATCTTCAAAGGAGCTTCAATCTTCGAGGGTGGCGACTTCAGAAGTTGAGAGTCTTCTAACTTTTGGGAGAATTCTCTCTAGACCTTATGGAGTCCAAAAAAGTTTCCTCTCCCACGAATGAAGAGAACTCCTATATTTATAGAGTTCTCTTGTAGGTTTTTATGGACTTGGGTCTGGTTTGGTCCATGACCATACCTATGAGCTCAATCACATGGATTTGGGTTATATTTAATTTTGAGCTAAATTAAACTCATTTTTTTGGCTGAATTGAATTTTAGTCAAAGTAAATAATAATTAATGAAACCAAAATAATTAATTTGATTCAATTGTCATGATAAAGACATGTGACATCATTAGAGTTGTCCAATTTGTCTTTAAATTTAATTTGGGACACATGCCAATTTTTAGATAATCCCAAATACAATTATTTTAGTAAATGACGTGGCAATTTGTAATTGATTCCAAAATTTATTATTCAACAAATGTCCCATTTCGAGATTTATGCACATGTATGGGTGGGTGAGTCTCGAAAAGATAAGTTTAAAGTCCAAATATGATTTTTTTTTTTTTTTGCTCAATTTGACGTATCAAATTAATCAAACTATGAATATAGTACATGAGTTTGATTTAAATTTGAAATAAAGGTTGGAATATGGCCGATCCTTAATTTAAGAAAAGTTTAAGGTTTTATCCTCAACTTACTTTGATTTGAGGATAAAAATTTGATGATTTCCTTTTTTATATATATAAAATTTGGAACCATATTTTAATTTGAGACAAAGATAAGGTTTCTTGCATAGCCTAATTTGTCCTTAGATGCACAATAATTTGGAATGACCAATTTTAATTTTGGGATAAAATGACCAAATATAATTTCGAGATCTTAGTCTTCGGGTAAAGTTAGATTTATGACTCCATTTTAAATTTGAGATAAAACTGGGGTTAAAATCTAAATTTTAATTTTAATTTGGGGGTAAAATCTAAATTTTTGAAATATTTAAATATGCTTAATTATCACAAAGTGGAATTTGAGATTTTATTCAAAAATAAAATAACATAAGATAATTGAATTTTACTTTTATTTAAAAAATTAAAAGATTAAAAAAATTTAAATATCTCAAAGGTGAAATCCGAGATTTTATTACAAAATAAAGTAACATAAGATAATTGAATTTTACTTTTATTTAAAAAATTAAAAGATTAAAAAAATTTAAATATCTCAAAGGTGAAATCCGAGATTTTATTACAAAATAAAGTAACATAAGATAATTGAATTTTAATTTTATTTAAAAAATTAAAATATTAAAATATGTTTAAATATCTCAAAAGTGAAATTCGAGATTTTATTCCAAGATAAAATAACATAAGATAATTCAATTTTAGTTTTATTTTATTATTTAATCATTCCACATCCTCTTGGGAATTGGATAGTTTTATAAATAGACTCATACATTGATCGTCAAGCAGAACAAAGGTATGAGAGAAAAAACTCTCCTCCCTCTATCTTTTTTTTTTCTTTTTCTCCTTTTTCTTCTTCTTTTTTTTTTTTTTTTAACTTTTAACATGTTTTTTTACTTTCAGGTTTAGTAGCTATTAATTTCTTAGGGTTTTCGTGATAGGCGATGCAACTTTATCATGATGTCTTCCTGTTTCTCAAGGTTTGTTCCTGATAAACGATGCAACTCTATAATTATGCCCTCCTATTTCTTAAGGTTTGTTCATAATAGACGATGCAACTCTATCATGATGTCATCCTGTTTCTTAGGGTTTGTTCCTGATAGACAATACAACACTATCATGACGCCCTCCTGTTTCTTAAGGTTTGTTCATGATAGACGAGGCAACTCTATTATGATGCCCTCCTATTTCTTAGAGTTTGTTCATGATAGACGATGCAACTCTATCATGATGTCCTCCTGTTTCTTAGGGTTTGTTCATGGATAGACGATGAAACTCTATCATGATACTTTCCTTTTTCTTAAGGTTTGTTCATGATGGACGATGCAACTCTATCATGATGTCCTCCTGTTTCTTGGGGTTTGTTCATGATAGACGATGCAACTCTATCATGACGCCCTCCTTTTTCTTAGAGTTTGTTTATGAGAGACGATGCAACTCTATCATTATGCCCTTTTGTTTCTTATGGTTTGTTTATGATAGACGATGCAACTCTATCATGACGCCCTCCTATTTCTTAGGATTTATTCATGATAGACGATGCAACTCTATCATGACGCCCTCCTTTTTCTTAGAGTCTGTTTATGATAGCGATCCAACTCTATCATGACGTCATCTTGTTTCTTAGGGTTTGTTCGTGATACACGATGCAAATCTATCATGACGCCTTCCTCTTTCTTAGGGTTTGTTCCTTATAGACTATGCAACTCTATCATGACTCCCTCCTATTTCTTAAGGTTTATAAGGGATAGACGATGCAAGTCTATCATGACACCCTTCTGTTTCTTAGTTTTTTTTCGTGATAGACAATACAACACTATCATGACGCCCTCCTGTTTCTTAGGGTTTGTTCGTGATAGACGATGAACCTCTATCATGATGCCCTCCTGTTTCTTAGGGTTTATTCTTGATACACGATGCAATTCTATCATGACGCCCTCCTGTTTCTTAGGGTTTGTTCATGGTAGACGATGCAACTCCATTATGACGCCCTCCTGTTTCTTAGGATTTGTAAATGATAGAAAACACAACCTATCATGACGCTCTCCTATTTCTTAGGGTTTGTTCGTAATAGACGGTGAACCTTTATCATGACACCCTCCTGTTTCGTAAGGTTTGTTCGTAATAGACGATGCAACTCTATCATGACGTCCTCCTGTTTCGTAGGGTTTTTTCCTGATAGACGATGCAACTCTATCATGACGCCTTCCTGTTTCTTAGGGTTTTTTCACGATAGACGATGTAACTCTATCCCGACGCCCTTCTTTTTCTTAGGGTTTGTTCATGATAGACGATGCAACTCTATCATGACGCCCTCTTATTTCTTAGGGTTTGTTCATGATAGACGATGCAACTCTATCGTGACGTTTTCTTGTTTCTTAAGGTTTGTTCCTTATAGACGATGCAACTCTATCATGACTCCCTCATATTTCTTAAGATTTATTCATGATAGACAATGCAACTCTATCTTGACGCCTTTTTGTTTCTTAGGGTTTGTAAACGATAGAAGATCCAACTCTATCAGAATGCTCTCTTGTGTTTTAGGGTTTGTTCGTGATAGATGGTGCAACTCTATCATGACGCCCACCCATTTCTTAAGGTTTGTTCTTTATAAACGATGCAACTCTATCATGACTTAGGGCTTATTCTTGATAGACGATACAACTCTATCATGACACCCTTCTGTTTCTTACTGTTTGTTCATGATATACGATGCAACTCTATCATGACGCCCTCCTATTTCTGAGGGTTTGTTCGTGATAGACTATGCAATTCTATCATGGTGCCCTAATGTTTCTTAGAGTTTGTTCAGGATAGGCGATGCAACTCTATCATGACACCCTCCTATTTCTTAGGATTTGTTCGTGATAGACGATGCAACTCTATCAAGACGCCCTTCTCTTTCTTAGGGTTTATTCATGATAGACGTTGCAACTCTATCATGACGCCTTCCTGTTTCTTAGGATTTGTTCACGATAGACGATGCAACTCTATCATGACGCCCTCCTTTTTCTTAAGGTCTGTTCATGATAGTGATGCAACTCTTCATGACGCCCTTTTGTTTCTTAGGGTTTGTTCGTGATACACGATGCAACTCTATCATGACGCCTTCCTGTTTCTTATGGTTTGTTACTTATAGACTATGCAACTCTATCATGGCTCCCTCCTATTTCTTAAGGTTTGTTCGTGATAGACAATGCAACTCTATCATGACACCCTTCTGTTTCTTAAGGTTTTTCTTGATAAACGATACAACACTATCATGACGCCCTTCTATTTCTTAAGATTTGTTCATGATAAACGATGCAACTGCCCTCCTGTTTGTTAGGATTTGTTCATGATAAACAATGCAACTCTAGCATGACACCCTCCTATTTCTTAGGGTTTGTTCATGATAAACGATGCAACTTCATTATGACGCCCTCCTATTTCTTAAGGTTTGTAAATGATAGAAAAAGCAACTCTATCATGATGCTCTCCTGTTTCTTAGGATTTGTTCGTGATAGACGGTGCAACTCTATCATGACGTCCACATGTTTATTTGGATTTGTTCGTTATAAACGATGCAACTCTATCATGACTTAGTGTTTCTTCGTGCTAGACAATGCAACTCTATCATGACGCCCTCCTTTTTCTTAAGGTTTGTTCATGATAGATGATGCAACGTTATCATGACGTTCTCCTATTTTTAGGGTTTGTTCGTGATAGACGATGCAACTCTATCATGACGCCCTCTTGTTTCTTAGGGCTTGTTCATGATAGACGATGCAACTCTATCATTACACCCTCTATACCGTTAACAAGCGAATATGGTAGTAGGAGTGCGATGACTGGCTTGATAAGCCCACAATGCTTCATCAATTCTTTCTTGTCAATCCCTCTTTGACTTGGAGACGATTTTCTTCAGAAGATTGCATAAAGTTTTATTGAATGCTTCTGCTAGGCCATTTGCAGCTGCGTTGTACATAGATGACTTGTATTGCTTGAACTTGTATTTTTCACATAATTTGTCTATCGTGTTATTGGAGAATTGCCTTCCATTATCTGTCATGATCCGGTGAGGAATACCGTATCGATAGATGATGTGGGTACAAAAAAAGTTTGCCACGTTCTCTTTCTTGGCCTCTCTCAAGGGAATGGCCTCGGCCCACTTTAAGAAATAATATGTTTCTACGAGGATATAAGAATGTCCTACTGATGATTTTGGTGTAATAGAGCCAACCAAATCAAGTCCCCCAAGCCTCAAACGGCCAAGAAGCCACAGTTGGATGTAGAGGCTTTGGAGATTGATGTATGAAGTTTGCATGGTATTGACAAGCTTCACACTTCTTTGCATAGTCCATTAAATCTTGAACCATCTTAGGCCAATAATAGCCCATTCTTCTCAACTAAAATTGAAGCTTTGGTCCTAATTGATGTGCTCCAAAGACGCCTGCATGCGCTTCCTTTAGAGCTTTTATTGACTCTTCCTTTCCAAGACATCAAAGGAAAAGCCCTTCAAAAGAACGACGATATAAGGTTCCCTTGTAATAAATGAAGTATGTAGCCCTTCTTCGTACCTCAATTGTATGACGAGAATCCTTTGGAAGCATTCCATGTTAAAGATACTCTATGATAGGTTGACGCCAATCTTCTTCGTCAATCAAATGGGATGTTGTTACGTTCACCTCTTATCATTCAGACAAAATTGGAGGCATAATCTATCATTGACCAAGTGGTATATTCAGAGCTACGTCATCTGGCATCGTCAAGGCAGTGGCCAAATTTGCCAATGCGTCTGCTATCTGTTTTATGTTCTAGGGACATGCTTCAGCATCACACTGTCAAACATTTCCATCAATTGTCGAGCATAAGCGAAGTATGGCTTCAAGTCTTCATGTTTCGCATCATACTAAAGCAAGAGCTGACTGATTATCAGCTTTGAATCACAATAAATTTCTATGAATGATACTCTGATCCCTAATGCCATTTGAAGGCCAATTATCAAGGCCTGATATTCAGCCACATTGTTTAAGCACAGTTTAGCAAGTGCAAAGCTATAAAGAAACATATGTTTCTCAGGAGAAATGAGGACGATGCTTGCCCCTGCGCCAGTTCTTCGCACTGCGCCATCAAAATACATAGTCCAAGGTTCCATAATTTCCATGAAGAAAACTTCATCGTCTGGCAAGTCTTCACATAACTTTCAATCTAAAGGAATTGGGTGGTCTACTAGAAAGTCTGCCAACGCTAGTCCTTTTATCGCCTTATAGAGATAATCGGCCTAGATAGAATATACTTTATAGGGTCCGCCTTTGCTACTAAATGAACTGTGAAAGGTTGCATATAATGTCTCAACTTATCGATAGCAAAAAAAAGTACAAGTTACATTTTCTCAATGGGAGAATAGTTAACTTTAGCCCCAACTAAGGTTCTGTTTAGATAATAGAGAGCTTGTTCCTTTTCCTTCTCCTCCTCTTGCGCTAACAATGTGCCTAAAGACCTTTCTTGTGCAGTAATGTACAATATTAATGGCTTTCCAAGTACTGGAGCTTCTCATACTGGGGGATTATGCAAATATTTCTTTATGCTATCAAAAGCATTCTGACAATCCTTATCCCACACTAAATTTTCTCCTTTACTCATTAACTTTTGAAAAGGTTGGCACCGACCTGCCAGGTTGGAGATGAACCTTCGAATGTAAGTCAATCTCCCTGAAGGCTTCTTAGGTCATGCAAACTCTTTGGTCTTGGCATCTTCTAAATGGCATCAATCTTTGACTGGTTTATCTCAATCCCTCAGTGCCTTACAATGAAGCCAAGAAACTTTCCTGAAGTCACACCGAACGTGCGTTTGAGAGGGTTCATCATCAGCTGATATTTTCACAACTGGTCGAACACAACTTTTAGATCCTTCAAATGGTCTTGTCGTCTCTTGGATTTGACCACAAGGTCATCGACATAGCACTCGACATACTTATGTAGCATATCATCAAACACTTTTTGCATAGCACGTTGATAAGTGGCACCATCATTTTTCAATCCAAAGGGCATCACCTTGTAACAATATATTCCCTTAGGAGTCCTGAAAGCTGCCATTTCTTCATCTGAAAGAGCCACTCATATTTGGTTATATCCAGATGACCCATCCATAAAAGACAACGCCTCATTTCCAGTAGTTGCATTTAACCACAATTTCTGTGATGGGTAAAGAAAAATCATCTTTAGGGCATGCATTATTCAGGTCACGAAAGTCTACACAAATGTGAAGCTGCCCGTTCTTTTTTTTTAACAGGGACAACATTTGCTATCCATGTGGGATATTTGACTTCGCGAATGAATCCTGCTTCAATCAACTTGTTGACTTCAATCTCAATTTGGAAAATAAGCTCTAGTCGAAAATGTCGTTGTGCTTGCTTAATCAGTCGATACCCTGGTGTAATTACGAGATATTGGAATACTACTTTTGGATTAAATCCTGGCATCTTCTTATATGACCAAGAAAAAATTTCCTTATACTCTATGAGCAAACTCATGTACTTACCCTCCTCTTCACTAGATAGAGATACATTAATGAAAGTTGGGCGTGGTTCTTCTATTGTACCAAGGTTTACCTCTTTCAGCTCATCTACGGTAGATTGGCCACCATCCTCTAGACTCTGTTGGGCATCTTCCTTGTCTTCTTCAGGCGTTTCAATCTCTAATTCCTCAAGAATGGTGATGTGATGGCATGAGGTTTCACCTTCTCCTTGTTCTGAGTCTTCCTTTTTAGGATTAGTTAGTATAACATCATGTCTTTTCACGTTCAAGGAACCTTGACTTGTATTGAAAGTAACAAAAGTTTTTCTTTTCATTCGGGAAGGAACATTGCTACGAATTTCTCTCTTTCTTTACCTCACACGGAAACTCCTTACCATGGTAATTCTCAATGTCTGTATGCTTAATTCGACGACAAACTGACACACGAGATGTTGGCTCCTTCTTATTTGTATTTATACTAAAACCAGTCTTGACATATGGGCCTCCATCCCCAATACGATTAAAAATTGGAGCACGTGGTGTTTGTACATTTTTCTTTTTAGCCACGCTTAGCCTTTTAAAGGCAAATGGTCTTATGGCCTTAAGACCTGACATGTGCCTTTCTCTTTTTTAAAGGTTGTAGTTAGCCTTTGAAGGGTCAATCGTTGGTTAAGGCTAGATGTTGACTGGTGACCTTTTCTTTCTGTCTCTGTCATGCTTAGTCTTTCAAATACTAGGGCGCGTTGCAACGTGCGGTCTAATTCGATCAACTATTGAGGTTCTTTGACTGCCATCTTCTTTTTCTTCCATACTATCAACCTCCTCTACAGTTATATGATTGGTTCTGACGACTTGTATCTGAGTCCTTTTCTTAACACGGGTATAGCATGTCCTTCCCATAACAGCTTCTTTTGGATTGAGGAGAGCTCGGGTTGTTCGTGAATTTTCAAGCTTTTACACTCGATGTGAGTTGTTAAGTCATAACCTGCTTTCGCCATCAATTTGTAAGCCTTGGGGTCGAACATGTCTTTCGTATGCCTTTGAGGCAAACTTGGTTCTGTCAGGTCTATCTTTATTCCTTGCTTAGTTATTTTGGTAAGCGATGTAGTGAAACTTTCTTTTAGCACTTCAATGTCACCAACTTTCAAGCCTTGTGGGGACTCTACAAATGGTGATTCACCTTTCTTGCATCTCAACAGAGGGATATAGCGCAAAATCGGTGGGTTCGAAGTCTTTTCATCCATCAAGATCATACTTTTTGTGGTGCCCGTGGATGCCTCACCCTTTCCACAATTAAAAGTTTCTGTACTTTTATGTGGTTCCCTGCTTGCTAGTGATTTCAACTGTAAATTATCTTCCCTGTTTACAAGAGGAATTTCTACGTGCACGGCTTCTAGGCTATTGCCATTCTTCAAATAAAACTTTGCATCTACAAAGTGAGACTCAACCTTTGAGAATGGGTTAGAATCGGTCTCAACCTTCTTTACACTGTCTTGATAAAATTTAAAGCACTGATTTAGTGTCAAAGTTACTACTCCATTTCCATGAATCCAAAGACGACGGAGTAACAACTTATAAGTGGTCCTCGAGTCTGTATTATGAAACAATGCACTAGCCTTTAGGTCACTAATTATGAGTTCTAAGCATATCATACCTATTACTCTTTGCCTGCCCTGGTTTAAACCTTGAATTACTAGTTTACTATTTGAGAGTTCATCCATTAAAATGCCTAATTGCCTCATAGTCGACTTTGGCATTATGTTGACAGCTGATCTATTATCGAGGAGAATTTGGTCGACTATCTGTTCTCGAACATATCCAAAAACATATAAGGGTCTATTATGAAGTTTAGATCCCAACAGTAAATCCTCATCTGAGAAGTCTATAGACATGCAATAAGGAGTACTCTCGTATATCACAATTGGAGATCTCGAGCTTGATGTTGTTGAATTCAACAATGCATTAATAAGGATGGTTTTGGTTTCTTGAGGAAGTGATAATAAATCATCCACATTGAACCTCGATAGGTCTTTTGACACTTCCTCTTCCTTTAGTGATCTTGACGGGATGCTTTCTTCCTCCGTTGCATTAATGGTATGACATGCAACAACTTTTGGGTTTTCATCCTAATGATCACAAGGGAATCTTGTTGGAAAGAAGTCTGCCAAGGTTATTAAGTGCTGAGGTCGAGGGAAATCCTTGTCTTCCTCATGCACGAGCTTAGGCTTTTGAGTCTCCTTCTTTTTCTTATTCTTTTGAGCCTTATTCCCTATCCTATAATTTCTATAGAAGTGAGACTCTTTTTGGGTCGGACTTGACATTCTTTTCTTTTGGCGGGTCACAACGATTCACTCTTCATCATCTTCTTTGATTGATCTTTCTTTTTCTTAAGAATCCTCGGGTGCAACTTCTTTATGGAATTGGACCATCATAGGCTTGAAGGTCCCAAACTGAACCAAGCTTTCTCTTTGCTCGAAAATCAATCTTGGCAAAAGAGCCTCTGTCATTATCGTTTCTGCAGCATGGTTTGTTTGAGCTACCTTCTCTAGGTCTAGCTCGATCTTTTTCTCACGAGCTAACCTCATAATTAGCTCTTTCAACATAAAACATTTCTCTACTGGGTGACTGATGACCAGATGATACTTGCAGTAGTTGGGATCATCCACCTTTCCTGCTTGCTAAGGTCGCTTACATTCCGGCAGCTGGATCAGCTGCTTCTCCAGTAGTTGCTCTAGCATGTCAGCAATATTTGAATCAAGAAATGGGTAAACTTTTTCCTGTCTTTCTTTTAAAGTCAAACGTCGTCTCTCGCTTCCATCATCCTTCCTTTCAGCTCTCACTTCTTTTCTTTTAGAGAACTTCATTGCAATCGTGTTTACGACCATAGATACCTTCACGGTGCTCTTTACTACCTTTTTAACACCCTTTGTCTCCTTCTTATCTTTTCTTATTTCAGGAACAAAAAAATCCTTAGTTCTTCTGCTGCTGATGCTCAATTCCATATCATGAGCGCGAGTTGCTAACTCTTTTAATGTGCGTGGCTTTATTCCTTGTAGAATGTAAAGGAGTCCCTAATGCATGCCTTGGGTGCACATTTCTACAGCCAACAGTTCAGTGAATCGATCTTTGCAGTCAAGACTTAGAGCTTTCCATCGATTTATGTAATCGATGATTGGCTTTCCCTTCCGCTTTTTTGTGTTTATAAGCTCTATCATGCTCACGGTACGTCTGGTGCTATGGAAACGATTGAGTAACTCCTTTTCTAATTGTTCCCAACTGTCAATGACTTCTGACTCCATATCAGTGTACTACTCGAAAGCATTTTCTTTCTAGCTTTAAACGAACTACCTGATAAGCTGGTCTCCTCTTGATCCTACATTCTCACTTGTTTCGACAAAGTGCGCGATATGCTGCTTTGGGTTTCCCTTTCCATCGAATTGCTGGATTTTTGGAGATTGGTACCCAAGCAGGATTCTCAAGTTGTTGATTCTTTTCGTGTATGGCTTAGAGTACATGAAAGAAGTTTACGGCGGTCCTCCATACTGAGCTCTAATGGAATTCGTGATCATATTTTGTAGCTTTTGAACGGAGAGAGAAGCAATAGAAATTAATTGTTGTTGTGGTTGGTTTTCCTGCACCACATTCTTCCCATTTATCAGTAGCTTTGATAATAGAAGTTTGACTTGACTCAGCAGTTTCACGAGTCCGCATCTACTCTCTCAAACCTGTGATTTCACGGTCTCGTTCCTCCACAACCTTCATCAAGAAGTTAAATTTCCTCTCCATCTCTGCCATTACAGCCTCGGCTGTTATATCAGCCATCATGACAGACATCACATCAGGGTGCATGTGCTTCCTTCTTTGACTTGCTAGAGGCAAAATCAGAATTATCATACAAATGATTTTCTTTGAGGGCAATCCCAGTTTTAGGAGACTACATCAATTGCTTAAGAATGCTCTAAGCAACGTCAGAACCTTGATCCTGCTCTTGAGTGATTCCTTAGAACGACTGTGGGTGATGGGTCCTGTGTAACTGTTGCTTGCAATAGAAGATTTGGATGCAACCTTCTTTGATGCCATTGATTTTCTTGTAGATTTAGATGACGAGAGAAAGATGAGAGGTAGAGAGGTCCCACTGGATGTGTCAATATGTTCACACGAGATTTCTAAAGAAATTTGATTCGTGGAGTTCAACTTGTGTTGATGTTGTATTTATGTTGATTTGATGCGATATGGTTAGGTCTCTAGAATTTGATCCTCTGATTCTCTCTTGGTTGGATGCTTATGCTTGATTTGAGGAAGCGGAGCATGTGATGTTCTTGAAGTTGGAGTCTTGGAATAAAGTTTATATCTTCAAAGGAGCTTCAATCTTCGAAGGTGGTCAACTTCAAGAGAGGAGTCTTCTAACTTTTGGGATAATTCTATCTAGACCTTCTGGAGTCCAAAAATTTTCCTCTCCCACAAATGAAGAGAACTCCACTATTTATAGACCTGATGGGTTTTTATGGACTTGGGTCTAGTTTGATCCATGGACCATACACATGGACTCAATCACATGGATTTGGGTTATATTTAATTTTGGGCTAAATTAAGCTCCTTTTTGGGCTCAATTGAATTTTAGCCCAAGTAAATAATATTTAATTGAACCAAAATAATTAATTTGATTCAATTGTCATCATAAAGACATGTGACATCATTAGAATTGTCCAATTTGTCTTTAAATTTAATTTGGGACTCATGTCAATTTTTAGTTAATCCCAAATACAATATTTTAGTAAATGACGTTGCAATTTGTAATTGGTTCCAAAATTTCTTATTCAACAATTATCTTCACGCACTTGCCACCACTTTACGCGAGATGGTAAGGCAAGATGAGATGTAATAATGATATTAAATTTGTTTCTTTAAATACAAAATCTTTATGACCAACGTTATAAAACCATTTTAATACTTAATTTCCATCGTTATCTTATCTTAAATACAAACGTTTCCATAATTAATTTTTCCAATTAATTCCCAACGTCCTTTTTAGTCTCTTCATCCTATAAAATACTTTTCATCTTCATTTTATAAGAGTGAGAAGAACAAAAAGCTTTCTTTAAAACTTTCTTTATGAGATTTTCGAGCAAAAAGTGTCTATTTGAATGTTGAGATTCCAATTAGTTTTCAGTGCAAAACTGATTGAAGAAGATAACTATTTTATCCTCGGGATGATGAGACTTTATAAATCTGTTTGGACAAAGGAGTAGAGTTGCGAAACGTCTTAAAGAAAGTGAGATTCACGACTCAGCCTTCTTTCTTAACTTGTTATTATTTTGCAGTAGGCGTGTTGACAAGAGGCATTTTAACCAAGTGAGCTAATCATTAGGCGAACTGATTAGAGCGTGACAAGTTCCTGTGAGTTGATTCTTAGGTGTTCTGATCATAACACAAGGCGAGACATCAAGTGTCCAGACAAGGGAAATACAAGTTTCACCAGGCGAAACTCAAGGCGAAGAGAGCGTGTGTATTGTCTAGGCATTAAGGCTTCTCAACCAATAATTACTCCTTCTAGGTGAATTTGTAACAAGAAGTTTAGAAGTACATCATATTGGAAACTCTCTTCAATTTGAATGTCGGTTGCAATCAAAAGTCTCCACGTCGTAAATCTTTTCCATAAAAAAGTCATCAACTTAAACCAAACTCTTTTGGAATAAATTGTGCATTGTGTTTCTTCATGAATTGATGCATCATTTCTTGAGAATAACTAAATTAAAGAAAATATATGGCTTGATGGAAAAATGAGACATGCGCAGCAGAAGAACGGATCGAAAATTACTCTAATTAGGGTTAACATGCTTAATAATTACCATAATTACACTAATTAGGGTTAAGAGAAACACATACCTTTGAATCTCTCGATCTTCGATATCTCCTCATGATCACAAACCGGGACCACTAGTGTTGATCTGTTATTCTTTGAACTTAGAACCGGGTTATGAGACCCGTTAAGTTAAGGAATTCATGAGAGAAGTATATGGAATTAAGAGGAAGGAAACAAACATCTTGGTTAAGTGAGAGAGGTGAGAAGATTTTCTTAAATTTTTTTTTTTTGGAATAATTTCTAAAATTTCCAAAAATCTTCAAAATAATTTTCAAAAGCAATTTTATAGAAAAAAAATGCAAAATGCATGAAAATTTTTCACAAAAAATCAACACCTCTCATTCCACTTAATCTTAGTAGGTTTTTGTTTACATCACATGTAAACATTCGTTCCACTAAGTTGTTAGTGGGATTATCGAATAAAATGTTGGATTTTTACACTAACTTTAGTCCAAGGGCAAATTTGACCAACAAATTCAAAGTCAAAAGTCAACATTTGGACTTTTTACCATTTTGTCCATCTTGACTAATTTCGACCTCTCGAGCATGAATCCACATTCATTTTTTTTAAATTCAAATCATATTAGAGTATAAAGTCGGTCAAAGTTTGATTTTTCAAAGTCAAAAGTCAACACTTTGACCATTTCCATCAATTCCGAGCTTCCGAATATGAATCTATATTCATATTTTAATATTTAAATCAAATTAAAATATAAAGCTCTATAATCCACAGTTATATCATATATATTCATCGGTTTCTCTTTCGCTACCTAATTTGAACAATTTGAATTATTTCATCATGTTATTCTAAGTTAATTCCATATGAGTTAGTAGGAGAACCTAATGGACCTATAGATCATGGGCTCCAACAATCCAAGATTAACAGGCTAAACCCTTTTAGACCAAGCTAATCAACATTCGTTAACTAACGGGTCATTCCACTAAAGTCTCATAGTTGCACTCCCCTCACTTTTGATATATTTGTGTTCATTTGATCAGAAAGTTAATCTTTCATAGGTTGTTTGTAATCTCGGTTGGGTCAAAATATCGTTTTACCTCTGAGACTACATTTTATCCCTTAAATCCCACTGATCCATTATTGAATGTTTGGTTTAAGGTCCAATTTATAAACCGAATCCCTCTCGAGCCAATGAGAGGGCGGGATCCCTTGTTCAAGACATCGATTCAATCCTTAAGGGAAAAACCTATCTACTAACCCTAAAACGGATAAGAGTGAGTTCCATCTTGCATCCTATGTCCCTTGCCATCCACATGATCTTACCCCTAAAATGGGAGGCTTATTGGGCCAATGTCGTTGAGCTTCCCTCACCTATGCAGATCTAAGGATAATACCGTTTGAACAAAAGTTTATAGTTAGCTCAGGATTAAGATTAAGTTTCCTAGGTCATCATAATCGAAATAGTAATTAGTTTATATAGTCAACGATGTTATAACTTAAAAGTGACTATTTCATGGTTCTAGTCTTATGTAAACTCTTTACATAGGATGCCCCCACTCCCATGTCTTTACATGAACGATTAAGGATCACATCGTTTATACTAACTATAGAGCGGGCCGCATCCATAGTATTCCCAGATAAAGAGTTCGACTTTATTCATACACTATAGACCATTAGAGCTATAATCTCGAACTTGATCCACATTTATGTTTCTACATAAAGTTCAAGTTTACACTAGATAGTCTCAAGACCTTAGTTAATTGGATTCAAGATTATAGTATTCTATTTTTACTAATAAGTTCTCAATAACTACTTTATTGAATAGAATATAATTCTAACTACAAACTACGAGTTTTAGGACATAAATTCTAACATGACTATTCAAATGGCCATGAATAAGTCTTTAAATAAGCCATTTTCTATATTTTTTTTTTTAAGAAACAACACATTTTCATTATTCTTTGCTTTCCTCAAAAGAATTTCTCTCCCTTTTCTAAATTACTAAAGTTTGGTACGTTCACAAAATTTTGTTCGTTGATTTTCTAAATATGGTGCTATTTCTAGAAGAAATGTGATCTGTTCTATCTTTTGAGACAATTACTCTCGAAACTCAGGTACTAGGATGAGTAAACTTGTCTGGTACACCCATTGATCCCACTTGCTCTAGTATCTTGTTAAAAAATAATAATAACATCATATTTGGTACATTAACCGGCATCGTTGATATGCGCTTTTCCTTTTCTATGATTAGATCCATCTTATGTGGATTAGAATTGAAATAATTTGCTCTCAAGCATATGGATTGCTATACAACCTTTTGAGAAACATATACTAATAAGGTCTTCCAAGTGATATACTTAAGAGAATTTCAATTTGTTTATCCCACGTTGAAAGATGTTGAAGAGGTGAGAGGTTATAAATACCAAAGAAGTTTAAGTGAGAGTCAAAGTATGTTAGTGATGATACACCACATGCGTGCCTTTCTGTCGTTCAGGTACCTTTTTATTATAATTTAGCCAGAAAAATTAACAGGAAAACTTGGCAAAATTGTGATAAATTTCAACAATTCATAGATCTTTATTGGACTTTCACTCCACATAGTCAACACATAAAAATGAAGTAAAATAAAAATGTCTCAAGTTGAACATATCAAACTTCTCACAAATCAAATTCACAAAATGAAGACCTTGACAAAAACAAGGCAATAGATTTACCATTTAATAAAAATTTCTAAAGGTCGCAAGTTTCAAGAAAACAAGCAATTGAGTAGTACCGTTTTTCAAATAAAAATACAAATAAAATAAAGTTTAATTTATTATTTACACCTATTTTTGCGGGTTATTCCATTTTGAAGGGATATAAAGCAAAATTTAGGGTATGAGGAGAGTGATTAAAATAAACGCATATGCTGTCCACAATAAGAGACAATAAAAATGCATCATTTTTTTAGTTCCAAAAAGTTAAATGTGAAGCCAAACAATTTTTGTAAGAAAAAATAATCTATAGTTAACTAGAGCTAAAAGAAAATAGGAAAAAAAAGGAAATGACAATGTTTTGAAAGTGAGACCAAACACAAAAGAGTTGACGTTACTCCACACAACTTTCTCTACAATTTCCCTGAACACTATCTTTCTTTACATTTTATATCGTTTGGATGAACCACGAGAGTTTGATGAACACCCTAGCTCGACCAAGATTATTGTTGAAAACGAGAGTCGCTCGATCTCAAGGTTTTAGAGAATTCCATGGATCAAAGCAGCGACACCTACCCCGGAAACGTAAACAACAAGAGAGCCTCTTCTGAAGAAGCCGGAGATTTTCAACACAACTCCAAGAGAAATTATCATATAGGGTTTGCTTTCTTTTCCTTTCCTTCCTTTTTCTTTTTGCTTTTTTTTTTTTTTTTTTTACATGTTTCTTAACAATTTTTTTTTTTTGTTTTCCCAGCTCTGAAGATGGATTTGCCGCCAAAAATGAAGATTCTGATGAAGAAAATTTGTCAAAATTTGTAGCTTTAGCTCGACATTTTGTAATTTTCTTTTGGGTTTATTTATTAATTTTAATTATGTTGTTAATGTTTGAACAAAAACTAAAACACATCCAATGATCCAATTCTTTCTCAGATCAGCAAGGGTGCAGAAAAGAAGCTACTGCCTATGGTTGACTTTTATTTTCCACGGATGAGGTATGTGTTTTAATGGCGTAACAACTTTTATATATTCATATCCTCTTATTATGTTAGAAATTAGTTGATGTCGGATTTTAGGTACACATATTGATATTAGGAGTTACTTACTGGTATTTTCAATTTGTTATTTTGATTAGTTTTTTACTTTTTCTTTTTCTTTTTCTTTTTTTTTTTTTCAAAGAACTTCTACTAAATGCCTTTTTGAGAAGGACGGCAGCTGTGGTTATCTTGGTGGTTAAGTTGTTGTAAGCAGTTTTTTCTAAGTTGATATCTATATATATCTTTGAAAAATACAGAGAGTTAACTCGGAGACTTACACTAATATCAAACCTAATAACAAACTAAACAAAATGAATTTCAGTAAGCAAAAATCATAATCGTACACAAGAAAATTGATAACCCAGATCGATGCACAACATGTACATCTAGGGGGTCTTAGACCCATACGAAAAGATCATATATTGTCTTACGAAATAGTTCATGAGTACAAGATTTTAGTCATTTACACTAACATCACCGAGATATTAAATAATCATGTACACTATCAATCCAAGTTTTACAGTTTTAACTCCCCTTGGATTGTTCTACTTTGAACCAGTCTCATGAATGCCAGGGCAAGCTTCCTCCCTAAATGAGACATCACCATGTAACAGAGACTACTAGGCTTTTCCTGCCTTTCACAATCTCTTCATCTCTGTCCTTTTTCCTTCTTAAGAACTTCCCAAGATAGAAGCAAGACCTTGTGTATCATTAACTCACAAAGGTTCCAGAGATACGCTCTAGATCTCTATCAACAATGTTTAATACTAATCGCATAGTGTAGAAAAAACGCACCCTTGCAACCACACAACCCTACACATAAAAGCTCATAACCAGTTGCACAACCAAACAAAGAAAAACTAGCAGAATCCGAACAAACAAAAACGACATATCTTCAAGTTAGTTATAATAAAAATATATATAAAATAAATTTGAGCAACAGAACATAACATACTCCCCTTTGAAAACAATTACTTTTATTTATCTAAGCAAGCAAACCCATCAAGCACATACCAGCCAACCAACAATAAAACAAAAAAAAAAAAAAAACAAAAACAGACAAAACACCACCTAAACTAAAACAACTCAGCGACAAAGCAGCCCAAGATAAACTCAGGCCAACGGAGCCTGACTAGATGAACCATCCCCATCTAACAGAAGAAGCACAGTGAGAGACTGAATCAATGATAGTGTGCCACTTAGTTAAACAATGAATTACATTAATTACCTAGAGACTGGATGACACTATTGAGAGAGCTCGACTCTATGGAGAGAAGATGGAGAATACTAGAGGTCAAAGAAGGTGGGAGCAACACTCCATTATTCGACATACGTACACCCGCATGAAGGTCTGGATCAACACCTCGTGGAGGACAGATATTGTGAGTAGTGTCAAGGACATAAGAGCCCTGAAACAACCAATAGCTGAGAGTGAGAGTCTTGGGGTAGAACCAAGAGCATCATGTTCAATCAAGACAGAAGGATGTGTGCAAGCATAACTCTACACAAGAGATGAAAAACATATGAGAATTTTGACCTCATACATCTCGACATGCCAAAAAATATGGTTGAATACAAAGTGACCAACATCCACATGAGAGCCAGTACTAATGACATAAATCAAATTCACTAGAGGAATGGACACAATGGAGGCATGTGTGGAAGAATACTAATGGGAAATGCCAATTTTGTGAAGAATATCATATTTAACACATAAGAAAATGGCAGGAGGTTGCCCATTGGTAGGCTACACATGCACAAAACCTCTAGTTAACTTTGAAGCTAACATCTTAGGAGAAGGAAGAGAGACAAAGACATCAGAAGGCAAACTGACCTTAAAAAACTAATTGATAATAGTTGGAGAAATATTAAAGCATGCAGAAACCACGAATATGCACCTTCATAAACTTAGAAGCACTTAGATCGTCAAAATCAACAGGGAGATTGACAATAAGTTCAGAAATCAATCGAGGAAAAACTGACACAACAGAAGAAACAGTCTTAGTCAAATCAGCATAGTGAATCAGTTCCATGATGGCCAAACACATGAATGATGCTGATAAGAGGCGTTCACCTAATCGATAATACTCGCTAGACAACATACTTCCATTTGTGCATATTGTACTCAAAATGAAAAGGAACACGATCAATAAAGACAACTAGTATGTTGGGAGGCAACTATCGATGTCCAACCTTAGTAGTAATCACCTTTTGTCCCTTGAAGGGAGGGGGCAAGAAGGCTTAACCATTGGAGGAACATAATCACATGTAGGACCAGAAACTCCTACGATAGGTGCAGAAACACTAATAGTGGCACTAGTCGAGGACAACAAGGGGAGGCAGTAGAAACCCCACGAGTTTGTCACACCAGACAAGCAATAGCAACATGAGTTGACATCATAAATAAAAGCATCTGGTTAAAGATGAGAAACGAAAGAGGTCTTACCAGGGTCACCATGAGTCGCTTAAAGAGTAGTACAATCAGTAGCAAACCCTATAGCACAATCTTGTATAAGGAACTTCTTGAACACACTAGAAATAGGAGCAGAAGGATCATGTGGAGAGTAGCAAGATATACCTGATGCACGAGCACCTGGAGCAGGCTCCCTATAAGAAGGCATAGAGGCCAAGACTGACAAGGGCATATCATGCATGGTCAGAGGGAGACGGGGTTAGGCTACAAAGAACCAGGATCATCTAACGCATCGTCGATCGATGCTGTGAAATCATCTTAAGATGCTTAAATGAAGGAGACAATGCACTATCAAAACAAATAGACAGAAGCTCAAAGGAACCATCAAGACCTATAGATCGACTCGAAACAACAAGTGAGAGAACCAATTGGTAGATCGTTACTCCTCTTTACGAGTAGCAACATTATGTACAACAAGAATACACGGTAGCTTGGCAAAGTAACACAAAGCCAACATATAAACTCTAGACCATGAACAACAAGAATAACAAGGGACGCACACTGTGACCAGGAAGTGGGAACACCTAACATTTAAACTTCAGATTTTGAGCAGATATTTCCCATAAATGCCTTGTGCGTTAAGTATCCTAATAAAGCCTAACATGCTTGATACACAATTAATAACAAATAGAATAAAAATACAAAGAACTCACTCATGGATCATAATTGCTATTGGATAGAACGAGTCTCAAAAGTACCAACATCTATGGGCTTTATGAGAATATCAGCGAGTTGAACTAGACTACGAACATGGTCCAAACAAATGATCTTGCTTTCAACAAGCTCCCGAATAAAATGGTGTCGTATATCTATGTGTTTAGTTCTGCTATGCTGAACAAAATTTTTAGAAATATTTATAGCACTTATATTATCACCATATAGAAGCATAACACTCTGAAGAGTTCCATATTTCGACAAAATTTGCGTCATCCAAATCAATTGCATACAACTACTGGCAGCGACAATATATTCAGCTGCGACAATGGACAAAGAAACATAGTTTTGTTTCTTGTTTAACCAAGCAATAAAATTATTTCCTATGAAGAAACAGCCTCCAAACGTGCTGTTATGATCTTTTGAACATTCTGCTCAATCAGCATCATAGTATCCCACAAGTGTAGAGTTGGTATCAAACGAATATCAAAGACCATATTCAAATGTATCAATGGAATTCTCATAAGAGAATGAAGAAGAGACACCCGAGGAGTTGATTGATAATGAGCACAGTCACTAATCGTGTAAGCTATGTTTGAATGGCTAGCAGTTAAATATAACAAACGGACAATCATACAAACTTTCATCCACCCTACTAGTGAATTTGAGATTTTGGCATGGGGAGCCACAGAAGCACGCGTAAGTTGAGATTTCTCTTGACCAAATTTTTTTTATCATATTTCGAACATATTTCTCCTATAGCAAAAAGTTGCCATTGCAACACTGCACAACCTAAAAACCAAGAAAGTAGGTCAATTCTTCAACCATACTCATTTCAAATTCTGACTGCATTTGTTGAACAAAACCATTGACTAAGGACTAAGGTGAACCCCCCAAAATGATGTCATCTACAAAGATTTGAGTAACCATGAAGTCCATATACCTGATCGCTTAATAAAAAGCGTCTTATTTGCACCTCCACGTGAATAATCTTATTGAGAGAGAAATACAGCCAGCCTATCGTACCATGCTTTAAGGGCTTGCTTGAGCCCATATAGAACTTTGTGTAGTTTGTACACCTTTTATGGATGGACAAGACCAATTAAGCCTTTAGGTTGTGCAACGAACACCTCTTCATTTAGATATCCATTATGGAATGCACTCTTGACATCCATCTTGAAGAGTTTGATCTTACTCACATGTCAAGTCAAGCAGCAAGCTTATGGGTTCCAGTTTGGCTACTGTTACAAACATTTCACCAAAATCTACACCTTCTATCTAAAAGTAACCTTAAGCCACAAGTCTAGCTTTAATCCTTGTAATTGTCCTATGCACATCTGTTTTATTCTTGAATATTCACTTCGTGTTGACAACACTAGCATTAGAAGGTATAAGAACCAATTCCTATATCTGGTTTCTCTTAAACTAGACCAGCTCGGCTTCCATGGCAGAAATCCAAAGTTCATCTTTAAGACATTTGTAACACTAGTAGGTTCAATAGGAGATGTATAGCAAATATTTAAAATCATCTTGACATAATTTAGTTGTTTCTTCTTACGAGTCGTAACGTCGCTTTGAATTTCTCCAATAATACTACTAGTCAGATGGTTCTTCTGAACATGAGCAGACAGGGCTTCAGCCTGATTAGGCATAGAAACTGGTTATCTGCATCCCTGGATATGTCCCTTACTTTTTCACTTGATGGATCCACTAAAGGCTTGTTATCTAACATATATGCAAGCATATCATCCCTCAAAGTATGACTCAAGTCATTAATGAAAGAAACATCAGTCTGACTCTCAACCGAACTTGAAGTGCGAGTGTCAAAAGCAAGAAAAGTGATTTCATCATCATCCTATTGCATGTGCATCCCTTTAGAAGAGTGATTTATTACCACATTGATCGATTCCACGGAGTTCTTGTTTGTTTATTAAGCACCTTGAAGTCCCTACTACTTGTGGATAATCTAGAAAAATACCCTCATCAACTTAGAGTCCCGTTTCTGATGAAACTCTCTACCAACTACAATGTCACAAGCACTACCAAAGACATTAAAATATTTCACATTCGGTTTTTTACCGTTCTAAAGGTGATACTTTGTACAAAGAGTTCCTAAACAAAGAGCAATGCGATTGTAAATATGACAAATTGTATTTCGTTTTCGGCCCAAAATTATAAAGGTTTCTTGTATGAAGCATAACTCAGAAAATTTACGGTAAAGTTTTATTATTTTGTTCCATAACATTGTTCTGTTGAGAAGTCAGAGGAGCTAAAAACTCATGGGCAATACCTTCTATGCAACATAATTCACTAAACGCTACATTCTCGAATTCCCTACCATGATCACTATGAATTCAAACAATTTCTTTCTTTTGTTCTCGTTGGAGTTATAAACACAGAGCATGGCAATCTTTGAACTATCAGATTTTTTCTGAAGAAACTTTACCTACGTTTATCATGAAAAGTCATCAACAGACATAAAAGTATACTTCTTTGCACCTAGACTTTCAACCTGCATAGATCCCATTTAATTCTTGTGTAGTAATTCAAGAACGTGATCGATAGTACACTGACTAACAATCTTGTGATAAATCTTGACTTGTTTTCCTACCTAACACTCTCCACAAAACGTATCAGACGTTGTCTTTATTGAAGGAATTCCTAGGACAGTTTCAGCACTAAGAGCTTTGCGAATAGATGAAAGACTTGTATGTCCAAGACGCTTATGCCATAACTCAACATCACTTGATTTAAACAAATTACACATTGACTATTCTGAACAAGGATCCCAATGATATAATAGTTATTAGACAAATGTGTACTACTCATAACAATGCACTTACCTTCATCCAAAACTTCACATTTATCCTTTGAAAAACATACTCGAAATCCCTAATCACACAGCTGACTTAATGTTGACTTATGCTGATCAAGTTTGTTGAAAGACCCTTGACAAGTCTAACATCTAGTAGCCTTGGTAAATCAGGTTTGGCAATATTGTTTTTCCTATGCACTTTTTCTTTAGCTCCATCCCAAAACTGACTTACTCTTAGGAACACTCCTTCATATCTAAAAAGAAAGTAGAATTTCCCGTCAGATGGCGAGAGCAACCACTATCAAAACAATAGTCTTCCCTACTTGAAGCATGAAAAGAATTAGTGAATGCAACATTGCATCTGTCATCCCTTTTTACTTTCCATACAGACCTAGCTACACGTTGTCTTGAATCAACCTTTTTAAAACCTCTGTTCTAGCATTAGTTAGAATGAGTATGATGATTGTGCAACCAATAACAAAAAGGATGAATGTGACTAAGTCTACCACAGAAGTGTCACATCCATCTCTTTTTATTTTTCTAAAAAAAAATTGTCTCCTTAAAATACTACTTCAACTTGCTTTTCATCTTCGTCTTTCTTAGCACAAACAAACACAATTTTTGAACATCCAGTAATAACTCCTTGTTGACATTTGTTAGAGAAACCTACTCCCTTCTTATTTATCCCAATCTTTCCAGCTTTAAGAATAATATTCAGATCTTGTGTCTCATAACTAAACATCCTAACAGACTTGGATAGACCCTCAAAGTCTGAGCTCAATTTAAGGGTAGAAATCATTGATAACAGACGATGGTTATCTTCTAATAAAGCCTGAATCCTATCCTTTTGTTGTTTCAGCACAATTTGATCCTCTTCTCATTTCATGTATATTTGGTCTCCACTCAGGCTAAAGACTTTAGGCTCCACATCACCATCAATGTTGTCAATATTATTCTTTTGGGAGTCAAAACTTACTCCAGCCGTACTCACCTCTTACACAGTGCAACCAAGAATCGACTTGTCATCTTTCTCTTTGTCATTATCAAGAGTTAACTCATCATCTAATAAAATTATAGTCATACTCTTCTTCTTCCTTTTTAGAAAACTTGGACTCTTGGCTTGATAATGACCAAGTGAAGCACGAACCATTGCTACAAAGAAAAGAACATACGAATTAGGTTTCTGTACATGTAGGTTTAAATGTAAAGTAATTAATAAACTCACCCCGTAGACCGTCCTTGACAACCTCGATATACTATAGATGAACATCGGCCCACTTAAGGCAATAGACTGGAAATGTTGCTCGTTTTAATACATCGATGGGTCGCTCAATCGAATAACATGTAACGAGATTTGCTTCTCTGCTTTTGAACGTATCTCTCCAGCTCTAGATTCTAGGCGTACTGATGTCTCCTAGGAGTGAGAGTGAGTTGAGAGCCATCTAAGAAAATAGAACACTATTAATGGAAACTCATGTTATAATAAAGCGTCATCAAAGTAATGGGACTAACATCAATATTTCCACCACTATAGAATCAACGTCAACTCTACGTAGAGTGTCATCCTCAATGTGTGTTCATCCACGCGATGTCCAACAACGATTTTCAATACATTCAATTGTTCATTTTCAACATCTTCCACTTCAGGCACATCCCACATACGTTTATTTTGGACCACTTGAACAACTTTCATACTATTGCCATTTTATTGGGTGGGTCCTCAAGGTAAAATACTTGTTGCGCCTGAATCGCAAGAATAACTGGTTCCTTAGCAAACCAAAAACGCCACATGTTGATTGACTTGTAGCCTAATTCCACATGTGTTCTATGGATTTTGTTCTTATTAGTGTCAAACCATCTACACTTAAATAGCCAAACACATTGTCTTGGTGGATATTGAACGTCTAACACTTCATCTAAAACACCGTAAATTGTTGTCTGCACTTTCATTGTCACTGTTTTCACCGACTACCCTAACCCACTGTTTTGTGTAGTGCAGCGAAAATCACGCTCTAGTGTATGAAATCGTACCCCACTGGCAATGCATCCACTGTAAGAGCGAACATCAAATGAAGGTCCCATCACAAGAGAAAAGAAATCATGAGAAAGGTTTTCTCTCTCACACATTTCTAGAACCTAAAATCGATGTACATGAATATAAAATAATTATCGAATAAGATATATCAATTCTCAAATTCATGCATGATATATACTTGAGCTTTGAACCAATCAAGAAATGCTTGTTAATGTCTTCTATATAAGTCAGAAGCACTTTCAGCTTGATGACATATCAACCTCAAGTGTTTCCTAAAGTAGATAAGTGTGAGGTTAATTGTGTGACGACAATAAGAAAGACTTGAAATATTGGTAAGTTCAAAATGTGTACTTGCAACAGTCCACTATTTCAACTACATTATTGAGGACGTACCAGTGTGTGAGTCGTTTTTCGTCCCGTGATATAGTGTGCAAAGTTGACACCCCTAATGGTCGTACTTTCTGCACGAACACTTCAAACTCACGAATTACCTCGTCATCAGAAATACTATCATCATTTCATTTATCTCCAATGAATCGAGTTTCAATCTCACTTAGATATCTTGAACAAAAATTCTATGATCCATTCATCATATATGCTTCTGCATCAAACCCCTTAAGACGTTCTTTGTTCTGGACAAATTGTTTTGACGTGTGTAGACTTCTTTCAATGGGATACATCCAACTATAAGAGATCGAACCAGTAACTTTGGTTTCATATGCTAGGTGAACGACAAGGTGTATCTTTACGTCGAAGAAGGTAGGTAGGAATATTCTTTCTAATTTACAAAATATGATTATGACATCTTATTGTAATCAATCTAAATCACTTATCCGTATCATTCTTACGCTCAAGTCATGAAAAAAACCATATAATTCAGTAATAGCAGTGGACACTTTTTTCGATATATATGCTCAAACATTGATAGAGAGAAGTCGATGTAGCAAAACGTGATAGTCATGTGTTTTAAGACCTGATATTTTTCCATCTCTTTCACTCACTCATCGTGAAATATTAGAAATGAAGCCATCGGAAAACTTAACTAATTTCAAATACTTGTAAAATTCAACTCTTTTGCTACTAGTCAACATGTACGTTGCATGTGGCTTCACAAATATGTTACCCACTTCTATTAGGTGTAAATCCTTACTTGCTTTCAAATCTTGTAGGTCCAACCGAGCATTCGTGGTATCTTTCATTTTTCCTTCAATATTCAACAATGTACCAATCAAGTTGTCATAAATATTATTTTCAATATGCATTACATCTAGTTTATGACGTAATAGTAGTCTGGACTAGTAAGGAAGTTTGAGAAATATACTTCTTTTAGTACAATTAAGAGCTCGCTTTCTTTTCTTATCTTCCAGTGATGGATGTTTACTCATAATTGGAAAATCCAACGAATCTAGTTGTTCTCCAAACTCTCCTCCGTTTCTTCTTCATGTTTAATCGAAGCTTGTAAATCATTAAGTATACCCAACATTTTATTTTCTTCATGAAAAGGGTTACTGCTAGTTTCATCATGAAAAGGGTTACTGCTAGTTCCTTCATCAAATATTTCTATACCTTTGTTCAAGTTCATTTGCTCTCCATGATACACCCTATTTGTATAGGATAAGAATATTCCAATTATTGATAGATGTGACTCTACACCCTCTAATAAGTCCTAAATTGAGTTCATACTCTCTTGTATGGAGACCTTGTTCGTCTGTAATCATCGACGTGAAACTTTGAAATCTCTAAAAATTGGGACACTCCCTCTTGATACTCAACTGAGAATTTATTCCTAAGTTTCATCCAATCCTTGTCCATCTTTAAAGACCTAAAGCATAAATAGGTTTTATTAGTCTTAGATTCTTCCTCTCAAATGCTCGAACTTACTCCATAAATAAGCTAAGTATCCAATTTTCCAACTTTCACTAAAGCTAAGTTTAAACTAAAGAGACTACCATAACTGTAGGATAGTCAGAACAAACTAATCACAAATTACTTCAACCTTTACAAGGTACCTAACTCTTCCATCAAGCAAAACTACTAACAAATAAAAATTTAAGTTTAAACTAAAGGCTACCATAACTATAGGATAGCCAGAACAAATCTCAACCACAAATTACAGCCCCCCCTCAAATTCAATATAACCCCTCCCCCCAAAACTATTAACAAATTAAATCATTTAAACTAAAGACTACCATAACTGCATGATAACAACTCACAAATAAGTTTAACAGACTTCTACAACATTCCACAATTTAAACAATTCATCAATTCATTAAAAACTTAATCAAAAAATTTCTCGTCAAATCTGTAATCAAACACACATAAAAGAACATTTAATTTACACGAACATTTTAATTTTGAAGATCTTCAAACATGCATGCTCGCTATTAAGAGTTTCCAAATTGAACTCGCCAAATAATTTATTTCCAAAGTCACTACGTTTAACAATACATCACCAAACAAAAACATGAAGAACAATAAAAATAAAATCAACAATAACAATAAAAGAAACAACACAATAACAATAAAATCAACAACAATCACAATAAAGTCAACAACAATAACAATAAAGTCAACAACAATAACAATAAAATCAACAACAATAATAATAAAATCAACAACAATAACAATAAAATCAATAACAAAGACTAACACAGATATTTAATATTTTTTCTCAACCTCAAACCAAAATTCAAGAAATAAAAATAAAAACATAGACTTGCCAGCGAGGGGTGAATGGCGACAAAGACAGAACGGTAGTGACAGATCATGACGAACACACTAGAGGAGGCCTTGACAATCACAAGAACATACCTATTTAATATTTGTCTCTCAAGCTCAAACCAAATAAATAAATAAATAACAAACTCTTACCGGCAGGGGCGGACAGCGGCTCACAAATGTCGAGGGCAGATGGGTAGCAGCAGATGACGACGACAAGCAACGAACAATGGACGACGAGCGACAATGGACCTTTTTCTTTCTCTTTTGGCCTTCAAACTCTTTGTCTCCCTTGTTTTTTGTTTCCTTTCTTTTCGACTAACACAGATCTGTAAAACATATCTAAAAATGATATTTGAAGGGGAACACTCGATACACCACGACACACATCTAGCAATCTCCCTACTTCTGATGTTTGACTAGTCACGTTGGGAGAACCGGAAATTATTCTAATGTTTGCATGCAAGATGTTGGGATAAAAAGAAATAGTTTTTATTATTTCCATTTATGCCGATGTCATGTTGGGAATGTGGCAGGCATTCTCGATGTTTGACTAACGGAATGCCAAATTCATTTCTCAACGTTTAACACTTGGCATTGGGGGATTGAGGAACTTCCGACGTGAGTACGATAGTGTCGGCAGAAGCAATTTCTCCCGACGTCTATCTCGAGTTCTAAAGATGCGTCAAGAAATACCTATTTTCTTGTAGTGAGTTGTTGTGCTCAGAAGTGAGGGAGGCATGTTCTTGTATAGGCATGAAGCCAACTAAAGTAAGTTGGGAATGAACGTGAGAAAGACTCGGTAGGTGCGTTGACTTCGTTTGGCGTTTTTAAGCGTGAAACATGAATAGCCATTTGAGCATGCGAACAATTCGTAACGAGACCAAATCAAATAAAAATAAAATTAATATATTTTATTTTTACCCAAATATTTTTTTAAATAAGAAATTATTTTCTATTTTTTTTCCTTTTTCCACACCTGACCTTTTTTGCCTTTTTGTGTTTTCAAAAAAATTTGCATGAACAACTTCAAACCAGACTTTTAACATGTGCTATGATGGTCCTACTGGATTAATTGTGAAGGTATAGAAAAATGTAAAATTATATTCATTGGAGTTTTCCTATTCAAGTGTTATGGGTGTTTCCATTTATAAATTCTTAGCATGTATTCATGCATGTAACACGTCTTGTGTGTTTCTGACATAAATTTAACTAATATCTTCACTAATTTTTCTTTGTCAAATTTTAAAAAATTTAAAATAGGGAACAACATGAGAGTGGGAAAGAAGTTAGCAGTGAAATTATTGGGAGTGGATCCGGAGCACCGAAATACGTGTTATGTTTCTGCAATCAAATTGCATCTAGAATGTATGCAAACAAGGAGATAAAATCTGAAAATGGTGAGCCATTGAAAATTGGAATATTCGATTCTGCCAACTTGAATGTTCCCGTCTCCACAGATAAATTGTCATCTGCTCCAGTTGAGTTATTCCTTGAGGATGGAGAGCACAAAGAAATAAGCAAGTCCGACAATGGGAAACCTTTGATGTTTGGTGATCTCCAATTTAACCTACAAAGTGGAATTGGTGAGGTTAACCATCTGACTGTAACTGACTCGTCCTACCGATCCAAGTCAAAGATATTTTATTTGGGAGTCAGAATTATAGATAAAATGATTTTAGCTGAATTTGGTGTCATTGAAAAAGCGGTTTCCCAAGCCTTCAGAGTTTTCAGTGAACGGATGCAAGGTAATTATATAAATAACCATTTCCATTTTTAATTAATTAATTTTTTTATATAATATATTTATTATATTAATTAGGGAAGGAAAAACACCATCCGCCTAACTGGGATGATGCCATAAATCGATTGGAAGGGGTAGGTGATAAATACAAAAACATCTTATCTTCACTACAACCACATCCAATAAATACTGTTGGTGATTTTCTGGTGGCACATGATTTTGGAAGGGGTGCTATCGTTCTCAAACAGGTACCCTTACCTTGGGAGTTTAAATATTAAATATTTTATGATAATTTATTTTTCATATGTATGTATATACTTGTAACCTTGTCTGTGTAGATTCTCGGAATAAAAAGTGCAGATAACAAATGGGATAAGATCGTTAAGCATGCTATGGAATGTGATGATCCTCGAGCTATTAACTATGTTCTACACTTTCATCAGGTTTTCTCACTTTATATCTTTCACTTTATTATTAAAATGTCGAGAACATAAAAAAGTCATGTTACTAACGAGAATTCGAAGAGTTATAAGAATTAAATTGATTTGTAACTTTTGGTTTCTATATTAAATGTAATTGTGTTCATTAAATTGTTTAGGAAGTTTTAGAAATTATGAAAGTTAAAATTTGTAGGGTTTGTTACTTTTTGTAAGATTTATATAGAGGCATGCTTAGTCGAATGAAAAATTAGTTTCTACTCACTTGTATTATTCACACCCTTTCTCTTCTAATTTTAGAAGTTAAAATAATTTATATATGACAAATATATATATATATATATATAGGCCAATGATGGTAATTATTGGAACGAGAATTTTGGAGGTGATGACCATGCCGAGAAAAACCAAAACGTCAATGACCAGAATTTGGAATTTAACCAGCAAAACCAAAACCAGAATGATGGTAATGCAATAAATAGTTTTATTTAATAAAAGAGTTATTAATATTTATATATAAATTATTTGAATATCCACAGATGCTCATCCATATCTGCCGGCGTCGAGTAACATAGAGCTTGGAGCATGATATTGAATAACGTATAAAAATATTTTTTTTGAGTCTTTCTAGAATTGTGTTTTGTATTATGTTATCGTTTGTTTGCTTCCATGTTTAACTTTATTATCGGATTAGCTAGGGTGAGATCACTTTATTTAGATTATGGTGGATGTTATTTTGTCCAAATTTACTTTTATTTAATTTCTGTTCTATTATATATCCTCTTGATTATCATGTGAAGTTTATTCTTTTTGTTATTTTAATTAGCTTGCGAAGATTTCATTTTGTTTTAGCGTTGTTTCCTTCTAAGTGCAAGCTGTGATATGATATTTGTGGGTTTGGCTTCATTTAGAGTTACCCCTTTTGAATAGTGAGTATTATGTGGCGTTGGGTTTTATTGATTATAATCAAAATCAAATGTGTGGATGAACCTCGTCTATCTGAGGCTATAATTGCATGTCCTTTTCGGTTTCATGTTGTAGTTGTGTTCATTCAAGCTTTCTATATACTTTCTATGAAGAAGTTGGATATTGATTCAATGCTTAATATGAAGGGTGTTTTAAAATAGTGCTATTACAACAACAAAAAAGAAAGAAAAAAAAAAAAAGGGAAGAGATGACTAACAGAAGTATATTTCTAAAATGTGTACTCTTTGAAGGTATTGCTAGCAAAGTGCTCTTACGGTCTTATTTTTTAAGCAAATGCATATATTACATTTGATGGTCTCTGGAATAATCAATGACATTGAAAAGGCTTTAACATTATGATGTTTGAATTTGCTGCATTATAATTGTTTTTAGGACATTTTTAGATATAGTAAAATGAATAAAATACAATAAAATTTTAGAAAATCAGTGATAAATATCGATAGACATTGATGTATGTGCTTCTATATGATTAGTGTCTGTGTAGACTTATCAATGTCTATCCTCGATAGAATACGAAGTTATGTTATATTTTGTAAATAATCCGACAATTTCGTTATTTTTGATAATTTTTTCTGTTTTTTTCTTTTTTATTTAGTACAACAATTAAAGAGAGGAGATTCAAATTTTGAAAAGTTAGATTATTACTGAGTTATTAAGTTGGCTTTAGCAGATTTGCTAGGTTTCTAATGCTTCTAGGTTGTGTTATGTATTTTATTATTATTTTAGTCTTTATACCTCCTTTTAATTACATATTATTAATTTAACTAGCTGTTAATTTCATTACACATTAGCAATTAACACTGTTCTCCACTATCTAGCCATAGAGATTCATGGATATGATTATCCTATCTGACAAATGAAAACAGTGAACCTAATTTGATGTTAAAACTATGATAACATTACAAAAACAAAAAAAATCCATGGTGCAAGTTGTTAAGTATAATCCTAACTCTTATTTGTTAATTTGTAATAAGCGAAAAGCACTAAGAAGTGTTGTTGTAGAGACTTAGGATTGATTGGTTTTTCTCATTAAATTAAACTAAGTAATCCATGTTGGAAATGAATTGCGGCTGACTTAGGCCCATAAGCATTGGACAAGACCTATAAACTTTTTTTAAGAAATATAACAAACTGGTAAAATATTTACACTTTATAAAACAATTCTGAAAATGGAAAAAGTCCATAAGCCCACAATTAGAAATACCAAAAATGTCACAGTTAACAAGTAATTAATCGATCACACGCACGCGATTAATATTTTTTTCTAAAAGACCATGTACTACGGTTTAAACGAATGATTTACTATCGTTTAGGTCATGATACACGCAATTATAACGAGTGGGGAAAAATGCTTCAAATTTAAATGATCGTATTAACCATGAAAAACGATCATGTTCATCATGAAAAAAATCGTGTTGATAATTATGGTAAACGATCGTATATTCCAATGTAAATGATCGTTAAAAACTTCAAATCAAACAATCATTTTTTACAATGTTAAACGATTGTGTTACTATGGTAAACGATCATTTAGATCATGTGAACATGATTGTGTAGTCTGTTTTAAGTGATGAGAAAAATATTTCAAATTTAGACGATTCTGTTGACAATGGTAAACGATCGTTTAGATCATGTCAAAATAATATTTAAATGATTTTGATATTCTTGAATATGAGAAAGATGAAATAGTTCTACAGAATTTTGCCAAAAATGGTGAAGTTAAAATAGGAGATTTAAATAGAAGAATAAATCGTTTAAGAATAGAAGAAAGAAAATCTAGAAGAAGAGATGAAGAGATCCGGAAGAGAAGAATAAATCGCAAAGAAGTAAAAAGAGAGGTAACGAATCGTTTGCAATATTCAATGGCAAATTTGAAAATTATGAAAATATTTGACCAGCTTCTTGGATTTTTGTTTTTTTGTTACACGGCCGTCGAATAAGAAATTATGGACAAATCACAAATTTTCACATCATTTACTAAATTAATGAAAAAAAAAATACAAATAATTGGATTTGGAACTAATTAAAAGTTGACATGTGTCCCAAATTAAAATTGAAAACATAAATTGGCCAATTCTAATGATGTCACATGTTTTTAATATAGCTGTTGAATCAAGTTAATTATTTTGGTCAAATTAAATATTATTTATTTGGCTAAAGTTCAATTGAACAAAAAAAATAAGCTTAATTTGTCCCAAATACTAAATATGACCCAAATTTATGTGGTTGAGACCATGGATCTAGTCCATGGACCAACTAGGCCCAAGCTTATAATGCCCACTAGAGAGCTCTATAAATAAAGGAGGTCGGGGGATGAAAATTTTTTAGTCTAGGGAATTCTCCCAAGAGCCAGAATACTCCCTAACTCCTGAAGTTAGCCGCTCTCGAAGATTGAAGTTTCTTTAAGATACAAGCTTTCCTCCAATACTCTAACTTTAAGAATATCATGTGCTCTGTTTTCTCAAATCAAGTGTGGGAATTCAATTGATAGAGAATCATATGATCAAATATTAGAGATCAAATCACATCACATCAAATCAACACAAGCACAACATCAACACAAGTTCAACTCTATAAATTAAATTTCTCTGAAAATCTCGTGTGAACAACGTGTCGTAAATATTTGTTAGTGTGTTACATTTATGTAAATCAACCTTTTTTTTAAAGAATTTTATACTACGTTAATTTTCATAAATATGACAAACCGTCAAAATATTTATTCTTTCTTCTACAATTTTTCCTTTCCTTTCCATTGTCTTTTTCTCTTCTTCTTCTGCAATTTTTTTCCATCTTCTTTTTTCTATAATTTTTCTTTTTCTTTTCATAATCTTTTTCTCTTCTTCTTCAATTTTTCTTTTTTTTTTTTATCAAATTGTCTTTTGGTTTAAGATCATAAACCAAATATAAAAGATCTACTTTTTCTAAAAAAAAAATTCAAATTGTTATTTGGTTGTTTAAAATCGTGTGCCAAATATAAAAGATCATGAAAAAAAAAATCAAGATCGTGAAAAAAATCGTTCGGATATTGGATAACAAAATCTAAACAATCATGTAAGAACAATAGCTAAACCTAAACGATCGTGTACCAAAGAATCTTTAAAAAAATTAGATTTTGGTAGCCAAATTTAAACGATCAAAATCTAAACGATTGTGTACCAAATCTAAACGATTGTATACCAAATCTAAACGATTGTATACCAAAAAGTTTTGAAAAATCGTTGAAATTTGGCTACCCAAATTTAAACAATAAAATATAAATGATTGTGTACCAAATATAAATGATTGTGTACCAAATATAAACGATCGTGTACCAAATATAAACGATTGTGTACCAAAATATTTTGGGAAAAAAAACGTTTAGATTTGGCTACCCAAATTTAAATGATCTTGTACCAAGAAAGTCTGGAAAGAAATCATTTAGATTTGGCTACCCAAATTTAAACGATTAAATATAAACAATCGTGTAGCAAAAAATAGTCAAATCTAAGTGATCGCGTACTAAAAAATCTTGAAGAAAAATAGTTTACATTTGGGTAGCTAAATCTAAATGTTAGAATTTATGTCCTAAAACTCGTAATTTGTAGTTAAAATTATATTCTATTCAATAAAGTGGTTATTGAGGACTTATTAGTGAAAATAGAATATTATAATCTTGAATCCAATAAACTAAGGTCCTGAGGCTATGTAGTGTAAACTTGAACTTTATGTAGAGACATAAACATGGATCAAGTTTGAATTTATAGTCCAAACAATCTATAGTGTATGAATAAGGTTGGACACCTTATTCTAAGAACACTATGGATACAACTCACTCTATAGTTAGTACAAACGATGTGATCCTGAATCGTTCATGTAGAAACATGAGAGTGGAGGCATCCTATGTAAAGAGTTTACATAAGATTGGAACCTGAAATAGTCACTTTTAAGTTATAACATTGTTGACTATATAAACTAACTATTTAGATTATGATGACTTAGATAACTTAATCTTAATCCTGAGCTAACTATGAACTTTTGTTCAAACGGTATTATCCTTAGATCTGCATAGGTGAGGACAGCTCAACGATATTGGCCTAATAAATCTCCAATTTTAGGAGTAAGACCAGATGGATGACTAGAAACATATGGTGCAAGACGAAATTCACTCCGATCCTACCCATTTTAGGGTTAGTAGATAGGTTGTTCCCTTAAGGACTGAATCCAAGTCTTGAACATGGGATCCTACCCTCTCATTGGCCTAAGAGGAATTCAATTTATAGGTTGGATCTTAAACCAATTGTTTAATAGTGGATCAGTGGGACTTAAGGAATGAAATATAGTCTTAGGGATAAAACGATATTTTGACCCAGCCAATGTTATAAACAGCCTGTGAAGGATTAACTTAGTGATCATGATTATATCAAATGGACACAAATATATCTATAGTGAGGGGAGTGCAACTACGAGACTTTAGTGGAATGACCTGTTAGTTAACGAATGTTGATTAACTCAGTACAAAAGGGTTTAACCAATTGACCTCGGATCGTTGGAGTCCATAATCTATAGGTCCATTAGGTTCCCCTGCTACCTCATATGGAATTAACTTAGAACAATATGTTGGAATAATTCGAATTGTTCGAATTAGGTAGAGAGAAAGAAACTGACAAATATATGTGATCTAGTAGTCGGTTATAGAGCTTTATGTTTAATTGTGATTTAAATATTAAAAGTATGACTACATATTCATATTCGGAAGCTCGAAATTGATGGAAATGGTTAAAGTTGTAAAAAGTCAAAATGTTGACTTTTTAATTTAAAAAGCCAAACTTTGACCGGCTTTATATTCCAATGTGATTAGAATTTCACAAAAAGTAATGTGGATTCATATCGGGAGGTTGAAATTAGTTAAGACGGAAAAATGGTAAAAAGTCAAAATTTGACTTTGACTTAATTGGTCAAATTGTCATATTGCCCTTAAACTAAAGTTAGTGGGAAAATCCAACATTTTGTTGGATAATCTCACTAACACTTAGTAGGACAAGTGTTTACATGTGATGTAAACAAGCCCACTAAGATTAAATGGAAAATGAGGTGTTGATTCTTTGAAAAATATTTTCATGCATTTTGCATGTAAATTTTATATAAAATTGCTTTTGAAAATTCTTTTGAAGACTTTTTTATAAGTTTTTAAATTATTCAAAATTTCAGCAAAAATTGTCCCACCTCTCTCTTTAGCCAAATAGTTGGCTTTTTTCATCCATTTTCCATCCCTCTCTCATATATTCCTTCACTTAACAGGTCCCACAATCCGGTTCTAAGTTTAAAGAATATTCGGTCAACACTAGCGATGGTCCCAGTTCGTGTTCGTGAGGAGACATCGAAAATCGGATAGCTTCAAAGGTATGTATTATCTCTTAACCCTAATTAGTGTAATTAGGGTAGTTATTAAGCATGTTAACTTCTAAATGAGCTGAGATGCATCTAGGGTATTTTTCGATCCGTATTTCTGCTGCACATGTCTCGATTTTCCATCACTAAATGATCGTGTAAGAAAGAATAGCCAAATCTAAATCATCGTTTACCAAATATATTACGCGTTGGGTGCCAATTAATCACAGTGCATTTTTTTGTATTTCCTATCGTGGGTCTGTGGGCTTTTTTCGTTTTTGGAATTGTTCTATACAGTGTAATATTTTGCTACTTTGTTATATTTTTTAAAAGACTCAGCAATTAATTGGATAATTAATTAATAGTTTAGTTTAATTTTATTTCATTAAATTAATTAAATTAAAACTATAGGTTATGTGTGAAATATTCATTTAAATATGATTGAAATGAAATATTAATTAAAATGATTTAATTAACTAATTAATTAAATTTATTAAATTAATAGGGAACGTGAGTGATTTTTCCACGTTCCCATGTTTCCTAAACTTCCGGGAGATATTAGGAATCAGAAAACATAACCATTTTGGGAACTCTGCGTGGTGAGAATTCTCTCAAAGAAAATTTTTTTCTCAAAATTTTCCTTCCAATTTGGTTCCCACAAACCAAAATTTCATTCTCAGAAAATAGGAAGGTCTCCAAGTGTTAGTGCCCCAATTTGGCGTTTTTTAAATACAAAGTCCTCAACGATAGTAAGTTTTCTTCTCTATAATTTCTGTTTTTATTTGGAAAGCATGCTTCGCCTTATAGAAATTAGTTATAATTAGTCTTTTGCCAATATACTGGTATTCTTGAAATTCTGATTAAATTTGAGTTAATAACTCTATTAAATCTTCCGCTGGGCGGAGCTGTTATCCTTTTAATAAAAACCTAACTAGTTAACGGAGACACATTTAGTGGTTACTATTTCGTGGTCTGGTCTTATGCAAACTCATTGTATAGGATACCCTTACTCGTATGTCACCTATATGAACATGTTGGATCATTGTGTTTGTATCAAATACAAAGTAAGTCATATCCGTAGTGTTACCAGTATATGGTACCAAGTCTTATCCTTATTCTATTGACCCTTTAAGCTGTATCTCAAACGTTGATCTTCGTATGTCTCTACATACTATTCAAGACTCAATAAACAACTTAGAATGTTAGTCTATTGATTTAGGTTATTAAGAAAAACTAATAATATAATCAATAACACTTTATTTAAATTGTAATAGCACTTTATTAGTAATGATCAATGGAATACATTTATTATCTAGGAGTTTTAGGACAAAAAATCCAACAAAATTCCACTTGGACAAAAGCTCTAGTCTAGTAGTAGTCTATGGAATGTACATAATAAAATAATCCTCAAAGAATGAAAATGTTAAAATGTACATGTATATTACATAAAACGTATGTATACAAATACAATAAACTAGGGCATCCTCATATACCCATTACACATCTCCTACTTGCTCTAGATTACCTATTGTACATATCTCACATACTTAGCTTTCTAGATAACCCTCGAACACTTTAGCAGTGAGAGTCTCGTAAACAAATCAGCAATGTTGTGGTCCAAAGTGATCTTGGTTACGATCACTCATTACACAATCTTTCGTATTAGGTGATACTTCTTCTCTATGTGTTTTCCTTGTTTGTAGTTGCGAGGTTCTTTAGAGGTAGCTATTTTTCCACTATTGTCACTGTATAGAGTGATCATGTTTGTAACAACTTTCAAATCATGCAGGAACTTCCTGAGCCAGACTTCTTCTTTTGTTACTTCGCAAGTAGCGACGTACTCAATGTCCATAATAAAGTCTGCAATGCATCCTTGCTTGATACTACGTCATACCACAACTCTCCCGTTTAGGATGAAAACTGATCTCGACATGGATTTTCTAGAATCATTATCAATGTAATCAAGCATGTAGTCTCTCATTCTCCTAAAAAGTACTTGAGAATAATTTTAACCGTCATGTAATGGTCTAACCCTCAGTTGGACTAATACCTACTGACTATCCCTACTGCATAAGAAATGTCTGGCCAGTGCACAGCATAGCATACATTAAGCTTCCCACAATTGTGGCATAGAGAATAAGTCTCATATCCTCAACTCTTTGAAGTGTCTTAGGACGTTGTTCCTTAGACAAGTGAACCCCGTACCTAAAAGGTAATAAATCCTTCTTAGAGTTTTGCTTAAGACAGTGCTAGCATTTTGTTCCTACGATTCCTTATGATTTGAATCCAAGAACATATTATGTCTCTCCCAAATATTTCATTTGGAATTGTGTTGCAAGCCAAGTTTTAACGTCAGTTAGGTATCCTACATCATTCCTAATGAGAAGGATATCATCCTTATAAAGTAGTAAGAAAGCTACTTTTTCTTTGTTGATTTTCTTGTAAACACGAGATTCATCAACATTTTGGTTAAAACTGTAAGTTTTGATCGCAGTATCAAACCTAATGTTCCAAGATCTGGATGCTTGTTTGAACCCATAAATGAAACAATTTAGCTTTGTAGACTTTTTGCTCCTAACCTTGGGTTATGAACCCCTCGAGCTAAGACATAACGATACTCTCTTCAAGATTGACATTCAGAAAAGTAGTATTGACATCCATTGCCATATTTCATAATCATAAAAGGTGGCTATCGATAAGAGAATCCTTATGAACTTTAACATAGCTACGGAGGAAAAAGTTTCCTCATCGTCAACCCCTTCCCTTTGGGTATACCCTTTTGCTACAAGCCTAGCTTTGAAGATCTGTATGTTCCTAGTTGAATCTCTCTTTCTCTTATAGATCCATTTGCACCCTATAGGTTTCACCCCTTTAGGTAGATCTACAAGCTCCCACACTAGATTGAAGTACATAGACTCCATTTCAAGGTCCATGACTTTAACCCATTGATCCTTATCTACATCATTCATTGCCTATTTATGGATCCTTAACGACATCATCTGGTAACAACCTGAGTTTTAGTTAAACCTATGTAATAGTTAGGTTGTGATATAACCCTCTCATTGTGTCGAGGCATGCTCAACGATTGAGAAGGACGAGACTGAGTTAATGTGTTGGTTTCATCAACTCTTGATGAGGGACCAGATTCATCAACAACTCTTGTTGATTCATCAGTAGCTTCATTTAATACTAATTTTCTTCGTGGTTTATAATCTCTCATGTGGTCTTCTTCCAATAAAGTAACATTGATTGATACAAACACTTTGTTTTCTTATGGATAAAAGAATATACCATCTCTTGTTTCTTTAGGGTAACCAACAAATTGGCATAACCTTGAACGAGGTTCCAACTTCTTGAAATTTGTCACTAACACGTGTGCTAGACAACCACAGATTCTGAAGTGACTAAAACTAAGTTTACGTCCTCTCCATAACTCGAAAGGTATTTCATATATGCACTCTTCGAGGCAATATTGTTTATGATATGAAAAGCAGTCTCTACTACATAGCTCATTATTGAACGGACAATGTCTAACATAGTTCTATTTCTTCTTTCTGATACACAAAATTTTTAATACTTGTATCTTTTATCCCATTGGTTACTAGAAGTTAAGATTTTAAGATATCCAAGATTCTCGAGTTAAATTAAAGAAATCTCGAGGTAGACGTGTTTAATCTCGATCTTACTAGGTCGAGAGAAAAGGCATAGAAAGGCAGAATTAAAAATCTCGGGTCAACTTGGAGTAATCTCGGGTAAGATGGAAACCAGAGAGAAAATCTTGAGCTATGGTAAGGGTATCTTGGTGTTGGACTACCGAGTTGAAAGACAGTAACGTTTGAAGACATGTACATGGGCCATCTCAGGTTATGATAGCCCAAGTGAAAAATAGAAAGGTTGTAGAGATAGATCTCAGGCCATCGTAGAGTCGTGTTCGGCTGAGACTGGAAGTCGAAAAGGTAATATTAGGGTTCTCAAACATGATCAGGAGCATGTCTAGTCGAGAAGAGTGAAGATCTAGGGCCCATCTCGATCGAGATCACTTATTGTTGTTCGCATATTTACACTAATGCTTTGCAGATATGTGATGTTGAGCTCTAAGTGAGTGACTTAATAGGCGATCAGGATAGGGTGATGCGATAAAAGATGCATGTCTTACATACGCGTTGTTGAATTCCTAATGGTATGCATGTAGTACAAGCTTTCCTCTCTATCGTCCAAGTGTAAGCGAATAGAGGTTTCCTGGTAAGTCTAAAGTTGAACTCAAGGAATTAAGGTTCTAATCAAATCTATTACGTAGCTAATCTAATGCAGTATACTTTATACAGTGTAGATATGCATGTTACCCTAACTATATACACTAAGGTAAAATTGGCGGTGCAAGATGAACATGGTGATGGAGTGTAATGAATTATGAACTCTTGTATCAGGCGTCATATGAAGAATATTTAACTAAGTAATCGCAATGTATTGTGCATTAATAACTCAAGGCGATAAAAAGCATCTGTTAACTTTAGAATTAAGGCAAGCAGCCTCTTAATGCCTTCGTCATACTAGCTCACCTTTCGGGATCCAAATATTTAAAGTTAAGCTATGATTTGTATCTAATCCATCTATATGCATGATAAGCAATTCATCTTAATTTAAGGCAAACATCCTTTCGGTGCCTTCATCGCACATGTTAACACCTCTGTAACTTATACGTAGGATTAATTCAGCGATGAGATTGCATTGCTAAAATCTCTTTGTCGTTCACATAATTAAATACGGGTTTTTACTTGTTAGGTGATCACTGTCAATGCGATTGCCTTTTCTCTCGAATAGAACAAAGTGTTAATGTCTACGTTTAGCTAAACAGAATTTATAAAGCATACATCCATATTCTCTAGTATTAATAACGCATTACATTGTTCGAAAACTAATTAAATGCATTGAAGGTGAATCACTAAAGAAAAATGGAAGAATGGTAGGAGAAATGTATTAATCTCATAAATAAAACTTTAAGCCTTTCGACCATAGGGTTAACATTACAAATCAATACAAAAGAAATACAACAAAATGGAATATAAAGAAATTAGTCGAGCCTTAGAACATGATTTCTCATACTCCTTGGCTCTGGTAGGGGAAGTTTCTTCCTCTCTTGTTTTAGACTCTCGCATAGAACTTTGAGAAATGAGGGAAGAATGAGTTTGCTCTTTGGGATCCGATTTTCCCACACTTGATTCTAAAGTAATTGCCTATTTTTATAAGCAAGGAGTGATGTGGGACGATATTTCAAACATCATTAATTCTTTTGACAAAGTTGCACGAGTACCACTGATGTTCTTTTGTCCTTATTCTGACACTTTTTGCGCCAATTAATTTTTTCTGCTAGTGCTTCAAATCACCTAGCTTGTTGCTATGATCATTGCCTTGCTGGTTGCACGCGTATCCTCGCCTTATGTTTTATCGTCAGGCTATACTTCTGTTTTGCCTAAAAATCCTATGATAAGACAGGTAAAACGCAATAAATAGGGATAAACTTCTTTTGTATTTCGTGATACACAAGTTAATCAATTCTTCTACTTTTCTCCACGTTTTCTTTCCATTTTATATGTTAAGGTTTAATTATATTTTCAATAAAAGACTGCAATAACTTATATTTCTACAAGTTGTCAATCACTTAAAGGCGCGTGACGAAAAGATTTTCTTGAAATTTCTTTCACCCGAGGTTAGCATTTTTCAAACCCAAGGAGGAGGTTTAAGTACAAAAGACCCTCGTATCTCTCATTTTTCACCATTTTCACTATAAGAGCAAAGTAGAGAGAAGTTGAGATTTTCTTGCAAGTGTTCGAGTCAAGCAAGAGGGTAGTTCGACCAAGCTCCAGCTAGGGGTGTTCGATTAAGTTACATTCAAGAAGGAAGAGTAGAGCTTGAGGTTAGATCCAAGTAAGTCCAAGTTTCTTCTTCCTTGTTTAAGAAGATTAAGATCAAGTTTGCTAAGTTAGGGCTTGTTGTTTTAGGCTCTAAATTTGTGGTAGCTCGTGTTGAGCTAGGCAAGCTTGAAGAACCAGTCTTAAACAATTCAAGACCTCCCAAAGAGTTCAAAGAAATCAAAGTTGGTAAGAAAAGAGTTCTCTTGAGAGGGAAGGGTTAAAAGGTAAGAAGTTGAAGAAGTTTCCTTTAATTGGAACACAAGATTTACTTGACTTCTTGTTATTTTTAGGGCAAGAGGAAATAAAGCAACTCTATAAACAAAGAATCTAACCAAAAGCTATGAGTGACTAAAATGAATTTAAAATGAATTTCTATGCTTGATTTAATAATTTATGTTTTAAAGCATATATTTGAGTTTAAGCATTTGGATATGCTATATTTATGAAATTATTTACAAAGCATGGGTTTCAAGTGAGAAACAAGTTATGAGAAAGCATGACTGAGTTAAAGTTCTAAAGAATTCAATTTGAGAAATATTTCTTAAAACCTGAGATTTATGAGAATGTGTTTGAATGCTAAGTTTCTGCAAATATTTGAGCAAAAAGATTATTTAAAGCAAAGCTAGATTTGAGACTTGGTTAATGCAAGGGATTTTTTTGTAAGCATGCTAACTTAAGTAGTTAACGTTTTAGCATGAGATTTATGAATTTGCTTAAGTTTATACCGAGATATCTTAATCTGTAAGCAACCCTACGCGGGATATTGTCCAATGCATAGAGGTCGTGTGATGAAGGTATCCAGTAGATGCATAGAGTTTCCATCACATAGACTAGGTAAGAGATGTGGGCTTCTTCTACCAATGTCTAGATTTTTCATCTCATGATAGCTATAGCAAGATAGGGTGCTACTTGCACCTAAAGTTTTGTCCCGTAGAAATTGTATCGAGGGATAGAGCTTCCATGTCTAGAGTTTCATTTGTAGATACAAAGAGTTCAAGGTATCGTTAAGTATGAAAAGAAAATTGCTTTTCTAAGTTTATGTATAATTTTGCTCAAAGTTTTCACTATCATACTAATAACTTGTAGAAATACAAATTATCATAGCCTTTTATGTAGTAATAAGACCAAAAGGCATAGTAATTGTGTCAAAAAGCGTAGCTTCTATAGTAAATTCATAACTATTCGGAATACACTTTACATAAATCTCCATGCATGTTTTACCTTGTTTTGAGTATTTTAACGCAAAATTAATAATAAAAGAAGAAACTAGTGAATCGTAGAGGAACTCATACGAAGTCTACGCAAGAAGAACCCGTTTGACAAGTACAACTTCTAGGAAGAACTACGTCATCATGCAAGGAAGGTTCACTAAAAGATAACCATGGTAGTTGGAGCTTCAGTGACTTGACAAGGCTGCATTAGGTGGTGACATGATCAAAAAAATAGAAGTTTCCAACTGAAAATTGCCTATAAAAAGATTCTCTCCCTACCAAGTAAAGTGGCTCGCTTTGAGAGAAGTCAGATATCTGTATCAATCGGTTTAAACTCTAGAGAGTAGAGAAAAGGAGTAGCACTCCTTTCCATTGTCTGTAAAAAGCATTTCTTCTTCTTCTCCAATCAGTCTGTAAGTGAAAGCTTTGAGTCAGAGTAGATAAGAGTTCATCTTTCCTTTCCTCTAACTTGTAAAGGCATTTTCTTTACTTTCCATTTTATACTTCTTTATAATGTATGTGTTCATATCGTACAATGGCCTAAGGCCTATATTCTTTAATACATTACATGTTTATTCCTTTTCAATCCAATATTCTTTTATTATTCATCTGTCAACGTATTATCTGTAGTTTAGGTATATGATAAGTTATTGATCAGAAGCTTAGCTTATAAAGCTTATCACGTTAGTTGAGCTATAGTTAGCACTTGGCTATTATATATCGCCAACTACTCGAGAGAGCAAGTAGTAAGGACATGGCTAACGCATGTAAGGAGGAGTTAGGAGACAAACTCCACCTTAATTGGCGAGATATCTTCCATCACTTGTGTCTCGAAAGGAGAACAAGTATGGGTACTTGTCGCTGAGAGGTTGTCACCCTTAAGTTCATCGTTGATGGCAAGGAAGAGAAAACATAGAGATCATGCTCAGATTACTCCTTGAGGGAAAAATTAAGGAGAGAAATAGTGGGGACGAAGGAAAAAGCTAAGAAAAAGCAAAAGAGGAGAAAGAAAAGGCAAGAAAAGAAGGGTTGGAGAAGGAAGCAAAAGAGAAGGAAAAGAAGAGAGAAGAAGAAGAAAAGGAAAGAACAAAACAAGAGGAAGTACGCAAAGAGGAAGTAGAAGAGGAAATACTCGAGATAGATGCCTCCTCGCCCATTGCGAAAATGGAATTCGAAGGGTGGCGAAGAAAGCCCAGGAGAAGACAGAGAAAGTTAGAATTGGGCTTCTAAAAATTAAGGTAAAAGGACAAGGCGTTAAGACCTGGGCTGAAAACAAGAAGAAAATTAAGTTAAAGGAACGGGAAGAGCTCCTCAATAGGCGAATAAAGTGGCCCTCTCCCCTTTGCGAGGAGTTTGAGAAGGAAATTGATGAATTAAGTCCTTTTGAAGGATGAAGATACGGTAAGATCTGCGGAAAAGAGAAAGGTTATAATGAAAAAGAAAGTCTTGAGAGATGAGTTCATGAAGAGCCAAGCAGAGAAAGAAAGAAGGAATCTTTAGAAACAAGTTGAGAGAGAAGATGAAGAAAGTGATTCAGAAGGGTCCCTTTCTACTACACAAGTCAATAAGCAGTTTATGATACACAATGGGCTCTATCCATACAATGGTAACATGTCAAAGTTCCTCGCGTCGCCCATCAAGCTGTTTAAATGGACGAGATTTTTTCTACGGGTGAATGAGATAAGACCTGACATGGTGAAGTTATTTTACAAGGGATACATCAATGAAGAACAACACTACCCAATGGCCAAAGGACAAAAAGTGAATTTTGGGCCAGATGCAATAAACATGCTCTATGGGCTAGAGAGTAATGTAATTGGACAAAAACCAATCAGAGAAAGACTTGGAAGACGCATTGAAAAGAGTAGCCTGACCTGAGACAAAGTGGGACAAAATGCCTACAAGGATAAGAGACATAGAGAGCATCTCTCATGTAAGGATAAGAGACATAGAAAACATCTACATTGAAAAGAGTATCAACTCTTCTTGCACAACCTTAACACTGATGCCAGCGTTTGATTGATTTTTGTGAAGAAGAAAATCATGCCGACTCACCACAATAGCACCATTTTTATGGACAAAATAATGCTCATCTATTGCATTATGGAAGAGCCACCATTTCTATGGACATAATATGTGAGCACATTCTCGCATCGTTCAAGCATCCCCGCGGCGCAAGACCCTTTCTGCATTTGATAGAAAATTTGTGTTTGAAGGCTTGTCCAACATTAAAGAAGCTTTGTCAAGTAGAAGTGAAGAATGGGGTTTGTACTGCCTCAACCATCCGCCGCATCATTGCCATCCACAAAAATAAAGTAAGGCTTAAACGCCTCAAGTCAAATAAGAAGGTCAAACAAAGGCTGAAGACGTGGATGACAGTGTTGAAGAAGAAGAAAGAGAGAAAGATAATGTCGCACTAAAACGCAATAGTTAAGGCGAGGAAGAGGCCTCAGGATCAACGAAAGCTAAAACTTCAAAGGCCAAGGATTCTAAAGACTCCTTGTTTCACTCGTCAATCACCAGTCCCAAAAAAGAATAAGCCCATTGCAACCTTCTCGACCATCAAATCCAAATTCTCCAAACCCACAACATCTCAAAGGTTCCTGAAAATCCAAAAATCTAATCCTTTCGAATCCAAAATGCCCAAACCACCCGTTGACATCATATCCTCTTCTTCATCATCAAGGCAAGAAACCAATCAATGTCTTTCCATAGTTTTATATGAACCAACCAAAATCTCATCCTCGCGACAAGAGGAAACTCCTAAGACTCTTGTCACAACTCTACCTAACCAACCCAAGTCAGTAAGCCATAAAGAGTCTAACCAGGAAATATTCCAAGACTCCATTTCAGACCAAACAACGTTCATTGATGACTCGTTTTAAGGAGTCTAAGGAAGTGACACTAAGTCTTGTGGTGTCATCGAAAGGACAAGTTCAAAACAAGGTTGCAATGACCCACTCCAAGAAGGGAATCAAGTAACCCTTGAGGAAGCTGGCGAGACAAGCCTCCCATCAACACCAAAACTAGTTGTGAAAGCTTCAACGAAAATGCCAAGATGAAAGAGGCAATGAGGGAAGATGAGGAAAGAAGTTGATGAAGACTACACCTTCAAGTTCATTGATGATTATGTGTGCAAGCCAATGAACATTGGATTTGACGATGTAATCCAGTGCCAGAGTAGTCTTCAGGAAATGCATCTTCGAAGTCAAAACCAATTACGTGATTTACAACTAAAGGTTGACAACACAAATGCCCATAGTCTAGCACAGATTGAAGGATAGACGGAGATGAATGAGCTCAAAACACAAACACAGGAACTCAAAACACAACTCCAAGAAATCAGGGAGCCAAATGAAATATTAATGGGTTTGACGGAACAGAATGCAGTGTGGAACGATGTTCAGTTTAGGTCTGCATTAAGATATCTTCATGGAACCATCTGCAACATCATACCTATTCCTGAGGTCCCCACCAAGATTTCAAGGCCCCTTATGCGATATAATCCAGAAGTACGTCGTGCGAGAAACTGTTCTCAACCACCGCGTCAACCATAAATTTGGAGGTGTTTATATTTTAATCAATCTTCTTTTGTAATTTTCAATTTTCACTTATATAACTTATATTTCATTGTACTTGTGATATTTTTAATACAAGTACAGATTTTGATGCGATCACTATGCGTATAGTTTTTCTAATCGCAAGTTTGGTTTCCCACGTTTAAGAACTTTAATTTTTCTTTGTGCTTCAATGATGACTTTGATGAAATAAACTATAAGAAAAAAAGGTTTCATCTGTTATCTAAGTATTTAACTTGTTAAGAAAACCTACTTAGGAAATATTTCTAGAAAGTTTACCTTAAACCTCTTAAGATTCATTTTTAGCAATGAAAACATTGCTACATTCTAAATTTGGGAGTGTGCGATGTCCGAGCATAAACTTTTGAAATTTTTGAAGATCCCTTAAAGCGTTCAAAATAAGGTGTTTTAGCATAAGTTAAAGCAATGCCAAAATTGTAAAAATTGTAAAAAAATTATTTCATTATTTTATTTAATTGAAATAACAACTCTAATGTTGCCACTTATCACTAAAAATAAGAAGCAAACCTTCAAAGTAAAGAGTTTGAGAGTTGAGTAATAAAAGGCGATAAGAATTATAGTTGAAGAGAGAAATTGACTCATAGAGTACCTATGATTTCCCACTCAACGCCAAGCACTAAGTACTAAATAAGTAAATAAAAAGCATTCTTTTCCAAAAGAACTCAAAATTCTTTGGAAATTTTATCCATATCTAAAATTTGAAAATTTTTATGGGGAATGAACAAGGGTATTTTGAGTATTATGCTTACTGCATTTTGAATCTAGAAATATTTTCACAATGGGAAGTAAACGATGAGAGTAAACTCTAAATAACGAATAAAACTAACTCGCATTTTGAGAAGTTTGGAAATGCAAAGAGGAACGTAAGGCTTGGAGGTGGAATGATGCTTGGGAACAAATAGTGATACGGAGTGATGCTTGAGGACAAGCATTGTTCTAAATTTTGGGGTGTGATCACTTGTAGAAATACAAGTTATTATAGTCATTTAGGTAGAATAATGCAACCAAAATGCATAGTACTTGTGTCAAAATGCATAGCTTCTATTGTAACTTCATAACTATTTAGAAATACACTTTACATAAATCCTCATGCATGTTTTACCCTGTTTTTAGTGTTTTAACGCATGATCAATAATAAAAGAAGAAACCAATGAATCGTAGAAGAACACGCGTAAAGGCTACGTGAGAAGAACCCATCTGGAAAGTACAATTTCTAGGCAAGGAACTACATCATCACGCGAGGAAGGTTCACTAGAAGACAAGAATGGTAGTTTGAGTTTATCTGGCTTGACAAAGCTGCATTTGACGCTGACATTATCTAAAGAATTAAAGTTTCTCGACAAAAGATGACTATAAAAAGACTTCTTCCCTACCAAGTAAAGTGGCTCGCTTTGAGAGAAGTTAGATATCTGTATGGATCGGCCTAAACCCTAGAGAGTAGCGGAAAGGAGTAGCCTTTCCATCGTCTGTGAAAGCATTTCTTCTTCTTCTCCGATCAGCCTGTAAGTGAAAACTTTAAGTTAAAGTAGAGAAGAGTTCATTTTTCCTTTCTCCTAACTTGTAAAGTCATTTTCTCTACTTTCCATTTTATACTTCTTTGTAGTGTATGTGTTCATATCGTAAAGTGGTCTAAGGCTTCTATTTTTTTAATAAATTGCACGTTTATACCTTTTCGATCCAACATTTTTTTACTATTCATTTGTCAATGTGTGCTATGTAGTTTAAGTCTGTGATAAGTTCTTGATAAGAAGCTTAGCTTATAAAGCTTATCGGTTAGTTGAGCTATAGTCATCACTTGGTTAGGGTATATCGCCAACTACTAGTGAGAGCAAGTAGTAAAGACATGGCTAATGCGCGCAAGGAGGAGGTTGGAGACAAACTCCACCTTGGCGAGATAACTTCCATCACTTGTGTCCCGGAAGGAGAACAAGTGTGAGTATTTGGTGCCAAGAAGTTTCACCCTTAAAAGACAAGTTTTATAAGTCTTGTAAGTGAACCCTTCTAAATAGATCTCGTTTAACCAAGCTTTATTTACATCTCGAGAGACAAGCAAGTGTGACGTTTAAGGCGCTGAAAGGTACTCCCCTTAATCATAAGCTAATTGATTGATCTCTATCACATCAAGGCTACCGCATGGCTTAATTGCCTAGTAATGCGAGACATTCCTTCACTCTTTCTTAACAAGTTAGTTCACACTTTCATCTCGCCTCCATTCTTAATCCTCTTTTATAGAGTCTCTAGTGTAGATAGTAGAACGAGCATTTGACACACCTTTACTTTATACACTATAGATAGTTATTTTATACTGCCTGAATGAAGAGTAAACCTTAATATTAAGATTTGATATCAATTCTCTATGTTTGACCCTAGATAACCCATAAAAACCTATTGTTTCGCTTATACGTGGACAAGCAATAGGAAAACTTGTACTTAACGAGGACTTAGTTAGTGCGCAAGGATAAGAGAAATAGAGAGCATCTCTCATGCAATGACCATGCCTCATCGTCTAGAATTATATATAAACACACACAACACTGCACAAGCTGAGTCCTAAATCAAAATAATTCTACCACGGGCTTTATTTCAAAAGTTCTCACCCAAAGGGCTTTATAGCTCATCCTTTCAATATTTAATTTCCTTACATGGTTTCAATGGCTGTTAAAGCTCCGCCTACTCTGCGAGAAGTTTAACTAGATTTTTGTATCCCTTATTCCATGCATGCATGATAATTTGTAATTAAGCTTAGAGAGGACTTAGTTGTCGTTGTCTGTAATAGACTAGTATGAGGGTTTGAAATAATTTAGTTTTAGTTTTTTTTTTGCTTTAGTTGGAACTCTAAACTTCATTTTATCTATATAAGATTATTGAGCAGATTGTCCATCGGTTGGGTAAGCCTGAGGATGTTTTGCAAAGATTTTAGACTATTGTCTTCAAGTATAGACATTTTCTTCCACATTTTATGTTTAAAATCATAAAGGATATAGATAAGAGCTTCAGGTTAAGCAAGGTCGACAGGTATCATTAAAATAAGTACATGATAGAAAGCATTCAATCGCAGCGGAAACAGGATCAGATATTTACTCTAATTACAACTAAACTAATTTTAGTAATTAACATGTACTATAAGAACCCTAATTAAATTAAATTAAGGATGAATGAAAAACTTACTTTGTAGCTTCCCGATACTTCAAAATCTCCTCACAAACACAATTCCGGACCTCCACTAGAGTTGACCCGCTAATCTTCGAATTTGGAATCGGGTTGTAGGACCCGTTCAATGAAGGAAAAAAGAGAAAAAGAGATGGAATTTGGAGGGTTGAGATCTTTTAGGGTTGAGATGAAAAAAATATTTCTAAAATTTAAAAAAAAAAAACAAAAAGCCTTTCTTAATTTTAAAAATAAGCTATTTATATGCAAATTACATGCAAAATTACATGTAATTTCTTCATAAGATTTCAACACCTATTTTTCCACTAACCTTTAGTGGAATTACTCACCATTCCAATTTCTCTTAGTAGGCTTGGTGTCATCACCATGAGCTTCCACATAGCCCACTAAGAGTTAGTGGGATTATCCAACTAGTGGGATTATCCAACAAATGTTGGATTTTCCCACTAACTTTGGTCAAGAGGAAAAATGGTCATTTGACCATTCTAGTCAAAGTCAAACTTTGACTTTTTTAATTCAAAAATAAACATTTTGACTTTTTACCATTTTATCCATCTTGACTAATTCTGATTTCTTGAGCATGAATTCGCATTCATTTTTCTAAAATTCAAATCACATTTGAATATAAAGCCAGTCAAAGTTTGACTTTTCAAGGTCAAAAGTCAATATTTTGACTTTTTACAACTTTAACCACTTCCATTAATTTCAAGCTTTCAAATATGAATATCTATTCATATCTTAAATATTTAAATCACATTTAAGCATAAAGCTCTTGCTTAAAGCTATAACCGATGATAATATCATATATACTTATCGATTTCTCTTCTTTACCTAATTCGAACAATTCGAATTATTCCAACATGTTGTTCTAAATTAATTCTGTATGAGCTAGCAGGGGAACCTAATGGACCTATAGATCATGGACTTCAACGATCCGAGATGAACTGGTTGAACCTTTTTAGACCAAACAAATCAACATTTGTTAACTAACGAGTCACTCCACTAAAGTCACATAGTTCCACTCCACTCACTGTAGATATATTTCTGTCCATCTGATATAGCCATGATTAGTAAGTTAAACATTCACAAGTTGTTCGTAACCTAAACTAGGTCAAAATACCATTTTACGCCCGAGGCTACATCTTGTTCCTTAAGTCCCACTGATCCACTATTGAACAATTGGTTTAGGGTCCAACCTATAAATCGAATCCCTCTTGGGCCAATGAGAGAGTGAGACTCCTTGTTCAAGACTTGGATTCAGTTCTTAAGAGAACAACTTATCTACTAACCTTAAAACGGGTAGGAGTGATTTTCGTCTTGCACCCTATGTCCCTAGCCATCCACCCGATCTTACCCCTAAAATGGAAGGCTTGTTGGGCCAGCACTATTGAGCTGCCCTTACCCATGCAGATCTAAGGATAATATCGTTTGAACAGAAGTTCATAGTTAGCTCAGGATTAAGATTAAGTTACCTAGGTCATCATAATCAAAATAGTCAGTTTATATAGTCAACGGTGTTATAACTTAAAAGTGACTATCCCTTGGTTTCAGTCTTATGTAAACTCTTTACATAGGACGCCCCCACTTCCATGTCTCTACATGAACGATTTAGGATCACTTCGTTTGTACAAACTACAAAGCGAGTCACATCCATAGCGTTTCCAGAATAAGATGACCAATCTTATTCATTCACTATAGACCGTTTGGGCTATATATTCGAACTTGATCCAAGTTTATTACTCTACATAAAGTTCAAGTTTACAATAGATAGCCTCTGGACCTTATTTTATTGGATTCAAGATGATAGTATTCTATTTTCACTAATAAATCCTCAATAAACAAATTATTGAATATAATGTAATTTAGACTACAAACTACGAGTTTTAGGACATAAATTCCAACAGTACAATGTCGGTTGGCTTCACGCCACATCTTGGGCCTAGTGAGGAGGTGCTCTAAGATGGTGTATGACAATTTTTTTAAGATGTCCCAGGTGCTGAGAGATGGGATTGGATTTCATGTTCTATCATATAGTCTTGGAATCTCAGATCCATGGATTTTAATCTTTTTATTAATAGATTTTCAACTTCAGTCTTATACTCCTGGAACTTTTCAAGAGATTCAGACTTATGCTCCCTTACGTATAAATAACTATACCTTGAATAATCATCTATAAAAGATATAAAATACTTAAACCTTCTCGAGCTTTTACATTCATCGAACCACAAAGATATAAATGTATAAGAGACAAATGCGAGAAGAAAGTGACGATCAAGGTAGCTCGCGAGAAGAAGGACTAGGCAAAAAAAGGTTATGGGCCACATGCAGATATTAGGTTAATCATGTTTAGGATAACTCTTAAGCTTACGTGTGCACCATTATGTGTAGTAGCTGGCAAAAGGACAAGAGTTTAAGGGTGACTAAGCTCGATTGAGAAATAGTATAAATAGAGGTTTGAGATCAGAATATTGGTTATTGTTATTCAGGAAATTTAAAGAGAAAAGTTAAAGTGTTGTCCAAATTGCTACACGAGAAGAGGAAGAAGTGAGGCCTTTGAAGTTTATTTACAAAGTTGTGTTATGAGTGTTTTCTTTTAAAATGTTTAAATGATTTTCAATCCTTATTTATGTTTGATCCAAACTAATGATTTTCATAGCAAATATTTTAAAGAGAAATAATTATGAATGGCCTCTAAACCATTGGTTACATCCTTTTAAGTGAGCTAACTTTTATGTGCATATAAAGAATAAGGGCCACCATGGGGTTTACGGGGCTACGTGGTGATAAGATACTAGTTAATACGTTAAAAGGAGCGTACTAAACTTAACGGCCTAGGAAACAAGGATGCATCTGTATATCCTCGAATGTTGTGGTTACAGTAGTCTAAACACGAAGTTACGTGACCTAGCGTAGAGGGTGATTCGGGATCCTTGGTGAAAGGAATGTTGACAACTAATGGATGTTATGCGAAACGAAAAGTTTAAATATGAAATTGTTATGATGAATTTATGTGATTTGATATGTTTGGCAAAATGATGTTTATAAATGGTATTTCGCAGAAAGGTTTTCATAAAATTTCACTAATTCTTTTAGACTTATGTTTTAAAATTTCTCTTCTAGGAAGCAGGCGTAAGGCTAAGTACGGAAGGTGGAGGGGCTTGCTAAGCGAGAAGGTTGCGAAGGCATTTTAGCTTAAGTTTAATTTGTTGTAATTATGTTTACATATGTAAAGCTTGATGGTAAAATGAGACATACGCGGTAGAAGTACGGGTCAAAAATTACTCTAGATGCATCTAAACTAATTCAAAAGCTAACATGCTTAATAACTACCCTAATTACATTAATTAGGGTTAAGAGAAATTCTTACCTTCGTAGCTTCCCAATCCTTGAAATTTCCTCACGATCACGAACCTAGGACCAATCACTAGTGTTAACCCACTATTCTTCAAACTTAGAATAGGGTGTGGGACCCGTTTAGTGAAGGAAAATGAGAAAGGAAAAAGATGAAAATAGAAGGAGGAAACCAACAATTGGTTAAGAGAGATAGGTGAGTGTTATGATATATATATTTATATTATATGTCCATTATCGTAATTGTACATACAGTCTAAGGTTCCTTAGTTCTCTATACATATGTAACTTTACTCTGACTCTAAATAATAAGAAATATACTTTTCTTTAACTTCTTGAATACATGGTATCAGAGCCATTAGGGTTTCGAATTTCGTAGTTGGTTGCTTCCTTCTCCATTATCGCTTAAGTTTAAGTCATCTTTAAGTGGTCATTTGTTGACACCGTCTAGCTCAGAAGAAGCGACATCGTCGTCTGCCACATTCTGTCGTGGTCGATCGAGATACACCACGCATGAGCTTCACGTGCCACCAAAAAATTACTGTAAAGTCGTCATGCACCGGTACGTGAGAGCGAATGGAGCATCCGTTTTGACCTCCATCTTCTGGGCTTGTCTCGAATCCTTTTTTCAGTCATTTTGTGTAGTTGGGTCGATCGAAGATCATTCAGGTTTGGCAAAAATTGAAGATTACGACCAAATTTTAGGGTTGTGCCTAGTTTTGTTCAAATCTTGTAGCTATTTGGATTGATTTGTTTTATTTGTGTGGACTACAATCAGTGTGTGTCTCTATTATGGTCGAAATAAAGAATATGGTAGTTTCTAATGTTATTCCCTTAACCTCTAAGTTCACCAAACACAACTTAAATGGATCTAATTATTATGATTAGCATCGAACAATCTTGTTCTATTTGAGAAGTACTAATATGGATGATCATGTGACCGAAGATACCCTAGAAGATGCAAAGAAGAAGAAGGATTGGCTTCGTGATGATGCTCGTCTATACCTTCAGATCAAAAACACCATTGAGAGTAAGATAATTGGACTAGTTGATCACTGTGAGTCTATTAAAGAACTTTTGGAATTTTTAAGTATTCTATATTCAGGTAAAGAGCAAGTACATAAAATGTTCGAGGTTTGTATGCAGTTTTTTCGTGCTGAACAAAAGGCAGAGTCTATTACCAGCTACTTTATGCATCTTAAAAAGATAACTGTTGAGCTTGCTTTATTGGTACCCTTTAGTCCTAATGTTAAAGTTCAACAAGCTCAACAAGTGAAGATGCCTGTTATGATCTTCTTGAATGGACTTTTACCTAAATTTGGAATGGCGAAGGCATAGATTCTCTCTAACTCTAAGATTCCATCATTAGACGATGCTTTCACTTATGTCCTTCGCATTGAAAGCTCATCTAATGGTGTATCTATTCCTCAATCCAATAATGCTCTCATTAGCAAGAATAATAACCCCGGGCACCTCGAGCGATGGATAGCAATGTTCAAAGGAAGAGTTATGATCATTAAAAACCAGATTCTACAGAGATTGTTTGTAACTATTTTCGTAAGCCAGGCATATAAAATGTGATTTTCGGAAATTGTTATATAAGAATAGTCAACAATCTCAAAATGCCCATATAGCTTCCACATGTGATATACCAGAGGCGTCAGTTACGATTTTTGTAGATGAGTATGCTAAGTTTTAGAACTACCAAGATTCATTACAAGCGTCATCTTCCTCTACTCATATTGCATCCATTATTGCCCCAAGTAATACCAAGTGTATTCTCACATCATCTGCCAAATGGGTCATAGATTCTAGTGCCACAACCCATATGACAGGTAATTTTCACATATTTTCTAGACCATTTTTCCCTGCCCCTTTTCCATCTGTCACATTGGTAGATGGCTCCACATCTTCTACTCCACATCTTCTGTTCTTGGATTTGTCATTATTCATCTTACCTCATCATTTTCTCTATCATCTATGTTACATTTGCCTAACTTATCCTTTAATTTGATTTCTATTAGCCAACTTACTCATGACCTTAATTGTGTTATCTTGTTCTTTCCTAGTTATTTCTTGTTTCAGAACAATGTGATGAAGAAGATTATTGGTAGAGGATATGAGTCGAGAGGCCTTTATCTCTTTAATCACCAAGTACCACAAGTTGTGGCATGCTCTATCGTTCCTTCTCCCTTTGAAGTTCATTGTCGTTTAGGTCATCCATCTTTGTTTGTGTTGAAGAAACTTTATCCTAAATTTAGGTCTTTGTCTTCTTTAAATTGTGATTCCTATCAATTTGCTAAATTTTTCGTCTTAGTTCGAGTCCTCGAGTCAATAAATGAGCAAGTGCTCCATTTGAGTTAGTTCATTTTGATATTTGGGGTTCATATCCAGTTGTATCTCAAACAGGCTTTCGTTATTTTGTTACATTTGTTGACAATCACTCTCGTCTAAGTTTGTTATATTTAATAAAAAAATCATTTTGAGTTATTATCTCACTCTGTGTCTTTCATGCTGAAATAAAAAATCATTTAATCTCTCTGTCAAAACTTTGCGCACTGATAATGCGGGTAAATATTTTTCTCATACTCTTGACTATTACTATGTGAACATGGCATTATTCATCAGTCTTTGTGTGCGGATACTTCATCTCAATATAGTGTTGCAAAACGCAAAAATCAGCATTTACTTGAAACTACCCGTGCTTTATCGTTTCAAATGCACGTTCTAAAAACTTTTCAGGTTGATGTTATATCTACGACTTATTTTTTTTATTAATAGAATGCCTTCACCTGTTCTTAATGGTGAGATTCCTTATCGTGTTCTTTTTCCTACCAAGACTTTGTTTCCTATTGCTCCTAAGATATTTGGTTGTATCTGTTTTGTTTACGACGTTCGTCCTCATCATACTAAGTTAGATCCCAAATCCTTGAAATCTATCTTCTTGGTTATTCACATGTTTAAAAGGGGTATCATTGTTATTGTCCTACTCTTAAAAGATATCTTGTTTCACCTACTGTTGCTTTTTTTAGGATACACCTTTTACTTCATCACCATCGAGTTCCTGTCAGGGGGAGGATGAAAATCTTTTTGTATATGAGATTACCTCTCGCATACCATCCTTTTCCACTAATGCGCCTCCTTTCCACCCGTTGCCTTCTCGAGTCTACTCCCGACGACCTCTATCACAACCTTTATACTCATGTCCTCCATCAATGTGTCCTTCATCATGGATTCGGGACCAAGTGATGATCTTCCCATTGTTGTTCGCAAAGGTAAACACAAGTGTACTTACCCTGTTTCTTCTTTTATTTTTTACCACCAATTGTCTCCTCCCACTTATGCTTTTATTACAACTCTAGACTCCACATCTATTCCTAACACTGTTCATGAACCTTTATCTCATCCTCGCTGGCAAAATGCAATGATTGAGAAGATGACTACTTTTGATGATAATGGTACTTGGGATTTAGTATCTCGTCCTGCAGGAAAGAAGGTCATTGGTTGTAAATGGATGTTTTCTGTTAAGGTGAATTCTGATGTAACAATGGCTCGATTGAAAGCTCGTCTTATTGCCAAAGGTTACGCTCAAATCTATGGAATTGATTATTCAGATACATTTTCTCCAATTGCCAAATTAACTTCCATCCACCTATTTCTTTCCAGGGTTGCTACCCGTAAATGTCCTTTGCATCAACTTGACATTAAGAATGCCTTTCTGCATGGTAATCTTCAAGAGGAAGTTTATTGAAGCAACCACTTGGGTTTGTTGCTCAGAGGGAGAGTGATAAAGTATGTCGGATTCGAAAATCTTTGTATGGTTTGAAACAAAGTCCACTTACGTGGTTTGGTAAATTTAGTCAAGCTCTTATACACTTTGGTATGCAGAAGAGTACATCTGATCATTATGTTTTCTATCGTCGATTTAATAATGGTATAGATTTACTAGTTGTATATGTTGATGATATTATTATTACTGGAAATGATGCATCAGGTATTTCATCTCTCCAAACTTTCCTCTAGGGTAAGTTTCATACGAAAGATTTTGGTCAATTGAAATATTTTTTTGGCATTAAAGTGATGAAAAGTAAGAAAGGTATTTATTTGTCTCAACGAAAATATGTACTTAATTTGTTGTTTGAGACAGGAAAATTAGGAGCCAAACCAAGTGGTACTCCAATGACGTCGAATCAATAACTTGTTAAAGAATGAAAATTATGTAAAGATCTTGAGAGATATAAGAGATTAGTTGGAAAGTTGAGCTACTTAACAATGACTTGACCAGACATTGCTTATTCTGTAAGTATGGTAAGTCAATTCATGTCTTCCCCTATAGTGGACCATTGGCTGCAGTAGAGCATATTCTATGTTATTTGAACGCTGCTCCTTGACTGGGATCTTATACAAAGATCATGGACATATAATAGCTGAATGTTTTTCTGATGTTGATTAGACGGGATCTCGAGATGATAGAAGATCGATTTCTGGATATTGTGTTTTTGTAGGCGAAAACTTGGTACATGGAAGAGCAAGAAATAAAACGTTGTTTCTCGTTCAAGTGTTGAGTCAAAATATAGAGCTATGGCATAATTTGTGTGAGAAATAGTATGAATTCACGAACTATTATCTGAGATAGGCTTCAATATTACAGTGCCAGCTAAATTATGGTGTGATAATCAAGGTGCATTTCACATTACATCTAATCTAGTATTTCATGAACGAACTATTCATATTGAGGTGGATTGTCACTTCATTCGTGAGAAAATCTAAGATGGGTTGGTGTTCACAAGATATATGAAGACTAGAGAACAATTAAGAGATATTTTGACCGAAACTGTAAATGGAGCAAGGATAAGCTATCTGTGCAAGAAGCTGGACATAATCGACATATTTGCTACAGCTTGAGGGGGAGTGTTATGATATATATATTTATATTATATGTCCATTTTCGTAATTGTACATACAATCTAGGGTTCCTTTATTCTTTATATATATGTAACTTTACTCTAACTCTAAATAATAAGAAATATACTTTTCTTTAACTTCTTGAGTATAGTGAGAAATGTTTTCTTAAAGTTTTGAATAATTTCTCAAAATATTTTCGAAACACTCAAAAGAATTTTCAGAACTTATTTTTATATAACCATTACATGAAAAAATGCTTGAAAAATCTTTACAAAATAACAACACCACATCCACTACTAAAGTTTAATGGGCTATGCATGTACATCATACATTGTCTCACTAAGTGTTAGTGAGATTACCAAACAAAATATTGGATTATTCCACTAACTTTAGTCCAAAGGCAATATGGTCATTTGACCAATTAAGTTAAAGTCAAGCTTTCACCTTTTCAAGTTTGACCAACATTTTGACTTTTTAGCATTGTGTCCATCTTGACTAATTCTAACCTTCCAAGCATGAATCCACATTCTTTTATCTGAAATTCAAATCAGATTTGAATATAAATTTGGTCAAAATTTGACATTTCAAAGTCAAAAGCCAACACTTTGACTTTTTATAACTTTTGACCATTTCCATCAATTTCAAGCTTTTGAATACGAATTCATATTCATATTTTTAATATTTAAATCATATTTAAATATAAAGCTCTATAATCGACAGCTATATCACAAATATTCATCAGTTTCTCTCTCTTTAACCCAATTCGAATTATTCCAATATATTGTTCTAAGTTACTTCCATATGAGCTAGTAGGGGAACCTAATGGACTTATAGATTATGGGCTCAAACAATCTGAGATTAGCTCGCTAAATCCTTTTAGACCGAAGCTAATCAACATTCGTTAACTAATGGGTCATTCCACTAAAGTCTCATAGTTGCACTCCCTCCACTATAGATATATTTTTGGCCCTCTGATATAACCATGATCAGTATGTTAATCCTTTACAAGTTGTTCGTAACCTCAGCTTGGTCAAAATACCGTTTTATCCCCGAGACTACATCTTCTTTCTTAAATCTCATCGATCCACTATTGAACATTTGGTTTAAGATCCAACCTATAAATCGAATCCCTTTTCGGGCCAATGAGAGGGCAGGATCTCTTGTTCAAGACTTGGATTCAGTCCTTAAGGGAACAACCTATCTACTAACCCTAAAACGGGTATAAGTGAATTTCGTCTTGCACCCTATGTTCCTAATCATCCATCTAGTCTTACTTCTAAAATGGGAGGTTTATTAGGCCAACACCGTTGAGCTGCCCTCACCTATGTAGATCTAAGGATAATACCGTTTGAACAGAAGTTCATAGTTAGCTCAAGATTAAGTTACCTAGGTCATCATAATCCAAATTGTCAGTTTATATAGTCAACGGTGTTATAACTTTAAACATGACTATTTCATGGTTCCAGTCTTATGTAAACTCTTTACATAAGTTGTCCCCACTCCCATGTCTCTACATGAACATTTCAGGATCACATCGTTTGTACTAACTACAAAGCGAGCCGCATCCATAGTGTTCCCAAAATAAGGCGCCCAACCTTATTCATGCACTATAGACTGTTTGGGTTATATACTCAAACTTGATCCACATTTATGTCCTACAAAAAGTTCAAGTCTACACTATATAACCTCGAGACCTTAGTTTATTGGATTCAAAATTATAGTATTCTATCTTCACTAATAAGTCCTCAATAACCACTTTATTGAATATAATAAAATTTTATCTACAAACTACGAGTTTTAGAACATAAATTCCAACAAAGTTGTTGTGTGTACTTGGTATTAGAGCATGATTTTGGAAAACCTGGTAGTTTTAAGTGTGATTTTGGTGGCTAAGTCCTTAATTTATTTTTGTAGGAAATAATAGAAGTAGATATGCCACAAAGGCGAGGAAGGGGTGTAAGAAGTGGATCAAGAGCAACCACTGAGCCCACAATAGACTCAAAAGCACATTCAGTTAACCCTGGCATGAGAAGATAGCAAGAAGGAGTGTTTTACGAAAGGGTCGCTTAAAGACTTATAGATGTCCTAAGGCAACAGCCTGAGAAGAAGTATAGAATAGAAAGATTAAAGGCATTATGAGCCACTAAATTCAATGGAACAACTAAACCAGAAGAAGCGAAAAACTGGCTAAGAGCTCTAGAAAAGTGTTTCCACATTATGCAATGCCCAGAAAAAAAAAAGTATAATTCATTGTGTTTCTACTTCAAAAGGAGGCTGAAGATTGGTGGACTCTGGGGGAAATCGTCGAGGAACTGTAGACTAGGAAGACTTCAAGGAGGTTTTCAATGGCAAATATTTTTCTGAAACTTTTAGAGATGAGAAAATAGATGAATTTCTTCACCTGAAGTAAGGCGAGCTCTCTATTGCAGAGTATGAGAAGAAGTTCACGGAGTTAGCCAAGTATGCCATGGCACTAATTGACTCCGAGGCAGAATGTTGCAAGTGATTTGTAAGTGGTTTAAAAGGTGAAATCACAACTTCAATAGTACTCATTGTGATAAGAAGTGATTATCCACAACTGGTAGACGTAGCTTTGCGGGTAAAAAAGAGTTTAGGTGTAAAGAGACCAAGTTCTGAATTAGGTAAGGAAGGAGAAAGAGGGAGCATAGAGAAGAAGAAAGCTAAGACCACAGTTAGTCAAGGATCGTGTTGGACTAGCGATCAAAAACCTCAGTGAGATTATGGAAGAATTCATACGGGAATTTGTAGGAGGAGAAGTGTTACTTACTACCAGTGTGGCGAGAAAGAGCATTATAAGAATGAATGCTTAAGTAAGATGAACATAGGCGAATAAGGATCAATGCAAACACAGGTAGGGTCTAACTCAATACAACAGCATACGAGAGGAGGCTTAACCATTGACAAAGCAAAGCTTAAGGAACTCAAGACTAAGTGACTTTGGCATTTAAACACGTCAAGGATGCTCAAGTCGAACCGCGTCTCACATACCAACAAAAGATGTGTACGGGATGGGGTATGGCACAAGTTCTATGGGCTCTTTAGCTCTATATTATTTTTCAATAAAAGGTCTTCCAGTTATTTTTCCTTCAAGACAAGATTTATCGAGGTAATGAATCATCTTCTAACTCATTTAGAAGTTCATTGCTTACCAATCTCCTTATATGATCTAGATTAATGTGACATAATCTTAAATGCAAAAAATAAGTATTAGTACTTGGAGAAATTCTTTGCCTTTTTATTTTGAGTGTTAGCAATTTTAAACATCTTATGATTTAAAATTGCTTTTGATTTGTTAGGTCTTAATATGTATAAGTTGTTTTCTAACTTATCTGAACAAATATGTACACCATTCTTAAAAATGAACTCTTCGTTTAAAGAAAAAATAACTGAGTATAATTGTTCAATAAGTGAAGAAACATAAATTAAGTACCTCTTAATTTTAGGAATTATGTATAAGTTTTCCAAAAACATAAATCTATTTCCGAAAAACAACTTAACTGCTCCCACTGTACAGGTGAAAATGATGTCTCTCGTTCCTACCTTAGGCGTCATCTCACCTCCTTGAGCTGCTTGAAGAAACTAGTTTCCTGTAAAGAAGAACAAACACGGTTAGTGGCTCTTGAATCAAATATCCAGGCATTTTGCTCATTTTTCACAAAACAAGTTTCTAAAACAAGTAAATCTTATTAATGTCCATCTACATTGCAGTGCAAAAGTTTCCCCTTAGCGGCTACCTTAGCCTTCCCTTTGCCCTTAGCAGCAGCAGCAGGACCCTTTCCCTTCCATCGTTTTTTCTTCTAAATTTTCTTAGATCCAAAAGATGAATCTGGAAACTTGATTACAGGAATGAACCCTTATGAAACCTCTTGGAATGGGCAAGGTTTGCCTCTCCTTCTTTCTGTTCCTTTATTTTCATAAGAGACTGAAAAGGTTGCAATTCATTAAGAGGGTAGTCATGTTGTACTCTATCTTGTTCATGACCGCATTACTGTAAAATTGAAGGAAGCTCTTCGAAAGATATTCCAAGATAAAGGGCACCTAACTTTGCTTGTGTTGAGAATATGTTCTTTAAGATGGACCATTATATTGAGAATATGTTCTTTAACTGGTTGGTCCTCCTTCATACTAGCATTATAAATATATTTTATGGCCTCGTGGTGGAGCTGAATGGATGGTTGCCTAAATATCTCCTGGAAGGAGTCCATAATTTTGTGTGCAGTGACCATGGACTCATGCTTCTTGCTCAGTACATCAGACATATTAGCCAAGATGTAGTGCGGGTTATATGTATCCCTAACAGTCAAGGATGCATTTCGAGCAAGGGAAGGATGTTCCTCCATTAAGACGAAGCATAGATCATCGATTACCAGAATCATATTCAGGTTCGACTTTAACGTTCCATAATTCTCACTGGTTAATATCTTGTTTTTAAGTAGTGCGATTATTGAGGAAGACATGCTGAAATAACAAATAATTGATTTGTGTTAGTTAACTTTGTCTTAACCTATTAAAAAAAACCAATCAATTCAGCAAAAACAAACAATCAAAGAATCCTAATAAAAAAATTAGTTTTTACAACGATGCTTCAGAAGTTTAGAGCAACAGCCACGAAGGGTGATCAACTACACCTCTCCTGAATTAAGACAATCTCAACTAATTACTAATACCAAGATAACTCTTATTCCTATAGTTCTTAACTATCGTTGTTCGGTCAAGGATTCATTAACTAACTTAATTCATCATATAACTGTGACCCTACCATTTTTCAGATCCTAAAGGCACACTTCAACAGACAACTATTAGAAAATACAACTATTAAAGATTAACCTAAGAAACCCTATACATTTATGAAGTTTGTGTTGTTTCGATTTCTATGATCATGCCCTCCGAAGGGATGGTTGCTCCAAGACAACACGTAGGAAAATCATAGAAATCTCACTATGTAACCTAATGGAAGAGACCGTAGGATACATTGACAAACATCCTTCTCTCACTTACTATGAACATTTTCCCTATTCACCTTGTTATTGACCCGTACAAACACTTTCTAAAGGGAGGTCGCGCCCAGGGCAACACGAAGCCGAGTATAGATCTCACTTATGAACTCTTAGGGACGTGAGAGCTAAAAATTGATATATCATGTATACCAATTTGCTACCACTAAAATGTTCTATAATTTAGGGTTTGTTGTACTTAGCTAAATTCCAGCTAAATTAATCTAAGTCTATTCCTATTATAACTCTTATAATAAAACTTCACTCTAAAGTTTCTAGGTGTATTAAATCATTCAATTTACCTAGTGACATCTTTGCTAATAGGAATAAAGTTTCTAGGTAACCATTTTATTCCTATTAACTAAATTCCAGCTAAATTAATATAACTAATTAAGTCTATTCCTATTATAACTCTTATAATAAAACTCCACCCTAAAGTTTCTTGGTGTATTAAACCATTTAATTTACCTAGTGACATCTTATGCTAATAGGAATAAGGTTAATTCAACGTTAGTTTCTAGATAGGAGGTGTTCCGTAAACCGTCGACTTAAGTACCTCCAGTAGGCAGAGCTTTACAGGTGGAGTTCCCTCGTAACCTTAAATCCTATTTGTCCTACTTAGTTTCATTAAACTAAAACAAGACTTGATTCTAATCCTACTAGAATTAGTGTTATCTTAGCTTTATTTAGTTTTAAACAATTTAAAATTAAATCAACTTTATCCTATGATCCTATGTTTGCATGCAATTCTTTATTATGGTTGACAATTTCTAATTATCAAATTTTATAGCCATTACAAAATTAGTCAATTAGCCCTATAAACATGCATACTATGGTTTAATTAATTAAAATCACATTATATTAAATAAAAAGTCATGTTACAACCAAAACATTATATTATTTTAACAATTATATTAAACTATGGACGTAACATGCTCAATGCAAATTGATTTTCATTTTAATTAATATAACACTTATATTAAAAAAAATTATCACGAAAATCATTCAAGCATACACAAGACATTAATTAAAATATAACAAATTATATTTATCTAACTAATGTCATGCATCATGCTTATCCAATTTCATTTATTTAACATATCAACAGATACTAAATAACTCATGAAATTAACAATCATGCATTAATACCATACATTATAACAATTATAATATATAAAACTGTATGAACATGCTTAACCTAAGGTGGGGCATCCATAAAACATTTAAAAAGTAATTTAACCTATAAAATTGGTCCCTAGAATAAAATAAATTACATTCATTGAGCTTCAAAAGTATCCTAAAGTAGCTTCCAAACCTCCAAAACCGATTTTAAAACCTTCAAAAAGCTTCAAACTGGGCCTAAAAACCGTGAACCAGCCGAAAAGAAGTTTGAACCGACCCAAAAACAAGTGAACCGAGTCGCCAGGCATTGAACCAAAACCAAACCGCACGCCGAAGGCTGAATTGAGCCAAACCAAAGTCGAGCACGCCCAAATCATGCAAAGCCTAGCCGCCGAGTCGAGTTCATGCCTTCTCAAGCAGTCATCCTCATGAGTGCTTATTGATGTCACATTGATTCAGCATGACGTCAACCCTTTTTCTTTGAAAACACGTGTCGCTGTTTTTGGTCTCGGTTTCTGGGCGTGCCAAAAAAAATTTAAGGCCTTTCGATGGTCCGATTTGGGCAAAATTGCTACCGTTTCTCTCATTAATATACCTCGAATCCAAATTTGGACTCCAAATTACAAGATTTACAATGAAAAATGTCAAAAAACGCAAGGGCATTTACATTTTGATCATATAAAAAAAATAGTAAATCTTTGGCCAAATTTTATAGAAAACATTTAATTGCAAAACCACATTCACAATACAGAGATCCCACTAAACCAATGAAAATTTGTAAAATTTCCAATTAGAAATTGAGATGGCTTTGATACCAATTGAAAGGATAAAAACCCTAAGTAGCGGAAGAAATTAACAGAAACCTAAACTCAAATTTAATTGAGAACTTAAAAATACCAGTACATTTGTAACGCCCCAAAAATTAAGATAATTTATTGGGCGTTATTTTGAATCCATTTAATGAGAATTATTTGATTTAGGTGGGAATTGAAATTAATTAAATATTTCTTGGATGAATATTTAATTAATTAGAGGTTTTAGCATGTGGTGTTTGTTAAGTTTTTGATTAAATGGTAGGTTAAGAGGATTAAGTAAAGTTGTGGATTTTTAGTGTTGTTGAACTTGAATTTAATTAAATAATTATGGATGTTATTTAATTAAATTGTGGGGTGGAAAATTTGTTGGAGATTGAATAATTATATGTATATGTGGAAATATATATATAATTATTATGTTAAAGGAAAAGATAATTATATTTGTTGAAATATAATTATTTAAGGAAAAGATAGTTGTATTTTGGGGAAAAGATATTTATTAAAGGAGAAAAAGTAAAATAATTATATTTTGGGAAAATATAATTATTTATAAAAGAATAATTACTTTGGAGAAAGATAAACAATAATTAATTATTGTGGAAGATAATTAATTATTTTGGAGAAAGATAAATAATAATTAATTATTGTAGAAGATAATTAATTATTTTGGAGAAAGATAAATAATAATTAATTATTTTGAGAAATAATTAATTATTCTGCAGAAAGATAAATATTGTTTATGGAGTGAAGTTGTTATGGTTGAGTTAAGATAATTCATGTTGGAAGTTATAAGTGATTTATTGGAAAAGATTTGATTGATTAAAAGAATTGAGGATTTAAGTTAATTTGAGATTTTGGAGGGAAAAGTTAGTTTTGGTGGAATTGTAATTAATTGAGTATATATATATGGATATATATATTTAATTAATAATATGGAAAAGTGAAGTTAATTATATGATGGAATATAATTATATTTGTTTGGAAAAGAAGATAATCCATAAGGAGAGAGATGGTTGATTTGATTGGACGAAAAAGATATATATTTATTTATAAGAGAGAATAATGGTTTAAATAAATATATATTTATTGTAGATTTTGGTGAGAGAAAAATAATAATAATAAAGAAGTATTATTATTATTACTAATGGTTATAAATGCCTAAGATTAAGGCATTTATTTAGGAAAGATAATGGGAATAAAGATATATGTATATTTTTTTGGTATTATACATATATATATATCCTAAAAGGAAAAGGAAAAGGAAATAATAATAATAATTATTATTATTGTTATTATGTGAGTCTATAAATAGCATTGGAATGCTTAAGATGGAAATAAAGGAAAAAGAAAAAGGTTATTTATCTTCTTCTCTAAGATAACCCTCTGTTGTCGTCGCCTCAGTTGAAGTTAAGATTGGTCTCTTTGGAAGCTTGAGGATTTAAAGTGATGAATTTTTTCCATCAAGGATAAGAGAATTTTTCAACCTTCATTTGAGTAACCTTGGTAAGCCAAAGAAATTAAATTAATATTTTATTAATTTAATTTTGGATCTATTTTAGAGTTTTTGTAAAGGTTCAATTGGCTAAATTTTTTAAGATTTAAATCTTGGATTTTTCCCAATCAAGGTTGAATTGGTTTCAACCCTTTTTTTTTAGAAAGTTAATTTATTTGGGAGATTTTTTGGATGTTAGCCAATTGCTAATTTCATTAATTAAGATACTAAGTGTTCCTTTTATGATTAGGATCAAGTTAATTGGAGAATTTTTACTGTCAACTAGGGAGTACCTTGTTTGGCTAAAATCTCCAGGTAAGAGATTCTCCTACTAGACCTTCGAACTGAATTTAAGAGACCGCATGTAATTATGATTATGCATTGATGGTAGCTAAGATGCATAATTTGATGATAATGATTATACTGAGATTATGATGATAGTTGATGTTGATGATGATGACTGAGATTATTATGTTGATGATTGATGATGATAGTTGATGTTGATGATGATGACTGAGATTATTATGTTGATGGTTGATGATGATGACTGATGTTATGTTAAGGACTGATAGATTGATGTTGATGATTGTTAATGCATGATATATTAATCACATGATTAAGGACGTTAAGATTAATACTCATGCCATGTTATGATGTTATGTTATGCTACATGTTATGGATAGGGTGTTCTGTTAACTTTGTCTATTAGAGTCGTACCTGCATGGGTGTCCTTCGGGATCACCACCTATTTAGGACTGTGTGGTTCGACGGGACGCCAGTCTAGCATGTATATAGATATGATTCGAGTGATTCGACGGGGTCCTCGCATCCCGATTGTCTTAGTGTTACCCTCGGGTTCACTACAGACCAGCATGTCCTAGGTGCTCCCCCGGGACACCGAAGACCAGATTTTCGTTCCTACGGGAGCGCATGTTGCACGTGTTCGGGAACGTGCCAGAGATTGGGTACCATTTTCAGGACTCTAATGGGAAGTTAACAGACACCTAGTGGGACTAGTAGTAGGTCCCTTACTGAGTATATGTTTATACTCACTCTTTCTATGTTTAACATTTCAGGCGAAGGTAAAGGTAGAGGAAAGCTGGCGAGCGACAGAGAAGGATCCGTGGCATGCCATATGGGGACTCAGTTTTGCTTCCGTGTTTATGTTTCAGTGTTTTAATATTCCGTTTTTAATGAAAATTTATTCTTCCCTCGTTTCAAAAAAGTGTCTCTTGTCATTGTTTCCCTTTTAGTAACGACCTCAGCTTAGTATAAAGAGTTGGGTCGTTACAACATTGAAAAATGAATATAGAAATTAATTTACTGTGGTTAAGCATGCTTTTACAAAAAAAAAATAGAAATTACAGAGAGATTGAAATTTACATACAAGGTCAACTCTATATCTGCTGAATGCCAATTTTCAGCACCACCACTTGAAAACTTCCCTAATCTCTAAGCTTGAGATTTTGGTTTGTGGCAACCAAAATTTGAATGAGGAATTTTTGCAGAGAAAAAAACATTTTCTTGAGAGAATACGTAGACTTCTAGAAAAAAAAATCAAAAACACCATTTGTTCTGTCATACCCTTTCCTCCCACTTCTTCATTTTAAAGAAGTGGGAGTTAGAGAGATTTTTAGGATTACGTGGGAGAGCCATCACGTTTCCTATTAATTTAATTTAAATTAAATTAAATTAATATTAAAATAATTAATTAAATTAATGGGATCTTTTCAAAAAATGTAACAAAATATTTACACTGTATAAAACAGTTTTGAAAATGGAAAAAGCCCATAGGTTGATAATGGGAAATATTAAAAATGCCCCATGATTAATTGGCACCAACACGTGTAACATATTCAGTAAATGATCGTTTAGATCTAGTTATTATTACCTACACGATCGTTTAGAATTTGGCTAACCAAAATCTAAACGATTTTTTTCAAGATTCTTTGGTACACGATCATTTATATTTAATCGTTTAAATTTAGATAGTCAAATCTAAACAAATTTTTTCAAGATTTTTTGGTACACGATCGTTTAAATTTTGGTAGCAAAATCTAAATGATTTTTTTTAATTTTTTGGTACACAATCGTTCATATTTGTACACCATCGTTTAGATTTGATAGTTAAAATTTGGGTAGCCAATCTAGATTTGAACGTTTAAATTTGGATAGCCAAATCTTAACGATTTTTTGTTAAGATTTTTTGGTACACAAACGTTTATATTTGGTACACAGTCATTTATATTTGGTACACGATCGTTTATATTTGATCATTTAAATTTGGCTACCCAAATCTAAACGATTTTTTAAAGATTTTTTGGTAGACAATTGTTTAGATTAATTTGGCTATCCAATATCCCAACGATTTTTTTCACGATCTTTTATATTTCACACACAATCTTAAACAACCAAATAACATTTTGAAAATAAATTAAATTAGATATTTTATTTTTGGTACACAATGTTGAACCAAATAACAGTCTAAAAAAATAAAAGAAAAATTGTAGAAGAAGAGAAAAAATGATAGAAAGGAAAAGAAAAATTGCAAAAGAAGAAGAGAAAAAGACGATGGAAAGAAAAGAAATCACAAAGAGGAGGAGAAGAAAAACAATAAAAAGGAAGGACAAACCTGGAACATTTTAAAAAAATAGTCAGCTTCATGGGCTTTTTTTCATTTTGTTTCACGAACCATAAATATTTTTTCATTTTGTTATATTTATGAAAATTAACCTAAATTAATAATTAATTAAATCATATTTAAATGAATATCTCTAGCATAACCTATAGTTTTAATTTAATTCATTAATTAAATCAAATTTAATTAAATAAATTAAACTAACAAAAAAAAAACCGACAAAATATTTACACTGCATAGAACAATTTCGAAAATGGGAAAAGTCCACGGCCCATAATGGAAAATGCTGAAAATGCCACAATCAACACGCGATTAATTGGCCACTCGTGTGCATACTACATTTTTGCATGCGTAGTATATTTGGTTGTTTAGATTTGGGTTACACGATCGTTTAGATTTGGCTAACCAAATCCACAATTTTTTTCTAAGATTTTTTGGCACACGATTGTTTAGATTTGACTACATGATCATTTATATTTGGGTACACGATCGTTCAGATTTGGCTATCCAAATCCTAAACGATTTTTTCAATATTCTTTGGTACACGATCGTTTAGATTTGCCTATCCAAATCCTAAACGATTTTTTTCAATATTCTTTGGTACACGATCGTTTAGATTTGCCTACCCAAATCTAACCGTTTTTTTCAAAATTCTTTGGTACATGATCGTTTAGATTTAGGTACATGGTCATTTAAATTTAGCTTCCGAAATCTAAATGATTTTTTTTCAAGATTTTTTGGTACACGATCGCTTAGATTTGGCTACCCAAATCTAAACATCATGTACCAATATTTCAATAATTGTTTTTCAAGATCCTTTATATTTGGTACACGAACTTGAAAAAACTAATACAAGATTTATGATTGATTGAAAACAAAGATCGTGATTTCAAAAAAAAATGTAAAAGAAAAATTGCAAAAGAAGAAAAGAAGAAAGACGATGGAAAGGAAAAAATTGTAGAAAAAGAGAAGAAAGAAGATGGAAAGGAAGGGCAAAGCTGGAATATTTAAAAAGAATAGTCGGTTTTATGGGCTTTTTGATTTTGTTACACAAGCCATAAATATTTTGGTGTTTTGTTATACTTATGAAAATTAACCTTAAACTAAACTATTAATTAATTATTTTATATTTAATTTAATCCAAGTTTGAATCATATTCAAATATAAATTTCTCTCATAACTTATAGTTTTAATGTGTATCATATACACATTAACTTTTAGCCTATGGTTTTAATATTAATCTAATTCACATTAAATTAATATTTAAACTCATTCAAATATTTTATTCTCTCATAAATTAATTTGAAATCTAAAGGAAAAAGAGACATGCGTAACGGAAGAAACAGATTTATTTTACTCTAATTACATCTAAATAATTTAGAGATTAACATGCTTAAAAAAATACCCTAATTAAATGAAATTAGGGTTAAAGGAAACATATCTTCGAAGCTTTCCATTCTTTGTAATCTCCTCTCGAACACAAATTAGGAATTAGGTTGTGAGACCCGATAGGTGAAGGAATTAAGAGAGAAAGATAGAAATTGAAGGTGAGATTTAGGTTGTAGATTTGGGAGAGAAAAAAATAATTTGGTATAATTTTGGTAAAATAAAAATTACCAAAGTTTAAAATTTTCTTCAATATTTGACAAAAAAAGGTCTTTAAATAAGATAATTACATGCATAATTGCATGCAATTGGTTTATCAAATCTCAACACCTAACATTCTACTAACCATTAGTGGAATTTAGTGAACTAAGTGTTTAAAATTTATGTAGCCACTTATTCCACTAAGCGTTAGTGAAACTATCCAACAAATTTTAGATTTTTCCACTAACTTTAGTCCAAGGACAATATGGTCATTGGACCATTCAAGTCAAAGTCAAATTTTTACTTTTTCAAGTCAAAAGTCAACATTTGACATTTTACCATTTTGTCCGTATTGACTAATTTCGACCTCCCCAGCATGAATCCGCATTCATTTTTCTAAAATTCAAATCACATTTAAATATAAAGTCGATCAAAATTTGACTTTGGAAAGTCAAAAGTCAACATTTTGACTTTTTACAACTTTGACCATTTCCATCAATTCCAAGCTTCCAAATATGTGCATTCAAATATTTAATGTTTAAATCATATTTAAACATAAAGCTCTATCTTAAATGGATAATCGACAGTTATATCACATATATTTGTCGATTTCTCTACTTTTACCTCATTTGAACAATTTGAATTATTTCATCATATTATTCTAACTTCAGTTCCATATGAGCTAACAGGGAAACGTAATGGGTCTATAGATCATAGCTCCAATGAACCAAGATTATATGGCTAATAATCCCTTTTAGACCGAGTTAATCAACATTTATTAACTAACGGGTCATTCCACTAAAGCTCCGTAGTTGCACTCACCTCACTATAGATATATTTGTGTCCATCTAATATAACCATGATCAGTAAGTTAATCATTCACAAGTTATTTGTAACCTCGGCTAGGTCAAAATATAGTTCTACCCTCAAAACTACATCTTGCTCCTTAAGTTATACTGATCCACTATGGAACAATTGGTTTTAGGTCCAACCTGTAAACCTAATCCCTCTCAGGTCAATGAGAGGGTGGGATCTCATGTTCAAGACTTGGATTTAGTCCTTAAGGGAACAACCTATCTACTAACACTAAAGCAGATAGGAGCGAATTTCATCTTGCACTCTATGTCCCTAGCCATCCATCCGATCTCATCCTTCAAATTGGAGGTTTATTGAGCCAACACTATTGAGCTGCTCTCACCTATGCAGATCTAAAGATAATTTCGTTTGAACAAAAGGTCATAGGTATCTCAGGATTAAGATTAAGTTTACTAGGTTATCAATAATCAAAATAGTCAGTTTTATACAATCAACGATGTTATAACTTAAAAGTGACTATTTTAAGGTTTTAGTCTTATGTAAACTCTTTACATTGGATGCCCCCACTTTCATATCTCTACATGGATGATTCAAGATCACATTGTTTTTACTAACTACAAAATGAACCGCATCTATAGTGTCCCCAAAATAAGGCGTCCAACTTTATTCATATGCTATAGACCGTTTGGGCTATATAATCGAACTTGATCAACATCTATGTCTCTACATGAAGTTCAAGTTGATACTAGATAGCCTCATGACCTTAGTTTATTGGATTAAAGATTATAGTATTCTATTTTCACTAATAAGTCCTCAATAACCACTTTATTGAATAGAATATAATTTACACTACTAACTACGAGTTTTAGGACATAAATTCCAACATAATCATATCTAGAATTAAATTTATATAATAAAGTTTAATTAAAATATAAACTTTATATTATAATGTATCACCAGATGGTATATTAATTCCCAAAGTAAATTTAAACATTTCAAATTAAAACCAATATATATAAACCCCATTACCCTTTACGAGCTTAGAAAGGGACCTGAAGAACATACAGATCAGAAGCTATAGCGGTATGAGATTAATTGGCTAAACGCTTAACCACTTTAGTCAATATTCGTTAACTGTGAGTACATTCTACTAAAAACTCATAGATAAACTGTGCTCGCTGTAGATATATTCACGTGTCCACGGATATAGACTAATAACAGTAAGTTAGTCCTTCATAAGTGTTTGTAATGTCAGCTGGGCCATATTACTGTTTTTCCCCTAAGTTACTTTTAGTCCTTAAATACCAAAGCTCATCTAATTTACAACACATTTATGGTCCAACCAATAAACAAAAACCCCCCTCGTGCCATAAAGAGGGTAAGGCCCTTTGTTCAAGTTTTGGAGATACCATTTAAGGCAACACTCATCTACTTACCCTAAAGTCGAGAAATAGTGAATTCCATATTGTGTGATTATGTTTCCAGCTTCCTACTCGATTTTGTCCCCAAAATAATAAGTATATTAAGTCGAAAAGTTGACCACCCTCACCCATACAAACCAAAGAACAATTCCTCGTGAACAGAAGTTTCATAATACACTCAGGATTAAAATTAAGTTGCATAGGTCATCCTAATGAAATAAAAACCTAACTAGTTAACGAAGTTACATCTAATGGTTACTATTTCGTGGTCCGATCTAATGCAAACTTATTGCATAGGATATCCTCACTCACATGTCACCTACACGAACGTGTTGGATCATTGTGTTTGTATCAAATACAAAGTGAACCATATCCATAGTGTTATCAGGATAATGTACCAAACCTTAACCCTATACTATAAACCCTTTAAGACCGTTTAGGGGAAGGATTGGGTTTTGAGAGGTGGGGTTAAGGTTATGATAAACCTAGTGTTATGATAAGATGTGTTTGGGGAAGGGTTATGGAGGAAGTGTTATGATAAGTTGTATCTCAAACATTGATCCCTATATATCTCGTATATTGTTCAAGACTCATCAAACAACTTAGGATGTTAGTTTATTGGATATAAGTTATTAAGACAAAACTAATAATATTAATCAATAATGCTTTATTGAAATTATAATAACACTTTATTAATAACGGTCAACGGATTACATTTACTATCAACGAGTTTTAGGATATAAAACCCAACATGATGTGTGTTCCTATAGGATCCCCAGGCTGATATATGTGTGTTCATATGGGACACTATACTAATATATGTGTGCTCCTATGGGACTGATATATGTGTGTCCCTACGGGATCACCAGACTAATATGGCCTAGGGTACCTCCTAATAGAAAGTTAACAGTTCACCTAGCGAAACCCAGTAATGGGTCTTTTACTATATATACTATCTATACTCACTCTTTCCATGTTTAACTTTTTAGGAAAAGGTAAAAAGAAAGACCAGCTGGTGAGCGACAAGAAGAAGGACCCATGACCAATTGGAAACTACTTGGTTTATGCTTCCGCTATTGTTTTTGTAGAAAGTTAAGATAATTAGATTATAAGTAATGACCTCGGCTTGGTTTTTAAGATTTTGAGTCGTTACAATTTTTCTTTGATTGTTTTCCTGGGAGATGATTTTAAGAGATTTGGCTAGGTGTTCTTGTATAGAGCTTAGGTGATTTTTTGAGAGAATAGCGAAATTTCCTTTTATGAGCACAAAGGTAAATTATATGTTGGTGATTGTACGTGTTTGAAAGTTCCATTGTATATGTGTTGCATGTGTTTGAAAGTTCACTTGACCAAATATTAATTTAAGGTCATGTTTCACAAGGGTAAATTATATGTTGGATGATAGATTGTTTGAGTTGTTAAAACTGTGTTTTTTTTAGGAGTTTTGGCATCAGAAGATTCTCGCCATTGGACTTGGAGTTAAATTTGTAGAGACAATGAGTAAGCTTCCATCTCTCTTATATGTTCATGCAATCATGTTATGTTTAGGATCAAATTGGTTTCTAGTTGTCTTCGAGTTGAATTTGTATGAGTTTTAGTTGGTTTATTATGTTTGAAATCTTATTAGGAGACGTTGTTATGCATTCTAGGCAAACAATTGGATGTTGCTTTTCATTCATAGATTTGGGATCTGTTGGCTTATGTTGAATTTGTTTTTCTCTTTGATCTCTTCAGGTGAAATGCATGATTTTGGATTTGTTGGTTCATGTTGAATGTTCTGATTGTGTAAGGCCCTTTATTATTTTGTTAGCTATGGAACAATCCTTTTATAGGCAATGAGAAGAGGGTATAATTTTTCATCTTTTGGCATGTGTTTTGTAGCTATATTATGGGCATGGTGGAAAATGGATGTCTCCAACTCCTTGGCTTTTGCCAAAATAGTAAATATTTAATTTCAAGAACTAACATGCTACAGTTTCCGAATGAAATTTGCTTAGTTTCATTACTTACATTACTCAGAATCCCTTGGAAATCATCGTTAATCTTTGTTAACTCCGACCCTTCCAATGTTTTAAAGAGGATTCTCATTATAAGTTAATTTTGGTAAGTTTTCTATTGAATTTCCACATTTTATTTCAAGAAATGTGCAAGTTAGGCTGTTAAAAATTCATAATATGTTTTTTCAAAAAAAATTATTTATTTAATATGAACATTTTCAAATATAGTAAAATAAATTAAAATATTTACAAACTATAGTAAAAAAATTTATTCTATCGATGATAAAATTCTCTTATTTAATATTTCATTTCCTTAAAGCTAATTAATTGCTTGGGCAGATTCTTATAATTTTCTTGGTGAGTGCATCTAAATTTTTGGGTTAGAAACTATAAAATTTACTTTTAAATCGAAAACTCTCTTTCACTTGGTATTTACACATACTTAGCACCTACCACTGTAACAATCCTCCATCCAATCCCACCATGATAGTATACTAAATACACGGTCGAGAATAGCTCACACGTAATCCATATCCACAAGGAAACGTGTGGCCAAACTGAGCTCACGCATACTTGGCACCTACCATAATAACAATCCTCCATCCAATTCCACCATGATAGCATACTAAATACACGGTCGAGAATAACTCATACGTGATCCATATCCACAGGAAACACATGGCCAAACTGAGCTCATGCATATTTAGGACCTACTATAGTAACATTCTCTATATCCACTCCTATGTGCACATAGAGCCACCGACCATGGTTAAACTAAGCCCGAAACCAAAATCACATCCTCCATCCGTGTCCTCACGTAGGCTCAGGTTCTTAGATCTCCAGTCACGACCTCTTTCAGCCCCGGAACCCCCTGACAACCATAGGTACTACGAAAACACATTTACGTAGCCTTAGGGAAATCACCTCCTCATTCGTCATAAACATCGAATAGTCATATTCTTAAAACCAAGTACAATCAAAAATTTGAAATATGTTTTATAAAATTCACGCCATATACATTCTTAAAATCATAATGAGTAAACACATCATTTAAGCAAAATAAAAACATAGTCATAAATTCATTTTCAATGCTTATCGATCAACACATACTTTAAGAATAACCTTCCATTCAAACCATCCAAGTTTAATAACAGATCAAGAGGTATTCTTTTAAACCACTTATCATCTAAATCATGATTAATAAGTTCGAGTTCAACCATATTTTCGAAATATAAGGGTTTATGGTGATGGAATACGAAACATGCGCAGCGGAAACAAATATCAAACTTTACTCAATATGCAACTAAATGCTTTAGTGATTAACACGCTAAAAAAACACCTAATTCAAACTAAATTAGGGTTAAGGAAAATACTTACTCTTTTAGCTTCCCAATTCTCTAAATCTCCTCACAATCACGCACCGAGACTACCACTAGTGTTGAGCCGCTATTCTCTAGACTTAAAATTGGGTTGTGTGACCCATTAAGTGAAGGAATAATTAGAAAAAGATGGAATTTGGAGGTGGAAATTTGGTTGAGATTGAGAGAGGAAATATATATTTATTTTGTAATTCAAAATTACAAAATTGGCAAATATCTTTTTCAATTTGAAAAACATCCTTTAAATAGACAAATTACATCCAAAATTGCATTTAATTACATTCTTAAATCTCAACTCCTAATAATCCGCTAACAATTAGTGGAACTTAATGCGCTAGGTGTTTACATCTCATGTAGCCACCTATCCCACTAAGTATTAGTGGGATTATCCAACAAAATGTTGAATTTTTCAACTAACTTAATCCAAGGGCATTTTGGTCATTTTGACCAATTAAGTCAAAGTCAAACTTTGACTTTTCAAGCCAATAGTCAATTTTTTGACTTTTTACCATTTTGTCCATCTTGACTAATTCTGACCTCCCAAGCATAAATCCACATTCATTTTTCTAAAATTCAAAGCACATTTGAATATAAAGCCAGTTAAAATTTGACTTTTCAAAATCAAAAGTCAACACTTTGACATTTTACAACTTTCACCTTTTCCATCAATTCTGAACTTTCGAATATGAATCCATATTCATATTTTTAAAATTTAAATTACATTTAAACATAAAGCTCTATAACTGATGGTTATATCATATATATTGTCGGTATATTGTCAGTTTCTCTCTACCTAATTCGAACAATTCAAATTATTCCAACATATTGTTCTAAGTAAATTCCATATTAGTTAGCGAGGAAACCTAATGGACCTATAGATCATGAACTCCAATGATCCGAGATTAACTAGCTAAACCCTTTTAGACCAAGCTAATCAACATTCGTTAACTAACGGGTCATTCCACCAAAGTCTCGTAGTTGCACTCCAATCACTATAGATATATTTGTGTCATCTAATATAACCATGATCAGTAAGTTAATCCTTCATAGGTTGTTCGTAACCTCGAGGTCAAAATACCATTTTACCTCCGAGACTACATCTTGTTCCTTAAGTCCTAATGATCCATTATTAAACATTTGGTTTAAGATTCAGCCTATAAATCGAATCCTTCTTGGGCTAATGAGAATGTTGGATTCCTTATTCAATACTTGGATTCAGTCTTTAAGGGAACAACATATCTACTAACCCTAAAATAGGTAGGAGTGGATTTAGTCCTTAAGGTAACAACATATCTACTAACCCTAAAACAGGTAGGAGTGAATTCCGTCTTGCACCCTATGTCCCCAACCATCCATCCGGTCTTACCCTTAAAATGGGAAGCTTATCAGGCTTGAACTACCCTCACCTATGTAGATTGAAGGATAATATCGTTTGAACAGAAGTCCATAGTTAGCTCAGGATTAAGATTAAGCTACCTAAGTCATCATAATCGAAATAGTCAGTTTATAAAGTCAACGGTGTTATAACTTAAAAGTGACTATTTCATAGTTTCAGTCTTATGCAAACTCTTTAAATAGGATGCCACACTCCCATGTCTTTACACGAATGATTCAGAATCATATCGTTTGTACTATTTACAGAGCGGGCCGCATCCATAGTGTTCCTAAAATAAGGCTCCCAACCATATTCATACACTAAAGCCCGTTTGGGCTATAAACTAGAATTTGATCCACATTTATGTCTTTACATAAAGTTCAAGTATACACTGGATAGCCTTGAGACCTTAGTTAATTGATTGAAGATTATAGTATACTATTTTCACTAATAAGTCTTTAATAACTACTTTATTAAATATAATATAATTTTAACTACAAACTACGAGTTTTATGACATAAATTCTAACACATGAAAACCGAAAGTCATAAATAGTTCATCAAACAATCATGCTCGAAGTTTTCACAACCATGGCATACCATAATAAAAAAAATATAAATTTATAATGAAAATACTCAAAAAAAAACCACTCACTATCAATAACTCGATCCCCCAGGATTTTACGCTTTTCCCATTTCAATTTGGCATGAAACAGAGATTAAGGTCTCTTAGTTATCTTCACTTAGCAAGACGATACAATAATCGCTAAAAACACTTCATTGTGAGTGTTCAAGTTATTTTACATTTCTAGAGTCACTTACATTCTCGAATCTCATTAGACTAGACTAAAATCCTCTTTTAAACCTTTAAACCTCAAATTTAGATATTTAGAAAAATGGGTGTCCAAACTTAAGTTAAACTCATTGGGTCTTTCGTTTCAATATGCTTTTGTACCCAATATCCATACCTTGGAGATTTAGATCCATTAACAATCTAAATATCAATCTAACAGGTCAACAACTTAGAAACTTACACAAACTCATCTAAAACAACCTTAAACGTGTTGATCAATGCTTCCAAGTTCTATAATCTTCAATTCCTTACATAAAACAATATAGGTAAAAGCAAGTTCACTTTAAGACTAAATGGGTATTCAAGAACTATAAGAGAACTCACTAAATTTACCTCAAATCTTATCAAAAGCTTGTCAAAATCACCTTGACAGCACGTTAACAGCTTTCTAAATTCAAATCTAGTATCTAAAATCATTGTGTGTTTCAAAACTTATATAAGTAAGACCCAAGCAAACTCTAAAGTTAAAGGAAAGTCCATTTTCAACCTTCAACATTCAACTCTAGGACCCGAGTGACATGGTAATTCAATTTCAACACTTAAACTTAATGGACATTCAAGAACTCTAAGAAAACTCAACAACATTGCTAAAAAACTTACCAAGTACTTAACAAAGTAAATGTAACTTCAATGGAATCCATCCAAGAACTCAAATCAGAAAACACCAAATTTTCCTACAAGAACTCAGCTCGGCTTGGCAAATTTGCAACCAAAGCAACCTACGACGGCTTTGTTAAACGTAGTTGATAATGATCAGCTACGGTTGGTGATGATGCATTTGGCTGGTCGGTGTTCAATCATAGTGGTTGTCAACGTGCGATGTAGAGAGATAAAGAGAGATGGCCATGTGAGATGAGAGGCGTCAGTCTTGAAAATTTTCTAAAGAGAAGGGGGGAAATCGTGAGATGAAAAAGGAATAAAGAAGAAGACAACCTTCTTCTTTTATTATCATTAGTTTAAAATATGTAGATATATAAAGAAAAGATAAAATGAAATTACCATGATGTCCTCATTTCAAATTTAACTTCCATTTTTTCCCTTATCTTCATTCTTTTCAAATACTTAAATTCCCAAGTCTTATTCCCAAACTAAATTGTTCCAATTTCCTTATTAGAGAAATTCAACCTTATAGAATTGACAATTGGATTTGAATTTGTTTTTTCCACAACTTAGGAAATATTAACATAAACTGAAGGAGAATGGAATGAGGGCTTACATATCCTTATAAAAAAAACTCAAATTTCATGTTTTTCATTTTTTCACTCCTCACTATTTTTTTTTTTTTTTTTTGCTAAATGGAAACGTTGACTCTTCGCCTCCGCACTTCTATGCGATCTTCTTTCCCTCTACATTCTTGCCCTCATTCTTTCTCACCACTTCTATGTGATCTTCTTCCCTTCCCCATTTTTGCCCTCATTCTTCCTCTCCCCACTTTTGCAATCTTCTCTCTATCTTTTTTATTCTACCGAGCCATCTTTGAACGAAAGGTAAAGGAAATTAGATAGAGGCAACACAACGTGGCGAGGGAGTTCGAACAACGTGGCAAGGCAATTTTCGTGTAATTACTGAACTTTTTTAGTAGGTGACAAATTTTTAGTTGGTGTGACCATTTTGTTTATTGATTTTTGCTCCATTGTTGTTTAGATTTAGATTTTATGTGAAAATTTACGAGAAAAAATTATTTCCATTTGATCATTCCATCATTGCCTATATCTAGATTTTTTTAAAAAAAAAAAGTTCTTTAAGAGTTAGATTGTCTCATTTAGATGTTTTTGTCATTTATTGAATTGTTGAATGACAAATTATGCATATTTAGCAAAAAAACAAATATTGGGTACTTACAATAGTAAATTTCAATTTTAATGGTGGTTTTCATTTGATTTGCAAAATTTGCTTCCATTAGAAATCTTAATTCTTGTATTTAATTGATTGGGATTCATATTCTTTGAGAATTTGCTGACATGACTTGCTTGATGATTTCTTTTTTGCCTTTGATTACGACTGATTTAGATGTTATTGTTTTTACTTTTTTACTTTTCTTCGTTGGCTAATTTGAGTATTGTTGTTGAGATATTCAATCTTGTTTATTCAACAATAAGTTGATTTGAAAGCGTATTGATTTTCATATTGCAAATATCATAATAATCTAAAGATGATCTATGTTCGACTTTTTGTTCGTTATATAGTGGAGTATGGAAAAAATATAGTAAAGTTTTGTTAAACTCCAAACTAATTCTATACTTGTTTTAAGTGAATCATGGTGATTTTACACAAGCATACCCCTCGTGCACGACTACTCAACAACAACGATGAAAAGTGCTTCCATCTAATGATGGTGACATGATCGGACAGTGGATAGCGGCGACAACGGAGACTTGGATGGTAGTATGCATCATTTTTCTTACAAATTAGAAAACTTTCTCAAACTCCATCCATTATAATTTGTAGGGTTTTTTTTTTTTTTTTTGAAAATTTTCTTTTGTAGAAACTATTATTTGATTTTTACTATTTTTTTCTTCTGAGTTTTTGGTTTTTTAATTAAATTTTCTGATTTGTAAATGGTCTCCAAAATTTGGTATGAGTAGACTAAGAAAAAAAAATTGTTACACATCTTTTACAATAAAATGTTTATTGATTTTTTGTTGTATTTTAAAGTATTATTTACTAATATTTTATTTCTTGCAAGATAAAAATTTGTAACTAAAAACTTAAGAAAGGTAGAAATTCTATTTTGGAATGCATAGTAAAAGCTTGGAATGTGCGAGATGTGTGCAAGATATTTGAGTGAGATAATACATATATATCTAAAAGGCTTCCTAAACATACGTAAAAGCCCCCTAAATGACTTAAGAGAGGTAGAAATTCGATTTTGGAACACAGTAAAAATTTGGAATGTGCAAGATGTGTGCGAGATCTGTTCGAGATGTGTGTAAGATAATACATATGTACATAAAATGCTTTCTAAACATACGTAAAATCACTCTAAATGATTTTAAGAAAGTTAGAAATTCTATTTTGGAACAGATAGTAAAAGTTTGGAAAAGGTGCGAGATGTGTGTAAGATACGTGTGAGATGTGTGCGAGATAATATATATGTACTTAAAAGGCTTCTTAAACATGCGTAAAGGCACATATTTGTACCTCGCACACATCTTGCACATTCCAAAATTTTACTATGCATTCTGAAATAAAATTTCTACCTCTCTTAAGACCTATGAAGTGCTTTTACAAATGTTTAGGAAGCCTTTTAAGTACGTATATATTATCTTGCACACATCTTGCACATATCTCGTACATTCCAAATTTTTACTATGCATTCCGAAATCAAATTTCTACCTCTCTTAAGACTTATAAAGTGCTTTTACGAATGTTTAGGAAGCCTTTTAAGTACATATATATTATCTTGCACACATATTTCGCACATTCCAAACTTTTACTGTGTTCCAAAATTGAATTTCTACCTCTCTTAAGTCCTTTAGGGTGCTTTTATGAATGTTTTGGAAGCCATTTAAGTACATATGTATTATCTCACACACATCTCGCATACATCTTGCACATATCTCACACATATCTTGCACATTCAAAACTTTGACTATGCAATCCAAAATTGAATTTCTACCTCTCTTAAGTCCTATGGAGTGCTTTTACGCATGTTTAAAAAGCCTTTTAGGTATGTATTATCTCGCACATATCTTGCACACTACAAGTTTTTACTATGCGTTCCAAAATCGAATTTCTACCTCTCTTGAGTTTGTAGTTACAAATTTTTATCTCGCAAGGAATAAAGTCAGTAAATAATACTTTAAAATACAACAAAAATCAATAAACATTTTATTGTAAAAGATATATAACAACTTTTCTTTTCTTAGTCTACTCATACCAAATTTTGGCAACCAAGACCAATTTACAAATTAGAAAATTTAAATAAAAAACCAAAAACTAAGAAAAAAAATAATAGAAATCAAAGAATAGTTTCTACACAAAGAACAATTTCCAAACAAATCAACAAGGAACAATTCGCTACAAATTACAATGGTTGGAGTTTGAGAATTTTTTAATTTGTAAGAAAAAATGATGTCCATTACCATCCAAGTCTCCATTGTCGTCGCTTTTCACCGTCCAATCATGTCACCATCATTCGATGGAATCACTTTTCATCGTTGTTGCTGAGTAGTCGGGCATGAGGGGTATATTGGTGTAAAATCACCATAACTCACTTAAAACGAGTATAGAATTAGTTTGGAGTTTAACAAAAATTCACTATATTTTTTCCATACTCCACCATATAACAAACAAAAATTCGAACATAGATCATCCTTAAATTTTTATGATATTTGCAATATGAAAATCAATATGCCTTCAAATCAACTTATTGTTGAATAAACTAGATCGAATACCTCAGCAACAACAATCAAATCAGTCAACGAAAAGAAGTAAAAAAGCAGAAACAATAACACCTAAATCAGCCGTAATCAAAGGAAAAAAATCATCAAGCAAGTCATGACAACGAATTCTCAAAGAATATCAACCCTAATCGATTAAACACAAAAATTAAGGTTCATAATGGAAGAAAATTTTGCAAATCAAATGAAAACCACCATTAAATTTAGATCTAGACAACAACTGAACAACAAAAATAAATAAACAAGATTTTCACACTAACTAAATATTTATCACCTACTAAAAAGTTCAGTAACCAAACGAAAGTTTCCTTGCCATGTTGTTCCAACTCCCTCGCCACATGGCCCTACCTCTGTCTAATTTCCTTCACCTTTCGTTCAAAGATGCTCTGGTAGAATAAGAGAGATAGAGAGAAGATCGCATAGAAGTGGGGAGGAGAGAATGAGGGCAAGAATGGGGAGGGGAAGAAGATCTCATAGAAGTGGGGAGAAAGAATTAGGGCAAGAATACGGAGGGGAAGAAGATCGCATAGAATTGGGGAGGGGAAGAGTCGACGTTTCCATCTACCAAGGAAAAAATAGTGGAGAGGGAAAGAATGAAAACATGAAATTAGGGTATTTTTATGAGGATAGTTATGACATTTCACATCAAATTTGTCCTAAAACTCTTCTTTTAAAAAAAGTAATCCAAAAAATCCCTAACACCCTAAAATATGTCTTATTTTAGGTAAGTTCCCAAACTGATATGTTGTGCCTGTGGAAGGGAGGGACACAAATCTTATAAATGCCATAAAAGGAAAGGGAGGCCAAACTAGAGACCTATACCATAAGCCAATCTTGCTGAACAAGACAACAAAGTCACAGCAGCTGTTGTAGAGGTTAACCTGATTGAAAATAAGACTGATTGGATTCTCGATACCAAAGCTTCAAGACACTTCTACATTAATCGAGAACTTCTCCATTACATCGAGGACACTGTAGATGGAGAATACTTATTCATGGGAAACTTAACTACTATAGAAGTACTTGGGAAAAGGAAGGTTATTTTAAAATTAACTTATGGAAAAACTTTATCTTTGAGTAATGTTTTGTATGTCTCTTCCCTACATAGAAACGTGGTGCCTGGGAGTTTGTTGGATCGAGCTGGTCTTAAAATTATACTAGAAGTGTCAAGGTTATCCTCACCAAAAATGGAGACTTTGTTGGTAAGAGGTATCTGTCTAATGGTATGTTTGTAATCAATACTATTTTGATAAATGCAAATGCTTCTAGTTCTGTTTACATAGTTGAATATATTAATATGTGACATCGAGACTAGGTCATGTAAATCTTGCATCAATTAGAAAGCTTAAAGAATTAAGACTAATTAATGCATCTAAATCACATAAAACTAGTAAATGTTCTGTTTTGGTAGAAAGTAAATCTTTTGAGAAATCTTTCAAATTTGTTGTGACTAGAAGTGCAGAATTGTTAGAACTAATTCATTTAGATCAAACTGATTTAAAAAACACTACATGTAGCTAATTTCAAAAATATCTCAAGCATCAAACACATATAAAGAGGAAACAATTTATTAAGTTCAACCAAATAATGAGAAGAAGGGTAGGTGACGGCGGCAAGGAAGGATCGACAATGGCGAGGATGGACAAGAAGTGGCGAGGATGGACGGTGGGCGACAGACTCCATCTTTGTCTCTTCATCTTCGTCTCTCTTGGCCACTTCTCTTTCAAATCTGTAATTTACAGATGTGGAAGAGGATTTTATAGGGGAACTCCCGATGCGTCGCAATAACATCAAGAGTTCCCATATATTCTCAACGCCATTAGTAAAAGTTGAAAATAGTGCCATCCAACTCCCGATGTGCTATGCATGGCATCGGGTAAAATAAAACTATTATTTAATTATTTTCCTTTTCCCGATGCCAAACATGTACGAATTGGGAACAACCACCAAATTCTTGGTGCGTGCATGCATGGCATAGGGAAAAAGCAAACTATTATTTAATTGTATTATTTTTCCTGACGTCAAACATGTACACATTAGGAATTGGGTGGCTATTCTCAACATGTACATGTTTGGCATCGGGAGTGTCTGATAATGCCCGACGTTTTAAATGCAATATCAAAGAAAAGTGAGTCCACTGACGTTATAAGAGGGGCATCAACGAAGAACTTATTTCCCGACGTCTCTTATCTTGACACGCAAGAATGCATTGAGATATCCCCATTTTCTTGTAATGACAAGTAGAGATGGAAAAAATTAGTATGTATCTTTTGTTGATGATTTTTCTAGATTTACTAAGATTTATCTTATAGAAACAAAAGATGAAGCTACTAGCATGTTTTTGAAATTTAAGGCAGAAATTGAAAATCAATTAGGTAAAAGGATAAAAAGATTAAGATCAAATAGAGGTGGTGAATATAGTGATAAATCTCTTGAGGAATTTTGTGAATCAAATGGTATTACTCATGAATTTACTACCCCATATTCACCTCAACAAAATTGTATAGTGGAGTGGAAAAATATAACCCTTAAGAAAATGATGAATGCTATGTTATTAAGTTATGGATTATCTAATAATATGTGGCGGGAAGCTGTGTTGTCTGCATGTTTTCTTTTTAACAATGTTCCTCACAGAAAACTGGATAAAACTTCTCACGAACTTGGGAAAGAATATGCACCTAATCATTCTTACTTAAGGGTCAAAGGATGCTTGGCTAAGGTATCACATCCTGCATTGAAGAAATCTATGGTAGGGTCTAAAACCTTTGACTATATATTTTATTGGGTATGCTCAAAATAGTACTACATATAGGTTTATGTGTTTAAATGACAAAACCATAAGTGAGTCTAGGGATGTAGAGTTATTTGAGCATTTTTTTCTTTTAAAAAAAGAAATTAAATCTCTGTTTATTCCTTGCTTGTCTAACAATATGCATGATCTTGAAAACTCTTCAGTTGTTAGTAAAACATCTGAATCTAAAATTGTTAATACTTCTAATGTAATATATGAATTAGAACCTAGAAGAAGTAAAGACAGAGAACTGAGAAAAGTTTTGGATCAGATTTCTTATGCACCTTTGTAGTGGATAGGCGCGATGAAACCGATTATAATTTCACAAGGTTGCATCTAATAGATAAGAATCCTAAAACTTATTAAGAAGCATTGAACTCTATAGAGTCGAGTATGTGGAAGGAAGCTATTAAGAGTGAACTAGATTCTCTAACCATGAATCAAACATAGGAGTTAGTAGACTTTTCCAAATTAAGTAAACCAATTAAGTGTAAGTGGATCTTCAAAAGAAAAACAAGATCAGATAGGTTAACTGAAAGGTAGAAGGCTAGATTAGTAGCAGTAGGGTATACTAAAAACATGGTATTGACTACTTTGACACGTATTCCTCTATAACCAAGATAACTATAATTAGGGCCTTGATTGAACTAACTACCATACATAGTCTTCTTATTCACCAAATAGATGTAAAAGCTGCTTTTCTAAATGGTAATCTGGAAGAAGAAATTTATATAATACAACCAGAAGGGTTCAAAATTACTAGCAAAAAAAAAAAAAAAGTATGTAAGCTTAAAAAATCTCCCTTTGGTCTTAAACAAGCTCCTAAACAATGGTATGGAAAATTTAACAATACTTTGATAAATAAGAGGTTTAAGGTAAATAGATACACACATAATCTTGATAGATATCTTTGGGACACCTTACGTCATCTATTGAGATATCTTAAAGGCACAAAAAATTATTGCGTTCACTTTAACAAATGTTTTGCTATATTAGAAGAATATTGTGATGCAAACTGGGTTATAGATAATGACAAGATTAACTCCACTAGTGGTTATGTATTTTTTCTCGGAGGTGGAGCAATATCTTGGAATCTACAAAATAGACTTGTATAGCTAGATCCACTATGGAATTTGAATTTATGGCATTGGAATTTGCAAGACAAGAGGTTGAGTGGATTAAAAGTCTGCTAGGAGATGTACCATCGTGGGAAACATCTGTACCAATGTCTATACACTGTGATTCATAGGTTGCCATAGGATATTGCCAAGAATAGTGTTTATAATGGCAAAAGAAGACATATATGTCTTAGACATAGAGCTATGAAACAATTAATTGTTGAAGGAAGGAACTATTTCCTTAAAATTTGTTCAGTCTAAGAAGAACCTAGTTGATCCTTTAACCAAAGGACTAACTAAAAAAGTGGTTTTAGATTCCTCGGTGAACATAGGCCTTAAGACTTACAGTGATCAATAACACTTGATATTGGATGGTCTATTGCAATAGACTTGATGGTCCATAGTCTCTTACTAAGTAATCTGTTGCCATAGACTTGATGGTCTATTGGCCATCGTGTGGATAGTCTTTAAATGGACTTTATGGATGATATAAAACCTTGGTACCATATTAAAACCTTGATACCATCTTTAGGCTCGTCACTGATGGATGTTCCCACCTTCTCGTCAGCAGGCTAGTCATCAATGATCGGAGCGAAAACATCCATGAATACGTCATCAACCAAAGTGCAGCCTCCGGTGCATTGAACGATGTACCTTCACCACTGCCACAGCGGTGTTGGGAGTTAATCACCTAACCCTATTAATAAAGCAGTAGAAACATAAATAAGGATTAATACTTAATAAAGACAAAAACAATAAAAAGGTGCACTCGAACACATTCATACCTTAACCAATGCCATCAGAAGCTCCATTATGGCTGATAACTCGACTGACAAGGATGACTGCATTCGTTGTAAGAAGTCGCACATCCGATTTAATCTCGCTTATAGGCAACGTACATATTGGCTGCAATCACATGTCGCCTAAGGTTTATCAATATGAATAGGCTTCTCCGTAGATGCAGTGAGGCAACTATTGTCTCTAAGAGGTGAATGGGCATGCTAGATAGGAGGAGGAGGAGGGGGATGCTCGACGTGAGTGTGTGGTGGGGCATGCTTGACATGCTGAGGAGCAAGCTCATGCGGGCCTTCCTCACAACCTGCCATTATCGAAATTTCACGACTCTAATCAAGGTAAGCATGCTCGTCATTCATCAGTTCAATCTCATGTATTTGGGCTGGAAATTGGAACATTAATAGATACTAATTAAGACCCAAAACCCTAAAATACTATAGTGAATATGGAAGAAGAAAATAACTCGTAACGTACTATTTGTGACTTGAAGATCTAAGACTCAATCACCTTCAACCTAGGTGAGTGTATGACTCCATCGCATGAGGCTTGATATCACAGATGATGACTCCTTGTGGGCAACCCGCCCACTAATGGACGACACTATCTCGTAGGTCCAGACCCATAAATATAATGATATCATCAACACAAGCATATAACTACTGAAAAAATGAACATAATGAGGATATAATAACAAATTTGAAAGTCGAAGGGAAATCTGTAGAGGCTATTTGATTCCAAGGAATTGTTATTTGCAAGTTTCTTTTCGTGCAAGGCCACTTTTCCATTAAGTGCCCCTTTCAAACTAGCAATGGTCTTGGACCATACCAACTCACCTCAATTATAGTTGATGAAGTTCTCCTAGTCGTCAATCAAGCCCAACATTGTCCCATCCATATATTACATCCTCTCCCTGCCCATCATCGCAAGCTCAAAGAAAGAGAATACAGACATCTTCACCGTATTCTTGTTGCTCTCAAACTGAAGAATTAGGTAATCCTTGTCCAACTCAAACCCATTCATGTTTTTCCTATCCCCCAAATATAGCCTTCTTAATCAAAGGGATCCTGTTCAAACTGAACCTCACATCTGGGTCTATACCTCAACCCCGTTATTATTTCAAAAACCTTCTAGTCGAAGGAGACCTTCTCATCTAGTAACTTAAAACTAATTATGTTATTCCTTCTCTCCTTAACCCCTCTCAATAAAATGTAAACACACAAAGGTCCATTGAATATCAACTTTAAATCCAAGATGTGTCCGAAGACAGTTTTCCTAAACATATGAAGTTGCATGAGTGTTAACTTATTTTTTATACTTGACACGGTCTTCAATAAATGCGAACAACAAGTCAACTTTGCAAGGAAAAAGTCTTTGGAGTTGATTTTGGTCACAAGAGGCATCTGCAAAACAGAAAAAACACATAACATAACAAAATATGTATTATGTGTTAAAACTCGGGGTGATCTAGGCGTAATCTCGACTGAGAACCATATATGAAATGCCAATTAAACTTATGTAATATTGCCTTGAGATGACACGAGATAGGGGTTTTACATGCATTATATGGAGTAATTTCGATCCAATCTTGGGCGAAATCATCCCCGAGATTACGCTATAAATGCATGTGAAACGTATCAAATCTCGAGACTCCTTCAACAAATCTCGGGGCAACTTCATAGATCTCACCCAAGATTCTTCATTTGCACAAGCCTAGATTGATGAAATCGTCGAGATTCATCAAAGGAGATCACATGAATTAACTTTAATAATGTTCTACATCTAACTACATAAGACTACCAACTACAAAGTTTCCCATCCACCTTAGATTTTAAACAAAAAACTAAAAATTGAAAACATAAACCCTAAATTATGAAATCGTTAAAAGTACTTCACCTTGAGAGATTTAAGAGGACAGATGAGTTCTTCAAGTTTCGTGGAGGAAAAAATCAGTGAAAGTCATTTGAAATTTGTGAGTGAAATCGCTTCACTTCTTGACCGAAATAAGCACATTTTTATGTGCTTAGTGTTTTGTGAGAATATGTAACGTTCAGGATTCCAAGGGTATTATGGTCATTTGAAAATCCAATTTTTTTAAAAAATAAACAATCACGATGGAGAATTCGACCAAGGGGGACCAAGAAATTACGTTGAAGAAGTTTTCTAAAAATTGTGAAGAAACACGGTGTCGAGCTTGGTCGAGATTGACAAAGAAAATAAAATTACAAGTTTGACAAAATTGTGCTACTTTTGAAATATAAAATCAAAAGTGTGATACTTCTCAAAATTTTTCAAGTGGTAATTCTTAAAAACTAATTTTCTAATTTAAAATAAAAGGTTTTTTAAAAAATATAACAAACTGGCAAAATATTTAGGGGTGTTTGCAAAAATAGCAAAAAACTTTATGATAATAGAACCCATGTCACTATAGTTTCTAAATTGCAAAAATAGCAAATTTAAAAGCAGATAACCCTCTGATAGCCCTCCGATAGTTGTGTGATAGCACTAATTATTTGTCATATTTGTCATATTTGTCATATTTGCAATATGCAAAAAAGATGTGTTATGGGTTGTTTTTTTCTAAATTTTTTTGTTATCTGATGCAATTTCCCAAATATTTACACTGTATAGAACAATTTCGAAGATGAAAAAAGTCCACAGGCCCACAATGAAAAATACCAAAAGTGTCTAGTTAACACGCGATTAATTGGCCCCACGCACACGTAATTCTTCTTCTAAACGATCATGATACGTGATCGTGTAGCCAAATCTAAATGATCGTATCAATATCCCAACGATTTTTTTTCAAGATTGTGTACCAAATATAAATCTTTTATATTTGGTACACAATCTTGTAGATTATTTTATATTTGATACACGACCTTGAAGATTCTTTTATATTTGATACACGATCGTTTAGATTTGACTACACAATTGTGTACCTAAATCTAAATGATCATGTATCAATATCCCAACCTTTTCTTTTCAAGATCTTTTAGATTTGGTATACAATCTTGTACCAATATCATTTAGATTCGGCTACACAATCATGTACCAATATCCCAATAATTTTTTTTAAGATCATATACCAAATATAATTTTTTATATTTGGTACATGATCTTGTAGATTCTTTTATATTTGGTATACGATCGTTTAGATTTGGAAACACAATCGTGTACCCAAATCTAAACGATCATGTATCAATATCCCAACAATTTTTTTCAAAATCATGTCCAAATATAAATCTTTGACTACACAATCATGTACCAATATCCCAACAATTCTTTTATATTTGGTACACGATCTTGTAGATGATGGAATACGAAACATGCGCAATGGAAAACATGAACAATTTTTACTTTAAATGCATCTAAACTTTTTAGAAATTAACAAGCTTATAATTACCTAATTAAACTAAATTAGTGTTGAAGAAAATCTTACCTACGTAGCTATCAGTTTCCTTGATATCTCCTCACGAACTTGAATTGGGGACCACCACTAGTGTTGACCCAATATTCTCCTAATTAATTAGAATCGGGTTGTGGGACCTGATTAGGTGAAGGAATATGAGAGAGAGATGGAATTTTTAGGTGGTAAAATTAGGGTTGAGAATCTTGGAAGAGAAATTTTTTTCTAAAATAATTTTATAAAATAAAATTATACCAAATGGTAAACAGTTTTTCAATATTTGAAAAGAAGGCTTTAAATAACCTAATTACATGCAAATTGCATGTAATTAGTTGGCAAAATCTCAACACCTAATATTCCACTAACAATTAGTGGAACTTAGTGGGCTAGTGTTTACATCTCACATAGCCACCTATCCCACTAAGTGTTAGTGGGATTATCTAACAAAATGTTGGATTTTCCCACTAACTTAGTCCAAGGGTAATACGGTCATTTGATCTTTTAAATCAAAGTCAAACTTTGACTTTTTCAAGTCAAAAGTCAACATTTTGACATTTTACCATTTTATCCGTCTTAACTAATTTGACCTTCCGAGCATGAATCTACATTCATTTTTTCAAAATTCAAATCACATTTGAATAAAGCTGATCAAAGTTTGACTTTTTAAAGTCAAAAGTCAACATTTTGACTTTTTACAACTTTGACCATTTCCATCAATTCTGAGCTTCTGAATATGAATTTGAATTCATATTTTTAATATTTAAATCACATTCAAACAAAATACTCTACCTCAAACTATTAATAAATGACTATATCACATATACTCGTCGGTTTCTCTCTCTTTACCTAATTCGAATAATTTGAATTATTCCAACATATTGTTCTAAGTTAATTCCATATGAGGTAGCAAGGGGACCTAATGGACCTATAGATCATGGGCTCCAACGATTCGAGATTAACTTGCTAAATCCTTTTAGACTAAGCTAATCAACATTTGTTAACTAACAAGCCATTCCACTAAAGTTCCGTGTTGCACTCCCCTCACTATAGATATATTTTTGTCCATCTAATATAACCATGATTAGTAAGTTAATCATTTATAGGTTGTTCGTAACCTCGACTGGGTCAAAATATTATTTTACCCCCGAAACTACATCTTATTTCTTAAGTCTCACTAATCCACTATTGAATAATTGGTTTAAGGTCCAACCTATAAATCGAATTCCTCTCAGGCCAATGAAAGGGTGAGGCCTCTTGTTCAAGACTTGGATTCAGTCCTTAAGAGAACAACCTATCTACTAACCCTAGAGCGGATTGGGGTGAATTTTGTCTAGCACCCTATTGGGAGGCTTATTAGGTCAGCGCCATTGATGTGTCCTCGCCTATGCATATCTAAGGATAATTCCGTATGAATAGAAGTTCATAGTTCACTTAGAATTAAGATTAAGTTACCTAGATCATTATAAATGAAGTAGTTAATTTTTACAATCAACGATGTTATAATTTAAAAGTGACTATTTCATGGGTCTAGTCTTATGTAAACTCTTTACATGGGATGCCCCCACTTCTATGTCTCTACATGACTGATTCAGGATCATATAGTTTGTACTAGCTACAAAGCGAGTTGCATCTATAGTGTCCCCAAAATAAGGCGTCCAACCTTATTCATACACTATAGACCATTTGGACTATATACTCGAACTTGATCCACGTTTATGTCTCTACATAAAGTTTAAGTTTACACTAGATAGCCTCGGGACGCTAGTTTATTGGATTCAAGATTATAGTATTCTATTTTCACTAATAAATCCTCTATAGTCATTTTATTGAATATAATATAATTTTAAACTATAAACTACGAGTTTTAGGACACCGAAATTCAAGAGTAGATTCTTTAATATTTGATACGTGATCGTTTAGATTTGGCTACATGATTGTGTACCAATATCCTAACGATTTTTTCAAGATTTTTTATATTTAGTATACGATCTTGTAACAATATTGTTTGGATTGGACAAGATTTATGATTGATCGAAAACAAATATCATGATTTCAAAACAATATAAAAGAAAAATTATAGAAGAAGAAAAGAAAAAAAATAGAAAGGAAAAGAAAATTTGCACAAAAATAGAAGAAATAAGATGAAAAGGAAGAAGGAAAATTGAAGCAGTGTGAGATCCAAAAGCGATAAGGGCAAACGTGAAATATTAAAAAAAAATGGTCGGTTTCATGGACTTTCTGATTTTGTTACACGGGTCGTGAATATTTTGGTGTTTTGTTATATTTGTAAAAATTAATCTTAAAATAATAACAATAAATTGCAAGTGACATTTTAAACTTATTTTAAAAAAATCAATTAACTTTAAGGGTGTGTTTGGGGAGGGAAAGAGTTATGGGAGAAAAGAATTATGATAATCCTAGGATTATGATAATCCTAGTGTTATGATAATATGTGTTTGGGGGAAGAGTTATTATTGGTAGTGTTATTATAATATGTGTTTGGGGGAAGAAATATGAAATGTAGTGTTATAATAGTATGTGTTTGAGAAAAGGATTATTATAGTAGTGTTATAATAATATGTGTTTGGGGAAAGAATTATTATTGTAGTATTATTATAATATGTGTTTGAGCGAAAGATTATTATTGTAGTATTATTATAATATGTGTTTGGGAGAAAGATTATTATTATAGTATTATTATAAAATGTGTTTGGAGGAAGAATTATGAGTGTAGTATTATTATAAAACTTGTTTGGGGCAAAGATTACGTTAATTAGATTTATGTTATTTTTTTAAAATAAGGAATGTTAATTTAAGAATAAAAAATATATAATTTAATTTTTTTTATTCATAATCAATATTCAATTATGTAATTAGAATAACCTAAACATAATTCTGTATATAGGTTTTGAAATATTTTTTTTACGTACACTGTGAGTAACAAAATATTTGTTTTATAAAATAATTATATTGAGTCCCATTTAATAATTTTGTTTCTTCTCTTATGTTATGTCGTGCAAAATTAATTCGTAAATTCGTAAATTCATTAGCGCATTTAAACCAAATTATTTCCACGTATACGCAACTTATAAATATTGTAAAAAAAAAACTTCAACGAAAGAACTACATTAATACGATAATACAACAATTGATACCATTACATTAGAAAGCGAAATGAAAATATAAACCAATTAGCTTCAACAGAATTTCAAGTTCGTTATATAATAAGACATAACAAGTCAGAAGAAGAACATATAATCCAAGTAAGAAAAGTTTCATTAATACAAATACAACAAACAAACTAGTCATCGGTTTTCTTGAAGAATGATGCTGCAGTACGGGTACTTCATATTGTCGAGAACTTTAAGGAAGGCTTTCATGTCATCGACGTTACGCATAAGTATACGCATTAAGCGACACCTATCCATCAATGTCAGCTCAGGGATGGCCTCCAACTGTCGAACAACCTCTTGACGTGTTTGGCTTGCTTTTTGACGTTGTAGGACAGGCCATTCAGCAATGCGATTCAGTTGTTCATTTTAGTACTCAATGGCAGTACGAACTATGTCCCCACTATCTGTGGCATGTCCTAGACGTTTCTGCTTAGACCCGCTTGAAATATTCCTACGTTCACTGACCCGAGCGGTTCTTGTTCCCATCAAATCATCAAACGACATGTTCAATCCCTGACTGTACATTGGCGGGAAATCCATATCCGGCGCAGCGTCAGCGATAAATGCATCATACCCAGCAAGATCGTTCGATCCATTGTTCGCAAAACTCTCGGCCCGACCTTCTGTTGCACGATCTTTACCAAACACGTAAGACAGTTCGTCATAATGGACAAACGACTTATTAAGGAGGCCTTTCGCTGCCGGATGACTCTGTATAAGTGCAATAATAAATTGTTAGTCCATTTATTGAAATATAGTACAGTAAGTGTTCAAATGACTAGTAACGCACCTTGACCCAATCGTCAAAGACTTCTTTCTCTACGACGATGCATTTTTTTCATCATTCCACCCAAAACCACTACACATTGGGCCACGCATCTCCGCAAGTGCATGGAACATTCTCTTCATCAATTTGATTCGGCCATCGATGGTTGAAGCATGGATATTACAACCTAGGATCTTGAAGGCCATCACTCTCGCCAGCTGATTTAAGTACCCGGGGTGAAAGGTCCCGTTGTCGGACCTCCACCCACCACCATTGACCAACTCCACGAGGCACTCCACGAGGCCTGCCTCTTCCTCTTTAGTCTAACTGTGTTTAGGTAGTCTCGATGAACTTGTCATGTTAGAAGTCAAACACAAACATATTAGTTTCATTAATTTTCCTATGATTAAATAACATACATACGATTAGTTTCATAGTACAATCAACTTCTACTGAAAAACAGTTTGGCAGTAATTTACTTGCGTAACCAATACATTCAAAATAATCATATTCCAAAAAGTATGACAAAATAAGACCCAGTCCAATCACTACTTAAGTATGAAAATGAACGGAAAACATTTAATTTTTCTATTGGTTATGCAACTCCCAATCAGTAAACATTTCTTCTGCAAGGTCGTCCCTCCATTGACTCCACTTATTGGACGTCTCTATGTAATGTATGTCATCGGCGGCAGTAGTCACGTGGGTGGAATCAACCTCATCTATGTTGTCTTCTATATCAAAGTTTGTCATCTCCCTATTGATAAGGTTGTGGAGGAGACAACATGTGAGTATTGTGCGACATTGAACTTCTACAGGATAGTATGACTTTCCCTGCAGTATCGCCTATCGACCCTTCAAGACACCGAATGCTCTTTCGATTACATTACGAGCAGACGAATGCTTCATATTGAAGAACTCTTTTGATGTTGAAGGTGCATTTTCAACGCCACGCCATTCTTGCAAGTGGTAGCGTTGGCCTCTGTACGCTGCTAGAAAACCATCGACATTTGGGTACCCCGCATCAACTAGGTAGTAATACCCTATGATCACATTGCACGATTAAAATGTCGCAGCTGTTAATTCCAAAATTGCAGTCATATGTACAATGGCGTAGGATATTACCCTTGGGCACCTTCAGGCCATTAGGTCTTGAAATGGCATCATGGAGGATGCGTGAGTCCGCAGCTGATCCTTCCCAACCGGCAAGTACTTAAACAAAATCTCCTTTCGTGTCACACAAGCCAAGTACATTTGTGGCCACCTCCCCCTTGTGTGTTCTATACCTAGCTCGATCACTTGCTGGAACGTTGACTTTTATGTATGTTCCATCTAATGCACCTAGGCAATTCTGCAACGCATAACTAAAGATTATTGGGAAGATATAACGTTGTTGGGTTCGAAGTACGTAGTTGAAGAGAAATAGGCACCTCAAACCATCTCCATCTTTGATCTGTGCAATCGTTATTTACTGGTTGTGGTTTTTTCAAAAGCTTGTCATGAAGCCGAATAACGACCAACAAGACCATGTTAAAATGACGGGAAATTGTCTCACCCGACCGCATGAACTCCCGTTGAATGACACGGTTTTTCACGTCGTGCGCAACAATATGGAGGAACATTGCTACCATCTCCTCAACATCGACAACTTCTATCGACGTTAGTCCAGCAACGGTCCTCAGTAGGTGACAGAGAATGGTGAAACATCTTCGGTCCATTCTCGTACTCTGCCGACACACTACGTCTGAGGCATGAATCATGCGGAAATAGGCTAACTGTCTAATCGTATGCCTAGTGTAATGGGGGATGTGTGTTCTCCTTTTTGTGTCGTTATTTAATAGCTCCAACATTAGTACTAATTGACGTTGGGATGTTACGAATGCATTTAGAAGAGACGCAAACTCGTGTTCGTCCATTATAAATACTAGATTTACACCCTGTTCAAAAAGAATCCTAAGAACGCGTTACATTCGAATGCTATTAGCAAGATGACATTGGAATGCTATTACTTATACATCAAATTAATTATGATTCAAGTATGTCATAATAAAATAATGGAATGGAATCATGATTACTTGAAATTATACACAAACAACTAATACTTGAATCATAAGTGTTGGAAATATGTTCAAATTTAACATAAAGTTTATATTTTATTAATTATTGTCACTAATTTTGTTAATTTCGTTTCAATTTTAGAGATCGTTGATAAAAAAACACATTCAAGTTTTAAATCAACCGAGGGCAGCTCGGTATTTCCAAAGAAACTATACCAATGTTTGCATACGTGAAATACCCCAGTTTTTCTAGTTTGATATTTTTGCCATCTACAAGAATTTCCCTATAATTATTTAGCAAATAAACTAACTCTAGACAATGAAAACTATGTTTATGTTTCCATTTATGTATATATGGAAGTATACGTATTTAAATGGTATAATACATATTGCTTATTTTCAATTGAAATCTTTCGTGAAAGTTTCAATTAATTTTACTTTTTCAATAGAGAGATTATCTAGTCTGTAAAAAGAAATCACAAATTGCTATATAGCTTTCAAAGTTTGATCTCTATTTTAATTTGAGAATGTATAAGAATAATTCACTAAAACAAAATAGTATCATCCATATAATTTGTCTAACAATTAATGTCACGTTCTTATATAAAAAAAATTCAAAGTAGAATAAATTATATTGCTTTTAGAAAACAGGCTTCTAAAATTAATATAAATAGTAGGATTCATGAAAACAATTCTTTCTTTTTCTACTTTCCCTTATTCTCATTACTATGCATCATCCACTCATATGTCTCTAATTTGACCACTCAATCTGTATTTTATAGCGTGTCAAACTGAACCTAATTCAACTGATGTACATATGAATACGTTAAGATACGTTGTTAGAACTTTTCTATATTCTTTGTTGTACTCTAAATAATTCAAAATTTACTCTCTTGTTGGTTTTGAAAACTCTTTTGATTAAAAATGATACTAAACCTATATCTCGGGATCAAAAGTGTAATTATTACAAGAAAAATTTGAAAGTATAACAATTTTAGAGTTGCATTTGGTGGGATGTCAAAACAAAAACTTAATAAAATTTATAGCAAAGAGCCTAGCTGCACAGTATTTTTTTAATCAAATTTCAAAAAACCACTAGAAGAGTGAAGTGAGTAAAGGGTTTGAGTTTAGACAAGGAAAAGTATTATTAAGTTAAAACGACTTTGTAAGAATAATACAATTTACACATTACAGTTCGAAGCATTTCATATAACATAAATAAATTGTAACGAAAGAAAAGAATTAATTACAAAAAACATCTAAGTAGACGACATATACATCGACTTCGTAAAAGAAGGAGTTTTACAACCGTAGTACCTCGTTTACGAATGCTTAAACCTTTACAACCTGAAGATATAGACAAAAAATGAGCTTGTCATTACATATGCGTGCCGATAAAGATAACGTATTATAAAAAATGAAGGATAAAACGAAAATGGAACATATCTTAACCACAAATGGAACTTCACAAATCCATGGAACCGCTCAAAAAATCAAAGTGTGAGTACATAATGTATGTAAAAGAAGGTAGCCTCAGAGTTAATTTGATTACCGCAAAGACGTTCAAGAAGAACGCATTTACGGTACCATTTTGTGCGGTGGACTTGATAACATCATATGTAAAACAGAAGCAACCAAAGAGAGACATAAAATAGAGATCCTTCTAATGTGTTTCATGGAGACATATTCAGAAAACAATGATCAGTGTCACAACATAGTACGCGAACAAACATGGAGCATTGAAAACAGCAAGCATTGCTTGTGACAGTGCATAAGGGAAAAAAAACCATAGGGAGAAAAGAGTACAACAAGCATACTTGTTAGTACAATTAACAAATAAAGTCAAAATTTTGAAGAACATACAAATTTACAGAATCAAACAATGGAGCATTTTTGGTTTCAAGGGGTCATTCGAAATAGGAAGCAAACAAATTTACAAAATCAGTGTTTTGTAAAACACAAACAGAGGCAAACAAGGCGAAACACAGGGGCTGAATTGAAAATATCTTTTAGCATAGGAGACAAATATCGAGTGTCGTTGGAAATGTTACATTCAAACATGATAAACATACCATAGAACAAAGAATGGAATGCAAGTACAAGAAAGGAATTTGATGAACATACCAAAGACAAATGCAAGTATATCAAAAGGGAAAGTTAGTCGAATATGGAATGGAAGGAGGAAGGCTCCATTATATAGTAAAGGGATTATGAACCAGCAGTAATTAAGTCCAACAAGAATCCCATAAAAAAAGGGGATTTCACAAATTCAGTCAAACTTCAAGCAAGTAGGAGGTCATTTTTTTCAACAGAAGTACACAGTAGGCATGACATTTTTTTCAACAGTAGGCATGTCATTTTATTACATAGGCTACAGGAATATATACAATTGAGGATCTAAGAGCAATTGAATACAACAATTGAAATGGAAGATGTTCTAAAACAAATCAAAACATGTTCAAGTTACAGAATTCCAACAAAATTTATCACATTAGGAGGCAAAACAAGTTATGATCACATATGGACAGAAAACAAAGTAATACATGTGAAAAACAGAGAGTGAGGATAAGTAAACAAATTCGGAATACATGTGAATAACAGAGAGTGCGGATGATAGAACAAATTCGAAATACATGTGAAAAACAGAGAGCACGGATGATTAATCAACTTCACAGACGAGGCATTAAACAAAAATTGAACAGAAGCCCTAAATTAAACTCATCATCGCGAACAGGAATGAATATTGGACCGAAAATAAGAACAAAAATTGCACAAAACAATCAGAATGACCACCACAATGCTCATCATAGGCTGATCATACCTTTGGTGCAGACCGAGAACCTCTATCGTGCTCCGCATGCCCGTACTCGAATTCCTTTCACCGATTTAGTGTAGCATCTACTGTAAAATGGTTGTTCGGTATAAAAACGTGTAGTAGACTCGTTCTAGGACCGACAAGAGTGGGGAGCGGTAAAGGTTTCTTGGGCAGACGAAGGGTATGGAAATATGGAGAGAGGATGAGAAACGTTTCGAAGGTCACGCACGTTGGTGGCAACCGATCAACGAAACAGAGAGAATAAGAAGGGTTTCAGGAAGAGTAGGGCAAAAAATGGAGCACGAAGAACACAGACATCTCCTTCAAAAGAAGACGAAGAAGATGTAAATGAATTTCAAGACGAAGGGAGAAGAGAACGGTAAAAGGGAGGTAATCAGAGAAAAAAGGGAAGATAATGAGAGGAAAACGTAACAAAAATCGCAAGAAGAACTACGTCGTCGGATCGAAAAATGCTAGGGTTAGGAGAGGCGTACGACGGGTAAGGCAGTAGGAGAAGATAGGTTAAAATACTTCTTTTTCCTTTTTCCCCTTTACCCTTGGCCCAAACACCCCCTAAAAGTACCAAATGGACCTCTTGTAAATTCTCATGCATTCGTAAATGCTCATGGATTAAAATGTCTTATCAAACACACAAATTCTTCAAAATTAGGAACTAAAAAGTTAAAGGCCACGAATCATTGATTTTCTTTTCATTGTTTTAAAAAAGAAATAGAAAAAAATACAACCAAAACATTTAAAACATATTTGATGTACTACTTATTTTAGAAAATGGTTTTAAGAAAGAGGTATTTTAAAAAATATAACAAAGCGTCAAAACATTTATACTATATAGAACAATTTTAAAAATGAAAAAAGCCCACATGTCCACAATGAAAAATATAAAATAATGTCCTATGATTGAACACCCAACGCACCCAACGCATAATATATCTGGTAAACTATCATTTAGATTTGAATATTATTTGCTACATGATCGTTTAGATTTGACTATCAAAATCTAAACGATTACGATTTTTTTGTAAGATTCTTTAGTTTAGATTTGGTGGTATTTAATTGTTTAAACTAGAGTAGTCAAATTTAAACGATTTTTTTTCAAGATTTTTTGGTACATGGTCGTTTAGATTTGGGTAGCCAAATCCAAACGTTTTTTTCCAAATTTTTTTGCTACATGTTCCTTTAAATTTGATCGTTTAAATTTGGGTAGCCAAATATCAACAATTTCTTTTCAAGATTTTTTGGTACTCGATTGTTTATATTTTCGAAAATATCGTTTAGATTTGATCCTTTAAATTTGGGTAGCCAAATCTCAACGATTTTTTTTCAAGATTTTTTGGTACAATATCGTTTAGATTGGATCTTTTAAATTTGGCTACAAAAATCTAAACGATTTATTTTAAGATTCTTTAATACACGATTTGGCTATTGTTGGTACACCGTCGTTTAGATTTGGCTATCCAATATCCTAACGATTTTTTTTAAATATTTGGCTCACAATCTTAAATAACCAAATAACAGTTTGAAAAAAGAATAAAAGATTTTTTTTTTTTTTTATATATATTTGACACACGAAGGGTAAACGAAAATATTTAAATGGTAAAAGAGATGATGATAAAGAAAAAAATTGCAGAAGGGAGAAAAGATAGGAAAGAGGATAAGAAAGAAGGACAAACTTAATATTTTAAAAAATAACTAGGTTTACGATATTTTCATTTTGTTATACTGTCGTAAATAGTTTGCGAGTTGTTATATTTATGAAAATGATCCTTTAAGAAAACATCCTTAAAGTAATTATTTTAAAATAAGTATCGTTATCTTCTTTATTTTAAAAATTTATGAAGATGAGATATATGATTGTAATTTTAAATTCACAACTAACACAAATCAAATCTTGCCTTACAAATTTAAAATTTAAAATGTGAACTAAATGTTAGAATGCTTTAAGAAAAGAATTTGTTTTTGTTTTTTTCCTAAATTCTTATGGTGCATAGTTATGGGGAAAAAGATTATAATAATCTAAGATTATGATAATACTAGTGTTATGATAATATGTATTTGGAGAAAAAGTTATTATTCGTAGTGTTATAGTAATATGTGTTTGGGGGGAAGGAATATAAAATGTAGTGTTATGATAGTATGTGTTTGGGGGGAGAAATTATGATAGTAGTGTTATAATAAATGTGTTTGGAGGAAGAGTTATGATTGTGGTAATGTAAAAAACAATAATAGAATTTGAATTGGATTATTTGAGTAGGGTAATGTAGAATTGTAAGGAAGGAAAGATAAGAAAATATAAGGTTATTTGGGGATTATGATAACCATAATCCCCATTTATCATAATCCTTAGGCCAAACAGGATTTGATCCAATTTCCTAATTCTTTTTCTCCTAAAACCCCACCCTAAACATAACCTTAAATTATTAAAATAATTTTGGGTTTTGGACCAACCAAAACAAAAGTAATTTTTTCCTATTGTTTTTCTACCCAAAAACTTCAATAAAATAAAATAAAAATGAAATCACTTTGTAAAATAAAATAAAAATGAAAGAAAACCTAAGCAGTTCCTGAAATAAAACAATTCCTTCGTCTGTGACGGCGCCACTTCGTCATTTCTCCATCTTCTTCTCGCCGTCTCCTCCTCCGTTTCAGCAACTCATTGTCGCCGCCCCTCTCCCCCGTTCACTGCCACCGCTGTCTTTCTTCGTTCGTGACGTTATAGCCTCCCTTTCCCTTACCGGTTCTGCACCCATTTTCTACTCCATTTTTGTTACGGGTATTCTCTCAATCTCCATCTATTATGTCTTCCTTCTCACTTGAAAAACACAAATTGCAACTTGTCTCATGAAAGAACGGAGGAGTTCTTTGATTATATACATAATAACAATAGCTACATAGCAACCATAAAAAACAGTGTTTACGGCAAATTAGTTTTTAATCAGTCATCCAATTCTCTTGTAATTCCTACCTTGATTGATTGACCCAACTACTTCAACTTTGTTTCTATTTGTATATTTGTCTATTATAATTGGGAGGATACAATATATTTTTTTTCTTTTAAAGTGGAAATTCTCTCCCTCAGTTGAACAATACAGTAAGTAATTATACCTTAAATTTATGGAAGTAAGAGCATGAATCCACAAGTCTTTCTGGTTGGAACGTGAGCCAATTGATGTGAGCGGGAAGTTCTAACCGTGTGGCCAGACGTAATTTTCAATTATTAAATAGGTGTAGACGTTCAATCCATTGGTAATGAAACGATCACCTGTGTTCTGTGAATGCGGATTATTTTTCTTCCGTATTTTGCCTTGTATACATTTCGTTCAACTCCTGTTCTACTAGCTCAAGCAATTCCGGTACTCTCATATGTGCGTACATATGTTTCTAGATATATGTATTATTCTGGTGAATTGTTTTTTGTTCCTGGTATTTCAAATTGCACGTTTAAATCCATTTTATTTTAAAGGATCAAATGTCCAAATTGTTGGTAGGATTGCTTTAGTGAAATGGGTTTGTGTGCTTATCTCTTTTTCTTTCTTTTTAGGCATGGATAACAATTCCGTTGGGAACTCAGAAATGGTGACTGAAGCTGGATGGTATATTCTTGGTGAAAATCAGCAACATGTTGGTCCATATGCATTTTCTGAATTGCGTGGTGAGTTATAACAACTGAACAAAACAGCTGTATATAGTAGCTGATTGATATTGTTTCAAGCATCGCTTGTAGTTTTTGTTATTCGTGGGGGGAAATAGACGAGTAACATATTGGAATTGGAATGTAAATTGGTACCTCGATTCATGACAACTCTTCCTTATATCTTGTAAACTGCCGGTTATTCCTCAAATTTACTTCCTATCTTTCTTTCTTGAATTTCAGTTGTACAAGTAAACAATAGCACGCAGTATCATGTTCAATTGGTATAAGAGCTATTGAATCATCTATTTAGTTATTTATTCGCCCTGGGCAGAGCATTTTCTAAATGGGTATCTCCTGGAGAGTACACTGGCCTGGTCTGAAGGACAAAGTGAATGGCAGCCATTATCGTCCATTCCTGGGTTGACAACAAAAGTATATGAACAAGACTCTAATTTGTCAACTGCAGGTGAACTCATGTTTGTATCTCATTAATTTTTTATGTGTAACTGGTCTAGTCAAATAATTGTGAATGCTCATCGACTGTTTTAGTCCCTGCCAACAACAATGAGGATGATGAGCTTGAGAAATATCAGAAAGAAGTTGGAGAAACAGAAGCCACAGCAGAAGTGTCTGGTCCTTCTGGCAGCAGGAATTTTGGTATGGTGGAAGGTGATCTTGAGAGACCTACTACACCACCAGAGGGTGAGGAGGAATTCACTGATGATGATGGGACTACATACAAGTGGGACAGGGTTCTTAGGGCTTGGGTACCTCAGGTATTATTTCTAGGAACCTTGTTCATCATGTAGGATTTGAATTTGCAGTGTCTTATGTTTAACTTAAAAGTCATAAAGTTTGAAACGGGAAATCAGTCATCATGGCACTATAGATCGAAGTCTTCTCTCTCGCCTTTCTATTTTTCTTTTATTTTTGTTTCTTTTATGCATGGAGAGTTACAGGGTGGAATGGTGAGAAATACAACCATAAACAGCAGTCTTTTCTTTTTTTTTTTTAAAAAAAGATATGGATCTCTTTATTAGTAAAATAATAAAGGCACAAAGTTTTATGTACATGGGGGTATACAAAGAGCAATAAAACTATAAGAACTAAGAATCAGTAGGCGGACCGAGACATCTAAACTAAGCGCCCCATAGCGCCCTCATCATGTCCAAGAAACTACTTAAACTTACTGAACAAGATACATCAAGGAACTCAAGCCCAAATCAAGCTGAGGGAGTACAAAAGTCTAGCACTAATAAGGGCAGAAAGTAGAAAAACTTATTACATAATACAGACTCTTTAGGACACTTAGAAAATGAAAGCCTGCCAATTTAATTGAATCTCTTGTGAGGAATAATCCGGGAAACCCTTGGATATGGAGCCCCATGATGAAGCGTTTAATCGAGCAAATTCAAAATGATCATTCCAGCTTGAGGCCTTATTGTGGGAAACACGTTGATTTCTTTCGAACCATAACTCTACAAGTAAAGCCTTGACTGGGCTGCACCATAAAATTAGAGTATTTTTCTTCATGGCTGGACCAGTCATAATTTGCAACACGTTGCCCCTTATGTTGTCATCTAAAGCCCAACATAGATTAAAAATTTGCTGCAGCCGGATCCAGCAATTTGTAGCATAAGGGCAGTCAAAGAAGATGTGCTGAAGGTCTTCCTGGTGATTAAAATAGAGAGGGCACATGTGGGGTGAAAGATAATGGAATGGGGGCCTTTTTTGCAATATGAAGCACAGTTTAAGCTTCCATGCAGCATGATCCACACAGACATATTGACTCTTTTTGGGCTTTTTGTTTTCCAAAGACTCCTTTGCAAAGTAATGTCAATGGGTGAAGTGGATAGGTGGTTGACCAATGATTTAACAGTGAAGGAGCCGCCTGGTTCTAGGGACCAAACTCTCTTGTTCAAGAAGGTGTTTATCGATATTCCATCCAAAGAAATCAACAAGGCTTGAAATTCAGGGACTTCCTCATCTTTCAATAATCTCCTGAAATATAGTGACCAAACAGCAGTTTTTCTTTTTTCTTTTATATTTACATTCCACATAACATCAGTTTTTTCTTTTCTTTCTTTCTTCTTTTTTTCCCTTGTAGTTTCTATTTCCTCTCTTCTTATGGATTCATGCACAATCGTGATCTTATTGTACTTTTGTAGTTTACAATCAATCAAAATTGTAATGAACAGGAATATTTGTGGCAGAAACTGGTCCTGAGTGTTTATGGGAAAGATGTTATAGGGTGGTAGGGGAGTAGGCAGTGCTAGGAGTTCTTGGGATGTGCATGTGTTTGGAATTGAGATGAGTTTTTGTTAAATTAGCGAAAAGTTACAAAGTATGACGCTCCCATTAGGAGAAAGTATATAAGTTAACCCTGGACAATTGGAGTATAGAAACCTCAAAATTATTTGAACATTCTAAGTAAAAAATAGTTCCCTATAATTAGGGGAACTTCTTATAGGCTTGTCTTCTTTAAAAAAAAAAAAAATATAATAAGGGGAACTTCTTATAGAATTGATCTGCAGTTACACCCAATATCATGAAAAACTAATGTTACTGAATAGTGAAAACGATGAACACCAGAAAGATGCTTCATATTTAGCTTCATATCTCTCTCAAGTCTCATCACATTTAGTGAATTGTTCTTGAAATGGTCTTTGATTTTGCATAAACTGTAATTCTGAAGTTGTCGCTTTGACTACGTTTAATCAAATCAATTTAACTTAGTATTTGAATTTGATTCCTCGAGTAAATAAGAGAAATAATAAAATAATTTGGTAGATAAGTGCTAGGCAATCTTATAGCTATTTCGGAAGTCTTGAATTCTTGAGCTCCTTAGAGTGGACATGACAACCTTAAATGGAATTTAGATGCCTTGGGAAAGTTTACCACGGAAGCTACCTTTTTGAATATTGCTAGAGAACCTGTTCCTTCGCTTTTTCTTTGGTGAGAATTGTTTGGAAGCTTAAAATTCCTAAAAAGGTGAGGGGTTTACTTTCATGGTACTCAAGAGAACAAACAAATATGAGCACTAAAACAGTTCAAGTGCAAAGAGATGAAAAGAAGTTGCTAAAAATGTGACATGACTATATTGAAGAATAGAAAAAATGCTCTCTCCCCTCTCCTCTCTTCTCCCATCCCCTCTCCTCTTTGACCTTTCATAATTGTCTCTCTACCATGAGCACCATCGGATTTTCCCCATCGGTGGCCTTCCCCACCCATTCCAACCACATTGATCAAAAGGTCTTCACTCTTAAATGTGATAAATCAACAAACAACCAAGCTATCATCATCACAGAATAGAGTAAATTATCCACACAGACTCTATTTATCTCGCAAAGCTTTGGATTGGCTAACCACATCTTTTAACTCTTTGTCTTGAGACCCTACAACCACAAGTTTTTCAAAAAACTGGTGGATGACAATGCCACTCTTTGGAAGGAAGAACTCCACAATAATAATGGCTATTTTTTCGAATTGACCCTCCTCTATCGCACTGGGCGTAATATCAAGCTTTTCATCCCAGTGAAGACCAAAAAGGGCTGGTTCTTCTTTTTCTCACTCTTATCTAATTATAAGACTGCCCCATCCTCCTCACAAACCCGACCTTCCACTACAAATCTATCTTGCAATCCACAAATCCTTCCTCAAAACACCCTCCCTAATCCTCTACACACAGGGACTCCTTACACCCAATCCACATTTCCTGGTTTGACATCTTGATTGGAATTCCATGGTGGTGGTTCAGTGACATAGCTTGAAACTTTCTAGGCAACTATTCTCTCGGAGCTGCAATTTGCCTTGGCAATATGTTGCATGATCAACCCCTTCCTTGATGACAAGGCGCTCCTTCATGTATATGACCCCCTAGTCGCAAAGATATAACATACGTCAATCACGTCAATCTTTACAACATAGGTCAACATCAAATCAAGCTTTTGGATGCCTCTCAAATAACATCCTGTTAGACCCCTTATTAAGCAAGTGTATAGTAGAAGGAAGAAATAGATTTTGTTAATAAAAAAGCACGTGGGATTTAAATAGGTCGGTGGGCGGGAAATTAGGTTAGATGACAGTTGTCTTTTGGGCGGGAATATTGTATAAAAGACAGTTGTCCTTTGGCTGGAAGTATTCAGTCATGTTTTGAGAGAAAAGACAGACATGTTTCTGTGTTCTTCTGGTAGAGAGAAGATCAGAAAGTTCATTGTAACCTAGGATTGTAATTTCATCAATCCTATTGATTGATCAGAAAGTAAATCAATAAAGATAGAATTTACTATTTCGATTTGGAGTTCCAACACATCCTTTCAACTTTCTTCTACTGCATCCAGATTAAATCAAACAATCACGGTTTCATTCCAAGTAAACTATCTTTACCATCGGAATTATGTGGTATGGAATGGACCGTTGATATTAAGGGTGTGTCCAATGGAAAAATAAGCAGGAAGTCTCTTGATGATACAGTTCAACTACCCTCCACCTCCACCTCCACCATCCAACCAGAAACATCTTACCTGCTGACCACGTTCATGAATTGACATGACATATTAAGGGCTTTGCAACAAGAAGTTTATGACTTTGGATCCATTAGTCCATTACAACTAAACAATGCCATGCTAACCATTGAAAATTTAGAACAAGGTAAGATATTATGCACTATCAAAGATTGTTCAAAGTTGGCCCTTACATGGTGAAATTTCAACCTTGGAACAATGAAGCTTTCCATAGAGAACAACAGGTGCCCTCCTATGGTGGATGGATCAAGATGAGAAATTTACCCATGGATGGTCCCTTGAATCCTTTGAACACATTGGTGATTAATGTGGTGGCTTCTTGGAAGTGACCAATAAGACTCTCTCTCGTATGGATATGATGGAGCTTGTATTAAAGTGAAGAAGAATATCTTCGGTTTCTTACCGGCCAATGCTCAATTGCTTTCGTCTTCGTTAGATTCGGTCACTGTGAACATTGACCTTTTCTTCGAAGGCCTTTTTCACGTTGGTTATTTGGTCGATAAACATGGATCTCCCCTTGTCGGGGTTTGAGATCAATCACATGAAGGACCCAACCAATGAAAGGTACACCTCCTTCTCACCTACGGAGGAAAAATCTAACAATGGTCTCTTGCCCAAATCATCTACATTACCCAATGGTTTTGAGTTTGTATCATTTGCATTACCCAATGGTTTTGAGCTTGTATCTGCATTACCCAATGGTTTTGAGCTTGTATCATCTACTGCCGTTGATTCATTTGCTTTGCCAAACGGTCTTGAGCATGCTCTTGACCTTCCTTTACCTACACTCGAGGCATTGAACAATGGGAAAGAGTTTAAGGAGGACAATCCTTCCTTTTCGTCTGACACACTCCACTAGATGACGAATGAACACGCCTCCCAAGTTGATAAATCTGACTTTGTCCAATGCTGCAAACTAATAGGTTGCCAACATCATTTGACCATCCATCACATACCCCATCGATAATCACATCAATACTTTTTGCCTCTTGCAAGTTATTATTATCATATTTGTGTCATTTTAGTCCACAAGTTATTATTATTATCATATTTGTGTTATTTTAGTCTACTCAACAAGTGTTCTATGCATGTCTAATTCGTTTGTTCCACTAACAAATGTTTGATACGTGTCCACCAAGTGTTGGAGTTTCCAAGTGTCCGACATGTGTTCGACACGAACAAGCTAGCCAAACTAAAGTGTCTGTGCTTCTTAGGTAATTGCTTTCCATTTGTGTTCATCCTTGATTATATCTTTCCTTGTAGAAACCCTTGGTTGTTGTTGCAATATATTATAGTAGAGTGCTGCCTTTGTTTTGTCATTGTTGGGATCTTGCTGAGTTTCAGGTTGAGCCTTAACAGATCCTCATTCCTATTCCTTCTCCTCCTTGTTGTGGATGTTATTAGCAAAATCATTAGCATGTGTGTCGAGGGAAATGTCTATGAGCTGCTTGAGGTGGGTGAGGATAGGGTAGGCCTTTCCCATCTTCAATTTGCTGGTGACACTCGTTTTCTATTTTGGAGAGGAGCAGCTGCTCTTGCCTTCTTTGAAGAGACGTTAGGGTTGAGAATTATAGAGGGTGGTTGAGAATATATTAGAGGGAAGCTTAGTCTTTCTTCTTTTTACCTTGGTTTAATCCGAAGTCTGCTTGATCAAATCAGTATTGAGTGGCATTTCTATATATTTCTTTTCCCTTTTCAGAGTCTCGTGTGAGCTGTGTATGAATCTAGAGATGTTCATGCACAATTTTCTTTGGAGTGGATAGAAGAAGCTAAAAGCAAGGGTTTGCATTTAATTAAATGGAAGGTTATCAAAAGACCGGTTTCTTTGGGGGGTCTTGAAATTGAGAATCTTAGGTTGTGAAACATGGCTTTGTTAGCCAAATGGCTGTGGTGTTTTTCACATAATCGTTACTAGTAAACATGGTTCCATTCTTTTGAGTGGTTGTCTAAGGGGGGTTAAGAGTACTTTTCTGCAAATATATTTTGAAAGAGCTCCCTTTTCCTCATTTGGTTTGTTGTGTGGTGTGTGAGGGGACTTGTACTTTTGAGAAGATTATTGGGTGAGGGAGAGACCTCTTTGTGCTATGTTTTCTTGTCTGTATCATCGTTGTCCCTAAAAAAATCATTTTGTGAGAGGCTTTTTCATGTGGTCAGAGAACTCTTGTTCCTTTTCATTTTGGTACCTTCACTCTCTTTTCAATAGGCAGGTGATTGAGGTGGCTGTTTTCTTTCTTTACTTAACGTTTACCCCTTCAGAAGAGTGAGGAGGGATGTTGGGGTTTTGAACCCCAATCCTTTGGAAGGATTTTTGTTAGGAGTGTGCAAGAGAACAATAAAAACCAATCTGATCAACTAAAATCAATCGAACTGAAGTTGGTTCGTTGATTTAAGAAGAAAAGAGGTCGAGTTCAGTTTTCTAAATTCTAAATTTAACTAGTCGGTCGGTTAGAGTGAAAAGATGGAAAAACTGATCGACCGACTGAACTTTACACATTCTTTAAATTTTTCTTAAAAAACCATGCAAGTCCTTTTGCAGCGTAATTAACGAAAGGATTTGACTTGTCATAAAACCATGTGCCAAAACTATGAGCTCCAATGGTTTTTAGATACACACTTTTTCATTTTAAATAGTAAAAAATCTTCATCTCTCTTCACATGTTCCCAAAATTATAATTTCTTTTTAATTTATCTCTCTTATTTTTACTCTCTTCATCGTCATCCTATTTGATTCCTCTCCTTTTTCCCCTTTTCTCTCTTCTCTCCCCTCCTCAACTGCTAGCCACCGCACTTCTCAATCTCTTTTTCCTTTATTTTTTTCTCCATTGCCTCTTCTTTCTCCCTTGTTTCTTTTTACTTTTCTTTTTTTTTTTAGTTTGCTAGGACACTGTTAGAACTCCAATTCTCACACTTATAAAAGAAAGGGCAAGAAGGGAAATTCACAGAATAATTCAATTAAAGAGCTGGTTGGAGAGGAAAGCACTTGAGGGCCCACTTTGTTTGTGGGTATAAGTAAGGAATGTTTTGGGATTGCTGTATTAGGTCTTTTTTGGCAAAAGCTGCTGTAGACTTTTGGGGAAAAGTTTCTTGCCTTCTCGAAGGAGCTGGGTTTAGCCTTTCTTTATACTGTATTGCATTTTCCTTTGTTCATCTTCTTTCCTTGTTGATCTGTGGAAATCTTGGTTGTTATATCAATATAGTATAACAGACTGCTGCCTCTGTTTTTGCCATTGTTGGGATTTTTCCGTGTTTCAAGTTGAAGAATCTTAACAAAATGGTATTGGAGCCTTAACATTCTGGGGAGAACACGATCCATGGCCTAGAAACAACTAGAAAAGAGAATGAAGTCCAGTGAAATGAGATTCTGGACTAAAGAAATAATACTTGGGCTGGAAAAAAGTGTGGATAAACTGGCAGAGGATATGAAAGAAAATACTGCTAGTCGAAGAAAGGAAGAATTGGGGACTTATGATGCCTCGGTGCTCAAAATGAAAGAAAAAATGGAGGAGGAGACGAAATCAGGTCCGGTAAATGAACAAGGGTGGACGGACAAGAGAAAATATAAGAGGTTTGAAATGCTGATATTAATGACTTAGCAGATATCGAAAAGGTAAAGGTGGCAGTGGTTAGTTTTGCTCAAGGTGAAGTAAATTGGTTTGATGGAGCAACAATCGGAAGAAAGTAACATTGTGGGAGGATTTGGAAAGGAGAATGTTCGATCATTTTCAACCCACTGGCGAAGGGAGCCTTGGAGCTTGGTCAATCAAAATCAAACAAGATGAAACGTACACAAATTACATGGAAAATTTTTTGAACTATTCTGCACCCCTACCGGAGATGGCGAAGAGCGTTCTAATGGATGAATCCGATGGGATTAGAGTCGAAGTTACAAGTGGAAGTGATAAGTCGTCATCCGCAGAACTTGGAAGAATGTATGAAAAAGGCCCAACTCTTTGAAATTGGCCTTGAGTGAATGGGGAACCCATGGGCTGGGTAAGAAAGAAGCCCAAATCACCAAAACCCATCAACAACCCATCATTTGAACACGAAAAGGGGCGGCCAGAAAGGAAATGAGGCCCAGATGCGCCAAATTACAATACCTCTTTGGGGAAACTACGCAAAAAAGGAGCTGCAGTCAAGAGGTTGTCTGACAATGAGTTCCAAGCACGTCTTGATAAGGGTTTGTGTTTTCTGTGTAACGAAAAATACTCTTCAAATTTTAATCTATCTCCTATAAAGATTTCAGACTTGGGCATTAATCTTGTGTGAGGTACTCTACATTCAGCATCAAATATTACAAATTCTGGAAAAGAAAAATTAGATGAAGTTTCCATAATCAGTACCAGCAGTGAAGAATTAGAACTGTTTAATTTAGAGGAGAGAGACAACACGTTGGCTGAATTCGAGGCAAATAATCTGGATGATGCATTGGGTCTAGATCTTCCTAAGTTGTTTCTCACCCTTGAACCCAAGCTGTAAAATTTGGCAGAAAGCTTTCCTGCAGAATTAGTCCCTTTCGTTGCTGTTTGTGGAATTGATCTTATCTTAGGAAAATCTGAATAAGCGAAACATGAAAGTCATATTGTGTTGAACACTAGAGGCATCCTAAATAAATCAAAACAATTAGCCTTGAAAGAAGTACTGAAGTTGACTTATCCAGATGTTCTAATTTAGGAGACAAAACAAGAGACTATTGACAACTCCTTAATTAAGGTTCTATGGAGTTCGAAGGACATTGGCTGGAGTTATATTGAATCAAACGGTAGATCTGGAGGAATGTTGACTAGGTGGGATGAAAGTAAATATCTGTCTGAAATCATTGAAGGAAGATATGTTCTCTTGTTTAAATGCAATACTGTTTACAAGAAGCCTTGTTACGAATGATGCAGCAGAGTTGGTGCTTTGTCGGAAACAATTCGTGCTGAGGTTCAAGATTTTGTTCAAAACACATTGGCCACCATGTTACAAACTACCTCCGGAAGAAGAAAGAAATTTTAAGGATTCTTTCTGTTATGCGATCCTTGTCAGCTGATTGGATGGCAAATAGAAGCAAATCTGATTTTGAAGCACATATACAAAGAATTGAAGAGAGTAAATTAATTTTTTTTTCCACGGCCAGTTGCACCTACAGCTACCCAGCTATTAAAATACATGAGGACTTGGACCAAAATCAATATGGCTGATTATTAAAGATTGCTAAAGAAATTAATCCAGTTGTTGTACTAATTCAAGAATCTAGAAGAGACAGCTTTGATAAAGCATTCGTAAAAAGCATCTAGAGCTCAAAAGATCTTGGCTGGACTTTTGCTGGAAGCCTTAAAGAGTTTCGGGGTACATGCTTACAAGGTGGGATGAAGGTTATTTTTCAGTCTGACATTGCTAAAGCAGATTTCTCTTTGACAACTGGAGTAATGTGTTGAAGGCAGTGCTGGCAAGATTTTGTGGATTAGTAGTTTGCTTCGAGTTCCTCTAGGCATTGGGGTATTAGCAAGACAGTTTTGTCGCAGCTGGTTACATCTTTTTAGTTGTCTCCTTTCTTTTCATCTTGAAGAGATTTGGGTGTGCAAGATTTTAATTTTGAGTGGGCTAATTTTGAGAGAGTTTAAGTTTTGCTTTGTATTTAGCTTTCTACTAATGTATTTTCTTTGAGTGGCTTTGATCAGCTTGTTATTTTTTGCTCGGGTTCATTTTTAGAATTCCATCATTTTTATGTTACCCGAGTACAGTCTTTGTTTAAGTTTTAGTTTGTATTTTCCCTTTGTTCTTTTTGCTCTTAGTATAATTCTCTTGTACTTTGAGCTTTAGTCTCATTATCAATAATAAAGAGGCATGTTTTCGTTTAAAAAAGAGAACTGGGAATTTGCTTTTCATCATGAACTAAGAAGGGGAATTCAGAGAAGTGGTAGAGATAGAAGCTACGAAGGCCAAAACAGTGGAATTAAAACTAATGGAAGTCATGGAAGGAACGGAAATTGCCTGCACCATTTACAGATTCTAGAAAAATGAACCATAAAGTTGAGGGGTCAGATCAATGGGTGAGAAGTGATCTTACTAATTGATAGTGGAGCAACCCATAATTTTGTACTTCAGAAAATAGTCGATGAACTTAACCTACTAGTCATAGACGGAGCGAGATTTGGGGTGACTATAGGAGACAAATCAACAGTCGAAGGACAAGGAATATGCAAAAGGGTAAAGTGAGGCTTCCCAAATCGATCATCCAGGCTGACTTTTTAGTAATTAATTTGTGAAAAATGGATGTCATATTAGAAATATTGTGGTTGTGTTCCGTTGGACTTATGGGGTGCATTGGCCGATGAAGTCCATAGCGTTTATGATGGGGAACAAACCAATTATTCTCAAGGGAGATCCGGCTTTGACCACTGCAGAATGCTCAAGAGAGGGGAGATGAAGAACTGCTAATGATCCAAGCTCTACTAAAACAATATGAAGATATCTTTGCACCACCCAGAAAGCTACCTCCAAAAAGAGCAATATATCATCGAATTTTGACGATGGAGGGACAGAAGCCTATATATGTGGGACCCTATAAATATGGTTATTTACAAAATGAAGGGATAAAGAAGCTGTAGAAATGATGCAAGCTGGAATAATTAGGCCAAGTAGAAGTCCATACTCGAGTTCGGTGCTGTTAGTTAAGAAAAAGGATGGAGGGTGGCTTTTTTTGTGGACTACTGCAATTTGAATCAAGTAACAGTGGCAGATAATTTCTCTATTTCTGTGATTCAAAATTACTTGATTAACTACATGGAGCATCCGTTTTTTTCAAACTTGACATCAGATTTGGGTATTATCAGATTAGAATGAGGGAAGAAGACATCGAAGAAACAACATTTCAGACTCATGAGGGCGAGTATGAAGTCCTGGTTATGCTATTTGGCTAACTAATGCACCATTCACATTTCAATCACTCATGAATCAAGTGTTTCGGCCGTTTCTTCGTTGATTCATGTTGGTATTTTTTGATGACATACTAGTCTATAGTACGAATATTACAGTGCACGAGAGGCATTTGGAGTGGTATTTAACATATTGAGAGATAACGAACTATATGCCAAACCAAAGAAGTGTGTTATTGGCCATTCGAGAATAAAGTATTTGGGGCATTGGATTTCGAGCTAGGGGTGGAAACTGGTGAGGAAAAAGTAAAAGCACTAGTGAATTGGCCATAACCTAAAGGATGTATCTGAACTTAGAGGATTCCTAGAACTGATGGGGTATTAAAAAAGATTTGTTAGAAAATACGGAGACATTGCAGCATCCCTCACCAAGCTACTACAGGAAAATGCTTCTAGTTGGAGTGAGGAAGCAACTACAGCATTTGAAGAACTCAAACAAGCCATGGTTTTAGTACTAGTGTTGGCTCTCCCTAACTTCACACTACCCTTTGTTATTGGGAACTGATGCTTTTGGGTTCAATTTGGGAGTTGTCTTGTCTTAGAATTTAAGATCGATTGCTTATTTTAGTAAGAGACTATCACTCTGGGCCCAAACCAAGTCGATTTTATGAGAGGGAGCTAGTGGCTGATTATTGCTAGGGAGGAAGTTTACTATTATTTTAGATCAAAAGGCCCTTAAATTCTTGATTGAGCAAAAGAGGTACAACTCCAATTTCAGAGATGGTTGATGAAGCTTTTGGGATACGATTTCGAGATTTTGTATCAACCAAGCCTCTAAAATAAAGTGCAGATGCTTTATCTCGAGTCAGCCATCCATCAATACTGCTAGTGATGACCGCACTTGGGATAGTGGATGTGGAAGTAGTGGCAAAAGGGGTTAAGGAGGATGGAGAACTACAAAAGATTATAGCTCTGTTGAAAACAAATCCAGAAGGAAAGTCGAGATATCAGTTGGTTAATGAACAATTATTGTATAAAGAAAGATTAGTCATACCATGCACTTCATCCCTCATACCCTCCTTATTGTGCACTTTTCATGACTCCATACTAGAAGGATACTTTGGGTTCTTAAGAACTTACAAGCGAATGAATGGAGAGCTTCATTGGGTGGGATGAAAACTGATGTGAAAAATATGTTGAAAAATGTGAAGTTTGCCAGCAGAATAAATCTGAGTCTCTTTCTCCGATTGGATTACTACAACCTTTGCCTTTGCTTGAGTTGATTTTGAAAGATGGGACAATGGACTTCATCGAAGGGTTATCAAAAGTGGGAGGTTATGATTCTATCATGGTTGTGGTGGATCGTTTGAGAAAACTTTGGCTATTTCATTGTTCTCAACCATCGCTTTACAACAAGCATGTGGCTGATGTGTTCAGTGAAAGGGTAGTGAGTAAACAAGGAATTCCAAAATCTATCATCATTGACCGTGATAATATTATCTTAAGTAACTTCTAGAAAGAGTTCTTTATAGCCATGGGAACTATCTTAAAAAGTACAACTTTCCATCCTCAAATCGATGGGCAAACGGAGAGAGTAAATTGGTGCTTAGAGACATTCTTGAGATACTTTTGCAATGAATAGCCGGCTAAATGGAACAAGTGCATCCCATGGGTAGAATTGTGGTACAATATGAGATTCCATGCTTCCTAAAAAATAACACCATATCAAGCTGTGTATGGTAGGCCACCACTTTCCCTAATTTCGTAGGGAGAAAGGAAGACAATAAACAACAGTGCTGACCAGCTATCGAGAGAGAGATTTGATAATTAATGCCTTGAAGGAGAATGTAGTGATTGCCCAAAATTGGAGGAAAAAACAAGCGGAATTACCACAGAGAGTTAAACTTCCAAGCGGGAGATGGGGTGTAACTGAAGTTGAGACTGTATCGGTAACGATCCTTAGCTAGAAAAAGAAGTAAGAAACTTTCATCAAAGTTTTATGGTCCCTATAGAATTATGGAAAGGATAGAAGAAGTGGCTTATCGCCTTGAGTTACCTCCAGAGGCGATCATCCGCAATGTATTTCATGTGTCACATCTGAAACTGAAATTGGGACATAGTCAGTGTGTCTAGCAAATGAGTGCTTGGTGAAATGGAAAGCGCTACCAGACAGCCTCTGTGTACCTAATGATTCAACAATTTCCTTATTTCCTTCTTTCCACCTTGAGGTCAAGATGCGGTTCGAGCTGAGCAGTAATGTTAGCTCTCGAATCCTTCACACTTGTAAAAGAAAATGAAAGAAGGGAAATTCACAAAATAATTCAATTGGAGAGCTGATTGAAGAGGAAAGAAGCACTTGAGGGCTCACTTTGTGGGTATAAATAGAGAATGTTTTGGGATTGCTGTATTAGGTCTTTTTTGGTAAAAGCTCCTATAGGCTTTTGGGGAGCTCGAAGGAGTTGGGTTTAGCCTTTCTTTATTTTGTATTGCATTTTCCTCTGTTCATCTTGTTTCATTATTGGTCTGTTGAACTCTTGGTTGTTATATCAATATACTATAACAGAGTGCTGCCTTTGTTTTTGGCATTTTGTCATTGTTAGGGATTTTTTTGTGTTTTAGGTTAAAGAATCTCAACAGACACAAACCAGCCAAACTGGCTGACCAATCTCATTAATGGTCAGTCAGTGCCACCTATCTCCCAAAAATAAGTCGAGACCACCAATCTACGGAAGCCGACATTGATGGTCGGCATCGGTTTAAGCTCAAAATGACTTCGACCAATCGATGATGACCCTTAGTTTTCGTGCAAGTCCTTATTTCAATGTCTGGTTTTTGTTTTTTGAAAAGGAGACAGCCTCTTTATTAATATTAATATCATAATAATGAGATAAAGGCTCATAGTACAAAAGAATTATACAATGAGCACATAACCATGGATCAGGAGGTGCACCTGGACATCGCAACTAGGTTGACACTCCCATAGCACTCTTATCATATCCAACCAACCTAAAATCCATAACAAAGGAGTAATGTCCAAAGTTAAAACAAAAACAAAGGAGTATTTCAATTTCTTGTTGATCTTCTCTCTTAGTAGCGTCTGTGTTTACCTAGGAAGGTGAGGTGTTTTACCTAACAAGTTCTTCATGACTGTTCTAATATTTCGATTCGACTTGCAAGAAAGTTGACTTCACTTGTGTTGCCTTTTTGTTGTATTCTTTTTCGGAAGGTGACTGCTAGAGTGTGTGCCATTTTGTGGGTCTTGTAGGGCAAGCTGAGTAGTTGGGTGTTTAGAGGGGTGGAAAGGGACCCTAGGGATATTTGGTCCCTTATTACCTTCCATGTTTCCCTTTAGGCTTTAATTTCAAAGACCTTTTGTAATCATTCAATTGACACTATTTTGTATGGTCGGCGCTCCTTTCTTTAGAGAGATTCTTCTTTCTGTGGGCTTGGCTTTTTGTTGGACCTTGTGTTCTTTCATTTTTTTCTCTACAAAAGTTCTTATTCCTAAAACAAAACCTTTTTTTAATGAGATATGAAACTCTTCATCTAGTAAATGAAAAGAGACTCATGTGGAAGGATACAAACCCCCCACAAAGTGGGACGAAAGCAATAAAAGATCACACTGAATCATAGGAAAGCATAAACATAAAAGACTTCGACGGACAGATAAAAGTATGATTAAGGAAACAAACCCAACAGAATTCCGTAGTTTGGAGTGCGAAACTTGGACTTGTGAGAAAAACAATAAAAGAACAGCAACAAAATCATAAGAAAGCATAAACATAAAAAACTATGAAGGAAAGATAAAGCCACGATTAAGGAAACCTAACAGAAACTTGTAGGCAGGAGTGCAAAACTTGTGTAGTCTATTTGGTTTCTGTAAAACAGTTAGTTTGAGAACATGAACTTCATCTAGCTCTGACTTTTGAATAATTTTGAATGATCTATCCATTTATTTGTTCAATGCTTGAGTAGTATCAATTATCAAACTGATATAATTTTTAATGACCTGACTTTGTAACAGGATGATGCATTTTTTAAACACGAACAATATCGGCCTGAAGATATGACTTTCATGCAAGAGGAAGAAGTATTTCCACAACTTGAAGCAGATGCTCCATGCACCTCCATCAAGGAAGAAGGTGATTCTGTTCCTTCCACCTCCGTTGAGGCAGATCATGTCACAAAAGAAACTAACGGAAAAAGTGAGGAGATTGAAACCAAAAAGAATGTGAAGAGAAAATTGTCTGGCAATCAAGTTGAAAAAAAGGTTTTCCCTTGCATTGTATCAATAATTTATTTGAGAGTTGACGAGGGGCCATTTTAAATAAATTATTTGCAATTCTAACTTTATTTTTTTTTTCTGCTTAATGAATGTCTTCTGCAGGAAGCAAATAAAGGTCCTGATGGTTGGTTTGAACTAAAAATAAATACACACGTTTATGTAACAGGGTTGCCAGAGGATGTTACTATAGATGAAGTATGTTTTAGGAGTGTACTAGTAGTTGCATCTTCGAGCTTTGTTTTCATAGGATGATGTCACTTTTTGTTACTATTTTGCAGGTTGTGGAAGTTTTTTCGAAGTGTGGAATAATAAAGGAGGTATTTACAGTATGACATGCTATGCTAACATGAGCGGATAAATTTGTATAGTGTCCTGGTTGTGTTGACTCCATATTTGATACATATTTTCTTTTAGTGAAAAGATCAATTCTGGCCCTGAGCTAGTCCAGTTTTATCAATTTTGACCCTAAACACACACACACACACACACACAAAAAAGAAAGAAAAAAACTTGTTACCACCGCACACTTAGCTTCTACTCATCATCATAGTTATTGCCAAGTATCTAATAATTACCTATGTTGACCTATAAGCCTGAAGACTGAAAAAATGTCTTGGATTAACAGAGGACTATTTTTCCAAAGAGATGAAAATCGTATCATTGGCTTCATAAACTAAAGATAAGACTGTTAACCTATTCTGCTCACCTAAATTCCCTCCAGAATGTTACTCTATACCTCTCAACACCATTCTTCTCAAAATGTTCCCTTCGATCCCCCAGTGGCATGAATGCCATATCAGGGCTTACCATTGTCTCAAGCACCTAGCTTTTATTGATCAATGGTGATCTCTGTCTCAATCTCCTGCCACTGCATTACATTGAAACATCAAACCTACACTAACCATTTAAATGGATTGTTACACTGATCAACAAAAGGTTGAGAATAATAATAATCTTCATCTTCTTTCCAAGAGCCATATGGTCTTTCTAAAGGTACAATTAAGGACAGCTACAAACTAGGAACAAAATCTAAATAATAACCAAATACCTAAAAGATCCAAATACAAAAGATATTCCTAAATATGAACAAATCAATTTTACAATGTTAAATTAATAAAAGTTCTATATCACCCTTTTTTACCCAGACCAATTCAATTTTTTAAGAGAGAATTCAGAAGTCTTTTATCGAAGCATTCCACAATAAATTCAAGAAGCCAAATTAAAAAAAAAAGTCTCAAAATTGTGTCTGTGTGTCCCTTTTCCATATCGCTGCCACAATCTAATGACTTGGAATTGAACCAATCAAGCTTCTTGTCCTGATCATAAGTGGGTCCGGAGTGTTGATAGAGTCAAATCGCAAGGATCATACAAATATATTGACCCGAACCACTTTGAATGGGTTGGCTACAGGCCATAGCTATGACATTATGCGTGTGTAGATGCTTGAAATCGTAGAGGTTGAAACTAAAACTATCCCATGCTCCCACAGTTCCACATTAATTGAAGTCCCAAAACTAAATTTCTTGTTTCAGGAACAACCCAGAAATGATTCAATGTAGTTCTACCTTTTCTATTCAATCTTGATTCTTTGAGAGGTTTCATACATTTTTTAGATCTTAACTACCAGTCTTCGTTGTTTAAGAAGTTTCCATTCTTACACTAGGTTTCTTGTGTCACCCATCTTATAACACAAAAGTATGAAGAGGCATGGACTCGTCTTCTCAATTTAATTTTTAGAATATTACAAAGTTTATATATGGTCATTGGTCAGGGACTGGGTGTTTATCCTTCATCATGACTCATCCCTATGGCGTTTCTACTGGTATCTATAGTATTTCTAAATACACAGAATTCTTCTTATTTTCTATTCTGATACACAACCCTCAATTTAAAGAGGGGAAAAAAATTATACAAGGAAAAATGAATAACGGTCATAAAGAAAAAATAAGGAAAACTTTTTACAGAAAAGGTAAAATTGGAAAAAGTAAAAATTACTGAATTTAATGGGAGAATATATCGTATATTCTACGGTATCTTCACGTCTATATATATCAGTATTAGATCATTCAAATTATGAAATGGTGTTTGAAAAAGATTTGAGTTGCACTGGTTAGCAAAGATTCTTTATAACTTCAGTGCGAGTGGTGTATGCTATTGATTGAAACATGTCTTGTATTTTGAATAAATGGTTCTCTTACAAATGTGTTCTGTTCTTCTGAACAATGGTTGTTTATTTATTTTTCAGGATCCTGAAACCAAAAAACCTCGTGTTAAGTTGTATGTTGATAGGGAGACGGGGAAGAAGAAAGGCGATGCTTTAGTCTCCTATATGAAGGTAATTTTGTCATGCTTTAGTCTCATATTTCCTGTCCTTGTATAGGTTCTAAGTGATATTATCTTTTGGACTCAAATGGTATTCTCTGTGTTATCTTGCATAGGAACCTTCTGTTGCGCTGGCTATGCAAATTTTGGATGGCACACCTCTTCGTCCAGGTGGAAAAATGCTAATGTCTGTTACTCAAGCTAAGTTTGAACAAAAAGGTGTTGTTTACTCCCTAACTATTCATTTCTTAACATCTCGCACATTCTTTTTCTTTACTTACTAGAATTCTTTGGCCTTCAATGTTGTGACAACCAAGCGCCTTGTTATTAACCTTTTATTTTATTTGATGAACTTCTACAAGCAGGGGATAAATTTGTATCCAAAAAAGTAGACAACAAGAAGAAAAAGAAGCTTAAAAAGGTTGAAGATAAGATACTTGGCTGGGGTATGTGTTTAGTTCCATCTTTCACTTTTTTCTATTGTTGAACATGAAAAGAACATTCTATATTTGGATTATCTATATTGTTATTCTTACTTTTATAATATTACTTTTTTATTCATCGCATGCAAGTTAGGCTATCAGTGTTACTTTTCTGTTCAGTTAGTGTTGCGCTAGATACGTCAGATTCTAAACAGCTTGATCACTTTACTTTAATAATTGAGAGCTGGGGTTTGAATCCTTGGATATTGATCTACATGTGTTCGGATAGGATCCATGCTTTAATGATAAGCCTCATGAGAAGGTATGAGATAATTAGTCAGGACTTTAGGAGACCACTGTTAGAATTCGGAGAATGGATGAATTATATCCTTTGTTCAAAATGGGTGTAAAAGGAACGGGATTGAATAAGAAAAGTTAGGTACAAATTGAGAATGGATTCATCACCATTTGACCCAGTACAGAAGAATTTTCCTAAGTCATCCCTGCCCCCCTGGCTCAGCTTCTCCTCCTTTCCTTCTAATCATTTGTTGGGGAATGGTTTCTCATAATAACGTCTGTTGGGAATAATTTCCCTTTTTACCTCTCTGGAATAAATTTTGCCTTTTTTTTCCTTCTTATTTTATGTAGGTGGCCGAGATGATGCAAAAGTTTCAATTCCTGCAACTGTTATTCTCCGTTTTATGTTCACACCTGCTGAAATGAGGGTTAGTTCTATAACCTTTTCTGTATTCTCCCAGTCATTAAATTCTAACAAGTGATAAGATAACAATAGATGTATGTTATTTTATTCATTTCTATTGGAAATAAGGAGCTTTGTTGATAGTTTATAGCCCTGTATTTTACTTTGCCGTAAATTTTTTTCAAGGCTTGCTAAAACCTATGAAATTGTTTTCTTTTGTAACTTTCGTTGTGTGTGAAAATAATAAAAGAGACTCTCTATCGTTGTTTTTTCTCCTCGGTTTAGGGTTTTTCATGTAAACCTTGTGTTCTCTTTTCTACTGTTTAACATGGTATTAGAGCGTGGTGATGAAACCCTAGCAGCCATTGGCAAAAACCAACTAGTGCAAGATGACCTTAGTTTTGCACTAGTCTTGCTTTAGCCTCCGTTGTTGCCAGAACCACCGTTGTTGGAGCTGTTGATTTTTCCACTGCCATCACTGCCATCACTGCCACTGCTTTCTAAGCCGCCATTGATCACCATCTTCACTCCTTGCATATCTGTCCAATCTAGCATTACCACAACCCTTTGTCCTAATTTTTTATTCTTTTATTTAGGCTCATGTTGCCTATAAATTTTCCACCGTTGTACCTTTATGAATCATTAGAAAATAATAAGATTTTCAGCACTGAACACCGTGATTTTCCCATCTTTTTACCTCTATGAAGCATTAGAAAATAATAAGATCTTCAGCACTGAACACCGTGATTTTTCTCCCTGTACTAGGGTTTCGACACTTGCCTAATGCCATTTGTCAGAGAAAAAAAAACAACACTGAACTAGAGAGGCAGTTTATATACTAGGACTTTCAACACATGCAAAACTAAAGCAGTATGAAGGCAGTTTAAAGGAAATAAAGTTACCAACTGGTAACTCTAAAAAATTTACAGCAAGAAAAGAAACATAACACTATGAAAGAATAAACTACAGAAAAAAGCTCCCAAAGAAATACAAAAAAATTTAACATTGTGTAAACTAAGAACCAAATGGAAACTAAAACTAAAACCATGACATATTTCTTATAATTCTAACACTTAACCTGATATAATTATTACCCAGTTTTATCGGTTAATTGTTTTGTATAATTTCCAAGTTAAATAGTTTCTAATTTGACTGAATATATTTGAACAGAAGTTAAGGGTAAAAACCTTGTAATATAATGTTATTATTGATGAAACAATTGGCTTTTGTTTTGCATTTTGAATGACAAGTGGAACGTTGTATTTTTTAGGCTGATGAGAATTTAGCTTCAGAAATCGAAACAGATGTCAAGGAGGAAAGCACAAAATTTGGTCCTGTGGATTCAGTTAAGGTAATTAAACTTTTTTCCGCTTTCCAAGTTTTGGTCTTTCTGTTAACAAATTACTATTCTTCTGAAAAGCAAAATGCTATAAAGATAATGTGACTCTTGCAGGGATTTTAGCATATTGAAAATAAAGTTGTGGCCAGGTTGTCAGTAACCTTAGTTCCTGAGCATTGGCATGCCAGCCATTGGCCGCCTGCTTTAGGGCAGCCTAGCTCTTAAAATCTAGAATTTTTCCCCCACTATAGTATAAAGTGTGCTATGGGGGATGTCCAAACACGCACACATTCTAGCATCTTCTCGAGTACAGTGAAGAGAGTGTGACTCTCCTATTGTACTTAAGTCTTGTATAGTGCTGAGTGGTTTTTATATCAAATAAAGTGATATTTCACCATCCTATTCTTCTCCTTCCTTAATTTTCTTAAAGTGATTGCCTTATCCAAACATTCCAATCTAGGGATTGTGCCTTGCCGCGAGAGACTTACCTGTGGAGTGTTTTCTTTGGGCCAAATAAGTTTGAAGGTTGGTCAAGGCTTGCCTTGACAATGCACAGGCCACAAGTGCCGGTTGCTTATCAACCAATGCACACTTTCGCAAACCTCTTGAGCTCGCTTGCCCTTCGGTTTCCGCACGCCCCACTTTGCTGCTCTACTTGCGACGAGAGGTATCAGTGCTCATGTTATAAAACTTTTATTCATTTGAGTGTCCTACTCACCTCACTGTTATAATGGCTAACACATTCATCCACGGTTCCTCGACTAGAGGAAAAATCACACACAACCGTGAAGAAGTGCTATATTTGGCAAGCCTCTCTACGGCTCGAACTATCTTCTTCACAGACTCTATAGCCTACCTTGTTAACGAATTTTAATTTGTTGATCCTCATTTCTTGGACCTAGGCTATATGATGACACTTATATGGCCAACCGCCAAAGAAGTAGTCCTATATGTGCATCTCTTCGGGGCGAAGAGATCTTGGACTATCACTTCTTCATAGTTGTGTGGTTCTTCCTCCATTCGAGTAATCGTGGACATGGTTATCTCGAATTTGTCAGCCATTGTAACAGCGAGGTGAGTAGGGCACTCAAATGAGTAAAATAGCTTTTATTAAACGTGGGGTTTGATACCACTTGACACGGGCGACGCAACAGAGTGGGGTGCACATGCTTGGGAGATTTGCGGAAGTGTCGTTGGTTGATGTGTGGATGACCCTCGTGGCTCGTGCAGGATCAAGGAAAGCCTTAATTGGCCTTCAAACTTAGCAAAAAGAAAACACTCTACAAGTAAGGTCCTCATGGCAAGGCACAATCCCTAGATTGGATTGTTCGATTAAGGCAATCACACTTTGAGAATTAAGGAAGGAGAAGAAGAGGATAGTGAAAATATCATTTTATTTGATATAAAAACCACTTAGCGCTATACAAGACTTAAAAGTACAATAGTAGAGCCACTCTCCTTGTGAAAATGCAAGAATGTGGGTGTGTTTGGACAATCCCTAAAGAAAACGGGGAAGATGCTAGATTTTAAGAGTTAGAGGGGTAAAAACCTCCCACTACCCATTTCTTGAGGGCCACTCGACATGTTCCCACTATTTTCATCCTTTTAGGAAGGGAACATGTCTCCTACTTCCTTAAATTTAGCACCTCCTCTCCATTTACTATTTCTAGACCTCACTTCCCTAAATTGTAGGTCCGCCTTCCATAATGGTTGAAGGGTCTAGGGAAGCTTCCAAACGTGCCTCATTCCTTGATGGCATTGGAATAGGATCCTCATCTTGCTTGGAAAATTCACGTCTGCCAACTTGAGCTCTGGGTGCATCATCTCCCTTGTGTATTCTCCATGGCTTGAATGCTTGGCGTGTGTGTCCGGTGTCAGCACGATCGCATGGTGTGTGCACGTGTGCCCAACATTGCCCATCATGTGCAGTGTTGTGCCCCTCTTGGGGCCTTGCTTGTGCTTGCATGAGGGCCCTGCCTATGGGCCTTGTGCGTCAATGCTTTCGGATCCCTGACGGGTGTGTGCTATGCCATGTGTGCACGTTTTTCGTGCGGCTCTTGTGCCTACATGTGCCTTGTCCTCGGGACAGGGTGTGGGCTTCCTACTCACTGCACGCAGATGCGTGTTAACCCTCCTTTTAGTACACGTGGCCTCTTAGGTTTAAGGTACAATAGTTCTTTGTGGATAATATTTGGTTTTTTTCCCTTTTGTTTTGGTTGGATACAGGTTTGTGAAAACCATCCACAAGGTGTGGTTCTAATAAGATTCAAGGATAGAAGGGATGCGCAGAAATGTATAGAGTTGATGAATGGCAGATGGTAATACATTTTGCTGTTTCTTTAATTTCCTTTTTCAAAAGCTAATTGTTTTTGGTTAAAATCTCTTTCTTTTTTCCATACCAATAAAAGCTTAATATCTTGGTTTTTAAACTCTAATTGCCAATGATTTTGTTTTTAGTTTATGTTTTTGGAAACTCTGTTTCTTTCCTTTTTTTTTCTTTTTTTTTTTTAATAAAAAAAGATATATTGTTCAAGGATACATAAAGAGATTATAACTTCTTTACTTTAGTTCTCAGTCTCGAAGAAACGCTTGACCTCTGAACCAAATATCACAAAATCAAGATTTAAATTTTTTTTTCTTTTTTAATTAGTTTTTTTTAAGTTTTCAAATTTGGGTCAGATTTTGAAAGTTTAGGTAGTTGGAACCAAATAAAGAAATTCCTCGGTTTAGTAACATTTATAAACTCTATTTTATAAGCGAAAAACCAAATCCAAATGGTTATAAAATGTGCTGTAGTCCTTGATCTTTTGCGCTAAACATGTACTCAAGTGCTTGTTAATATGTCATTCCCAAATAATTTGTTTTGTAGAGTGGAGGATTGAAATGAATGTTTTCAATAATCTTAGGACAACAATTAAATAAGACTTGAGGAGTTTCATATCATATTGTACATTTTAGAAGTTTGTAAACTGAAACGAGAATGAAAAGTGAAATTGCTTTGATGGTGGAGAGGGAGTAACATTGTGAAGATGGCTGTATTAATAATGATTTGGACAGGTTTGGAGGAAGACAAATTCATGCAAGCGAGGACGATGGTTTAGTCAACCATGCTATGGTGAGGGATCTTGAAGCGGATGCTGCTCGCTTGGAGCAGTTTGGTTCTGAACTAGAGGCTGACTAACTCACTTCCTCTATTTGCCTCTAAAATACTCGATACTTAGTTAAATTTTTATAATTAAACACTACATGTCTGTATGAAAACACTTACCTTTTTGTACATTATTATACTCACATTAATATGCCCTTCCTAATGCTGCACCTATAACTCCTCACCTGCTGTAAAGGAAATTTTTTCCCCATGTAGATTTGTTTTCTATTTATCTATCTATTTATGAAATAGGGGGAAAAACAAGATTGTTCTTACCCTAACATTTAGGTTCAATTGTTGGTTGGGCTCTGCATTTCAATCAAGAATATAAACTGCACGTATCATAAACTAATGTGGAAAAATATATTGCAGAGTAATAGTAAGACAAAGTACAAATAGGGTGAAGTTCATGAGAAGTTAGAAAGTTGATTTTATAAAGAAGGCTAAATTATAGAGAAAAACTGACGATTCTTAGCTGTTTCATTATACTTATATTGTATGTGTGTTTATTATTATTACTAGTCTTTTTGAGACAATGTGTGTATATATATCTATATATATTCCTTCAATAGCTTAGCTTGATCGATGGTAAAAGTAGCAAGAATTAATGAAACACATTGAGGAGTAACCCCTTATAGAGAACTGTCGTGCTCATCAGTACCAGAAGTTGACGTTGCAATGTTGTTTAGTGTCTTTGGCAAAACTAAATCTGGAAAAGGGTAAGTTAGTTCGTTATCATGAGTTATAAAATGAAAAGGAAAGCATGCCTCGTGAAAAACTTCATCTCTAGAGAAAGAGAACTTTCTCTTCTCAACATCGAACAACCCGTATTCCTTTGTATAAGGGGTAAAACTAACAAAAAAAAAAAAAGGCATCCGACGGCTCTGGGATGGAACTTTTATTGATCATCAATTAACGTACGCATAATGGGTAGGGAATGATAACCAACCATCTTAGCAATAATTCATATTAAATTAGTCATTGAAAAAAAACAAATGAGTTCTATTAATAATTAAAAAAAAAAAGACAGTTGTCAGAACATACTCTCCCCAAAATGAATTGGTAGCACCTAACTTAAAATATAAGGCCCTTGTCACATTTAAGATATGTTTACATTCTATTAAAATGTTTTGTTTGGAAAACAAACACATGATAATTGATGTACAACACCCAATTGAAAGAAAAGTCATAAAAAAACAACTTAGGGGAACTATCTCAGCAGAACTTCTTAATGGGCAAAGTGCCACGTGGTTATTTTTAACACTTAACCAACGTGCGGCACAATGGTGATAGAAACACCAATGTAAGTCCTTGAGTTTGTTGGAAGACTTGCTAGAAGGGAAAAGGGGCTTTAGAGAAGGGAAAAGTAGGCAAAGAGTAAAGAAAGATTGAGAAAATTGAGAATGCAAGTGTATTACTTAAGGATGCTTGAGGATTTCTTGGATTGTGTAGGACTTGGTTGGCTCCCCTTGGGCAATGCTAAGGAGCCTTAATTTCGAAAAATTTTGGGGTCTATTTTTGGGGCGTGACACCCTCCCCCACTTGATTTCGCAACGTCCCCGTTGCGTTCTCTTTGAACTTCTCTATTTCTGTTTGGAATTGCCAAAGTACATCTTCGCGTTCCCAGCTGGCTTCGGACTCTGGCAATCCTTCCCATAGAATCAGATATTCTGAGTGGCTTGGAACTCCTCTTCTTCTTATTTTCCTCTCGGCTAGGATCTCCTTAATCTTCCTGTCAAACTCGGTTACTACTCCGGTTGGCGCTCGAGAGGTTTCGCTTCTGTTCGGATCCTCCTGGTCTTCGTGAAAGGGTTTTAACATACTTACGTGGAAGACGTTATGGATCTTCAACTTTTGAGGTAGTTCCACTTTATACGCTGCTTTACCCACTCTCTCGATGATTGAGAATGGGCCTTTATATCGTCTGACTAGTCCCTTGTGGACTTTTCGAAGGGACTTGAACTGGTTTGGTAATAGTTTTACCAAAACCTTCTCGCCAATTTCGTATTCTTTTGGTCTTCTCTTTTTATCGGCCCATTTCTTCATTCTTTGGGCTGCTTTCTCGAGACATGCCCTTGATATATCTTGCTCCTCGTGCCATTGCTTCGCGAAATTAAACGCAGAAGGGTTAGGTCCTTCATATGGGGCAATCAAGGCACCGGGTGTGTTGGGCTGTTGGTTCATGATTATCTCGAACGAACTCTTGCCTGTTGATTCGCTTCGTTATAGATTGTAAGAGAATTGGGCCACATCTAAGAGGGTTGCCCAATCTTTTTGATGTGCACTAACATAGTGCCTTAGATATTGCTCCAACAAAGCGTTTATTCTTTCTGTCTGGCCATCGCTTTGGGGATGAAAGCTAGTGGAGAAGTTTAAATCTGTCCCCATTAATTTGAACAGCTCCCGCCAGAATTTCCCAGTAAAACGTGGGTCTCAGTCACTGATGATGCTTTTCGGTATCCCCCACAGTTTTACTACATTCTTAAAGAACATTCTTGTCGCTTTGTCTACCTTCACGTCTGGTGGGCATGGTATAAAAGTTGCATATTTGCTGAATCTGTCCACGACCACCATAATGGTTCCAAAGCCATGGGATTTAGGTAATGCTACGATAAAGTCCATGGTGACACTATCCCATGGTTTCTCAGCGATCGGCAAGGGTTCAAGCAATCCCGCGGAAAGTTGTTGTTCCCCTTTATCTTGTTGACAAACTAGGCAAGTCTTGACATAACTCTCAATGTCGTCTTGCATTTTTGGCCAATAATATTTATCGTGCACTAAGGCAAGAGTTCGGTTCATACCTGGGTGTCCAGCCCATAAGGAATCATGGCATTCCCTTAAGACATCCTTCCGCAAAGCTCCCCATCTTGGCACGAATCGGCGGTTACCGATTGTAAGGAGGGTACCATTGTTCTCCCAAAACCTCCTGGTTTTTTCCTCCTTGGCCAATTTCAGCAGATTCTTGCCCAGCTCGTCATGTTGCATACCTTCCTTGATTCGTTCAAGGAAGTCGCTTGTGGGCATGCTTGTCGTGATTGTGCTTAATTCGGCTTTGCGGCTGAGGGCATCGGCGACAATATTTGCCCTCCCAGGTTTATATTCTAGCTTGAAGTCAAATTCAGCTAGAAAGTCTTGCCATCGAGCTTGCTTTGGTGTTAGTTTCTTCTGAGTCTGGAAGTAGCTCGTGGGAACGTTGTCGGTCATAACCATAAATTTATTGCCTAGAAGGTAATGCCTCCAAGTTCTTAGGCAGTGGACAATGGCTGTCATTTCCTTTTCTTGCACGGTGTAACGTCGTTCGGTGTCGTTCAACTTTTGACTCTCGAACGCTATAGGATGGCCGTCTGCATCAAGACTCCCCCTATTGCAAAGTCTGAGGCATCAGTGTGCATTTCAAAGGGTTTAGTGTGATTTGCCAGTACCATCACGGGTTCTTCAGAGACGGTATGTTTTAACCTGTCAAATGCTCGCTAGCACTCCTCCGTCCAATCCCACATTTGATTTTTCTTCAATAGGTTGGTGAGAGGGGCAACAATGCCAGAATACCCCTTGATGAATCTCCGGTAATAGTTCACGAACCCCAAGAAAGACCGTAGTTCGGGTACTTTAGTTGGGGCCTTCCACTCTAGTATCGCACGTACCTTGGCATTGTCCATCATTAATTTGCCTTCTTTTATCCAATGTCCAAGGAACTCGACTTCTTGCTTGGCAAAGGAACATTTTTCCAGCTTTATGTATAGTTCATTGTCGCGGAGTACTTGGAAGACTTGTCTCAAGTGTTGGACATGCTCTTCTAATGTCTGACTGTAGACAACAATGTCATCCAGATACATTACGACGAATCAGTCTAAGAACGGCTGGAAGAGTTTATTCATGAGTGTGCAGAACGTGGCTGGTGCGTTCGTTAGGCCAAAAGGCATAACTAAGAATTCATAAGCACCATACCTGGTCACACACGCAGTCTTTGCTTCGTCCCCTTGCTTTATTCTGACCTGGTAATACCCGGAGCGTAGATCGATCTTGCTAAACCATCGGGCATTTCCTAGCTGGTCGAAAAGGTCAGCAATAAGAGGGATGGGGTACCTGTTCTTGATAGTGATCTTGTTGAGAGCCATGTAGTCTATACAAAGTCTCAACGAACCATCCTTCTTCTTCTGGAAGAGTACTGGAGCACCATAGGGGGCCTTTGACGGTTGTATATATCCGCCATCGAGGAGTTCTTTCAACTGTCTTCGTAACTCCTCAAGTTCTGGAGGGGCCATCCGATAAGGAGCCATGGCAGGTGGTTTAGCTCCTGGTTCTAGTTCAATTTCGTGGTCTACTTCCCTTCTTAGGGGAAGTTTCTGTGGCAGCTCTGCAGGCATTATGTCCTTGTACTCGTCAAGGACCTTCTGTATGTTGTTTGGTACCGGAGGCTCGTCAGATTTTGCTTCCTCGGTTTCTACGGCCTTCATGGTTGCTACACAGCATTTGTTCTTCAAGATTTCTCTTTTGAATTGTAACGCTGACAACATCTTCACTGGCTTCCCTCTCCTTACAGGGATTGTTGTCATTAATCCATCTATAATGGATAGTGTGCCTTGGTTGGAGTCGATAAGGGTTACGACCTTGTCGAAGAAACCCAAGCCAAGTACAATATGAAAATCGTCCATGGGCAGGATGGAGAAGTCTAACCTCTTCTGCCAATCACCAATCTTCACTAGTACTCCCTTGGCTATACCATGAATGACCTGTTCCTTGGCGTTTACCACTTTGACGGTTCTGGTCTCTTCCTTGAACTTGAGGCCTAACCTCTTAGCCTCTTGAACATCCATAAAATTATGGGATGCTTCTATATCGAACATGGCTGTGGCCTCTTTTCCTTCTATTCGAACGCTGCCGTATAGGAGACCCTTATGTTCTGCAGTAGTCTCCTTCTTCATCACCCCAATTTGCTGCATTGACCCGATTTGGGGTCCTGGTGCATCTTCTACTTGCTTTACCTCTTGGAATTTTGCAATAAGGGCATTTAATGCCTTCTGATTTGGACAATCTCTAGTCCAATGCGGTCCTTTACAGATAAAGCAGGGTTTAGAAGGGTTAGAGGACTCACCTCGATGTGTACCATCATTCTTGCCATTCCTCCACTGGAAAGTCTTCACCTTTCCCCCGTCCTTGCGACCAAAGTTCTTGGTCTTATCCGGTTTTCCTCCATGTTTCTCTGGACCAGGCTTCTTCCCCTTTGATTGGGCAGAATAATCGACAAGCGTCTCTACCACAGCAATAGCGTCGTCAAGGGTCTGGACATTACGATGGTCCAGCTCGATCTTTGCCCAATCTTTCAAGCCATATTTGAACTGAAATAAGGCTTCCTTTTCGGGTAGATCGCCTATCTCGAGCATTAAGGTAGTGAATTCTTTTACATAATCAAGAATACTATCGGTGTGTCGGAGGGGATGGAGTTTTCCTCGAGATTCTATCTCGGCATTATGAGGGACAAAGTGTTTTCGCAATTCAGTCTTGAATTGCTCCCATGAGTGGAGGGCATTCTCACCTTGGTCGGCGTACTTACGACGGCACCACAGTTGCGCAGAATCCTATAGGAAGGTTGGGGCATGGTTTATCCTTGCCTCGTCATCGCGCACTCCTAACGCGACGAAGTATCTTTCGAGGCCGAATAAGAAGTTATCCACGACTGTGGCATTTCTTACGCCATTATCAATGTCGGGTTTGGGCACTTTGATGTTAGAAGTGCCTGACGTAGTGGGGTGTGTGCTCGTTGAGGGAGCATTGCTACCAAGATGTTTGGAACGACATTCTACACAAAGGGCATCTAATCTCGTTTCTAAAGAGATAGATTTAGTGTAGAGATCGTGTAACTCACCTTCCACGAATGCCTTTAAGGTTGTCACCGTGGATGCAAGCTCTTTCAACTCTTTCTGGAATGTCCGTCCCATGTCCTCAATCATTTCCTTGGCAACCGAGGTGATTTCGGCATTTTCTTGCACCAATTCCTCAAAATTATCACTTAGCCTACCAACCGCGAGCTGAACATCCTCCATACCTTGCTCAAGGTTGGTAAGGCGAGTGTTGACATGCTCCCTTACTGCAGGACCTTTTGATTTTGAGCGTCGAGTAGAAGAATGTTGCTCTTTTCTTCCCCGAGTAACAGGCCCTTCAATGACCTGCTCAACGGGCGAAGTATGTCCTTCTTCAGCCGACATTATGCTAGCAAGAACACAAAGGTATTTCCGTTTAAATCTTGGCTCTGATACCAACTGTCACATGGTTATTTTTAACACTTAACCAACGTGCGGCACAATGGTGATAGAAACACCAATGTAAGCTTTTGAGTTTGTTGGAAGACTTGCTAGAAGGGAAAAGGGGCTTTAGAGAAGGGAAAAGTAGGCAAAGAGTAAAGAAATATTGAGAAAATTGAGAATGCAAGTGTATTACTTAAGGATGCTTGAGGATTTCTTGGATTGTGTGGGACTTGGTTGGCTCCCCTTGGGCAATGCTAAGGAGTCTTAATTTCGAAAAATTTTGGGGGTCTATTTTTGGGGCGTGACAAAAGGCTTGCTTCTTGTGTAAAAGAAATATTGTCCAAGTATATCTAGTGGGTCATCTACAAGAGTAAGAAATTAAGCAACAATGTAACGAATGGGAGACATCAAGCAAGGGCCCCAGAATATGAAGATGAATAGTTTAAAAGGATCAGAAGAAAAATGATTTATTCAAACAAAAAAGTGGTAAAGAACAAACAAGGCAACTTCGAACTAACAACATCAAAATGTAAAGTCTTAGTTACACAATTTAGTGGTGTAACAAATATGTGTCATAAGCTAAAGCTAAAGGGGAGAAATGGGAAGAAACACATAGAGAAGCAGATGAATCATTATTGACAGTAGGTGAGCAGCAACGCACATAACGCTGGATTGAAATCAGGAATAAAAAGAAGTTTTTGTAGTATAATAGAATTGTCCACGAAACAAATCCCAAGGCAGTAACTTGAACTTGACAATTATTTTGTAGTGTAAAACAAGCAACAAAAAATAAAAACAAGAATATAAAGTGACAAATGATGAGCGACTAAAACATATTTGAGCAGAACCCCAAGTCTACAATACAACAATTAGGAGACATGAAAACTTGGATGATTATGTATAATGGTCTACAAAGAATTTGCGATGTGCAGTTAAAATAGGTTCCACTGTCGATGATAGAGCTTGCATTATTAACCATCGCAATGCCTCTAATCGTGTCTGCTTGCAAATTGTTTAAGAAATAGTATCCTGCTTTCCTTGGACAATATATTTGACTTGAAAACTCTTTTGGAGGTGTCAATATCATTGAACAAGTGTTACCCAAAGATGGGTGTTATAAAAAACATTCAACCAATGCGTATATTCTAAAGGATATCCGTGGAGTTTGTAACATTTATCTTTTGAATGCCTTTAGATTCTATAATCTATACAAATGTGACGTTCTTTAATTTTAATTGAATATTGTCGTGTCTCCTGAATTGCGAGGACATATAGAGCCGACACTATTTAAAGTGTATTTGAAAGTGATAGTTAGAACAATGACTTTCGTAAAAGAGATTTAAGGTACACTTAATTTTGTATTCAATGTATCAATTTTGAATACGCACTCCCTGGTTGTTGTTCTTAGCTCAAATTTAGACAAATTCTCATCGGAGTTAGAAAATTTATGGAGCATTCTTGAGTTAAAATTACTCCTTTTCAATAATAAAATGGATTGGAAAAGAGTCCCATCAATTAGGTAAATGCACGATCTGTAAGGTAGAAGAACATAACAAATATACTTGTCCTCTACGTTTTTCATCTTCAAGACATTGTTATGTTATATTTTATGGTTATTGTAAGTATTAATGAACTACTTTTATGTAATTGTTTTATTTTATAGTGATGCATATTTTAGGGCTTGATATATTGTAGTCTTCAATTTTAGTGTATTGATATTTAAATTTTAGAACTTAAATTTATTGTATTGTATACTTATTTATTTTCTGCTTTTGAATTTTTGTTTGATAAATTGGACATGCAATATTTTTAATTGATCACTTTTATGCTTGAAATTTTCTTTCTTATGTTATTAATGAAATATTCTTTAGGAAATTTGCACAATGAAACCTAGCCATGTTGATCGTACTAAGCCATATCAACAACCGTCTCATCACTCACAATATGTATGAGATACTTCCTTCATTGTGATATTGAGTTATCAGAGGAGAGAGGAAGCATCCTAATGCATGATCCCATTCGATCAGCGTATTGTGCCAAAGTTAGAGGCTGATGGACTTCTTGGAGTTTTCCAAATAGGATTCATGCAATTGGATTGACACTAATTACTACTTTGGTGGACCGTTGGAGACTAGAGATCCACACATTTAATAGGCATTGTAAAGAATGCACCCATCAAGTTGCAGGACATTGTGATCTAGTTGGGGTTAAACCCCAATCCCTAAAGAAACTTAAGTCATTTAGAAGTTTGGAAGGTTAGGTTTTGATTGGAAGTTAAGTTGAAAAAGAGGAAATTGTGGCTAAGTCCACAGGCTAGGTGTTTTAGATGTTTTGGACAAGTGTAGGGGGCCAAGCTTGAGTGTGTATGTGGCTAGGCTTTGAAGACAAGTCCTTAGAGGTTAAGAAGGCATTTGAAGTCTTTAGGCGTTTTGACTGAAGTTGGGCGAGATGGTGAGTAGGTTAAGTAGAATCCCAAGGTAAAACTCAAATTTTCTCGACCGAGAGAAAAGACAAAATGGTTTTCATGAAAGGATCTTAGGTAGTCATGTGGAATTCCGGGCAACATTGAAGATAGATGTGTAATCTCGGGTCAATCATGGTTCTGGTTTGATAGAGATTAGAAGAAGAGAAATGAAATTGGAGAAATCTGGGGCAATCTCGAGGTCTAGCTCAGTCGAGATATGACGTAGAGAAGCAAGTCTAGAGATATCTCAGGCAATCTCGAACACGATCTGGTCGAGATAGAAGGTAAAAAAGGAAATTTGAAGGTTTTTGAGGCAATCTCCAGGCTATGTCGGTCGAGACTAGAGAAATAAAAGAAATTATTTGACATCTCGAGAAGAATTTAGGCTATTTTTAGACAAAAAAATCCACGTGTCCTTTGCATGCTTAAGTTAAATTTTGGTAGGGTGGAAGTATTAAGAAATTTTCATGCAAGATTTACTATAAATAGGTCACTTCAGAAGAGAATTTATCTCATTTTACTTGGGCATTTTGGCTGAAATTACTCCCAAAAGTTAGCAAATTGAGTCTAGTATTTAGACCAAGGCTGCTAATTTCATTTGAGGAGAGGAAATTTGAGTTTGAGTTGAAAGAAGAGAGAAATGTCATTTTCAAGAGGAATCTGAGCCATCTTGATTCTAAGAAGGCTACAAAACGCATATCGTGGAGTTTTTGGCTAAAGTTATAAGTTAAGGAAAGCTAAGATAATTTCAAGCAACTATGTAGAAGAATGTTTTCTCAAAAGAGTTATGAAGTTGTAGTTATGATTTTCCAAAATAAAGTTAAGTTGTTAGACGAAATTCGAGTTCTAGACAGTGTTGGTAGCTAGTCGAGTTTGTAAGGCAAGATGAGCTATTTTGGTGATTTTTGGAAATTTTGAGTTAGGATTTGATATTTTTGTGATCAAAGGAAAATAAATGGATTTATTTCCTGATAACTTGTAGAAATGCAGGTTATTATGGCCTTTTAGGTAGAATAACGAAACCAAAACACATGATAATGTGTCAAAAAGTGTAACTTCTATCACGAAGACTACGCGATAAGAAGCTTGTTCGGTGGCTAAACATTTCTAAGCGAGGAACCACATTGGCATACGATGAGAATTCTCTAGCAAACAAGAATGGGAGTTTGAGTTGATATGACTTAACAAGGTTGCAATCGATGCTAACTTGATCAGAAGAAGCAGCGTCAGAATCAGTGCCGACATGTATGGAAAAATAAAAGTTTCTGGTCGAAAGTGGCCTATATAGAGCTTCCACCTCCATCAAGGAAAAAGTGGGCTAGAAGTCTGAATGGACCGACCAAAGTCTGGCTTGAATAAGCAAAAACCTAAAGAGCTCCATTGGAGCCGGCAGAAAGGACTAACCTTTCCACCCTCTGTAAATGTTCATCTTCTTCTCTAGTTAATCTTGTAAGTGAGAACTTAGAGAGAAAACTAGAGAAAGATCCACCATATTCTTCCCCCAAACTTGTAACACCTTTCAGCTCTTTACTTTCCATTTTTTTATTTTATTGTAATGTATGTTGTTCATATTGAATAATGACCTAAGGCCTACATTCTTTAATTTATTGCATATTTATCCCCTTTCATTCTATCATTCATTTACTGTTCATTTTTTAAAGTGTTATAAGTAGTTTAGGCTTGTGATAAGTTCTTGATAAGAAGTTTATCGTGTTACTTGAGCTTTACTCTATCACTTGGCCATCGTCTATTGTCAACTACTCGAAAGAACAAGTAGCAAGGACATAGCTAACACATGCAAAAAGGAGTTTACTAGATAGATATCACATGATTAAGCTTACTCATTTGCATCCCGAAAGGTGAGCAAGTGTGGTGTTTAAGGCACTGAAAGGTGCTCGTCTTAATCAAAGGCTAGTTAATTGATCTCTATTGTGTCAAGGATGGCTGCATGGCTTAACCGCCTAACACAGTGAGCATCTTGCATGCAATGATCGTGACTCGTCGAGTAGAGTGGTTTGTGATACGACTTTAACTTACATATCTCAATCGCGTAAACCCATGCAATAAGGCTATAAAGGAAACACAATCCTAAGCTTCCTTTGATTCAAAACAAAATCTGACAAGCATTTCCAATTATCTTCGAACAAGAGGATATCAGGCAAGTTTACAAGCTGAGAGTCTAAACTACCATCTATGAGTGACAAAAATGATTTTAAGTTGATTTGTTATCAAATGTTTAAAGTATGATTTGATGTTTCCTTTTTTGAGTATACTGATTTACAAAATGATTTCTAAAGAAATTTATAAGCATGCTTTACAAATTATTATTAAAGTATGATTTAAGCTTTACTAATGTTTGCCGAGATTTACAAGTAATGTTACATGTTTTCAATTAGACTATTTTGAATGTGTTTGAGTTATGAGTATACTTTAAGTTTCTGAAATAGAGTTGTTTACTGTTTTAAAAAGATACTTGCAAAAACATGAGTTTGATGAGAAATAGTTTTAAGTAAGAAAATCATGTTTGCTCTATATACTGAGTTCTCGATGGTTAATGTGCACAGATTTTCAGTGGTATAGGGCTATGCTAACCACTTAGCTCCTACCATCGAGTTCAGGTAGGATAGTATGAACAGAGCTCCGCTATCTTGATCGAGATTAGGCATGACATAGCATGACCAAGTTAGGGCACGATAGGTCGAGCTAGTTACTATCTTGACCGAGTTTCCAAGGTATAGAACTAACAAAGATAAGTAAGTAAAGATCTGTTTTAGAAAGCAAAAGAGTTATTGAAAGATAAAAAGAGTAATTTAAAAGTTGAAAGAGTCTATCAAGAAAGAAGTTTTAAAGATTTTATGCCTTTTGTTATGTTTCATGATTTATTTATGCAAATGATTAAGCTTAAAGTTCATTTAATTTGAAAGTATGTTTTATAAAACTGTCACTCACTAGGCTATTTGGCTCACCTTTTTTTTAAAATATTTTCACTTTCCAAGAAGAGATCGTGATCCGAAAGTCTGACCATTGTCATCAGTTTGCTAGTCAAGTTGTTAGTTTTTGGATGGTTTAAGTGTTGTTTGTGATTAATGACATTTAGCCTTTAACTCAGTTTTAGAAATTATGTAATGAAGTTTATCAAATCAATAAATATTATGTTGGTCTGCTGCTTAAGTTCTAAATGGTTTAAGTTGTTTAGTATTTCGAAAGGTTCAGTAGTCATGGTTAGCTGGTGTGGTTCAGAAGGGGAGCGATATCGATTGACTTTATACTACAACTCGGGTCTAGCAGGTGATCCGGAAGGAGGTGTGATATTACCGATGTACGGGGAGCCTGTTGTAGGATCATTATTGTATAATTGGAAACAAGTATGTGAAGATTTCTTGGGAGTTTTACCGCTTGACATGAAAGGTCAAAGATTGAGTCTTTCATGGTTGACCGAACAGTTCCTAAAATTACCCCCCAGATGCTGATGTTGTGAATGTCCATAGATATGCTTAATCGTACAGTATGCAACTCATTAAAAGATTTTTGTTCACCGACAAGTCGAATACCTGATACATTGTATGTTTCTTTTAATTTGCTTTTAAGAGATTTCGATCAGGCTGGTACATACTCTTGGGGTGTTGCATGCCTTACATCGCTTTATATAAAATTGTGTTGAGCCAAATAGCTGGACCATTAATGATACTGCAAGTATGGACATATGACTTATTTCCTATTGCAGCACAACAAGTTGCATTACAAGCTCCAATTACTCGACCACTGAGTTTTAGATATTATTTTTTTAATATAATTTGCACTCTCTATATAACTTATTATTAATTTTTTTTCACTCATTAGGTAGAGTGGTATCCTACTCGCATCGGAGCAATCAACAAATATGTTATTAATGTATCAAAAAATATTTGACCATCATGATGCACACTCAGGTAGTAAATTATTATATGTATGTTTTCTACTTATGTTTTTTAATAGATTAATTGGACACCATACACACTCGATATTATAGCATTGCTTCTTGATTGAGTTGCATCTACTAAATCATGTGTTGCGACAATTCAATATGCTTCAAATCCAACCATCATTGTGTTTTACAAATTCGATACAACACCGATACAACACCAAATTGATTTAAGAGGCAAACATGATCAAGATTGGCGTAGGATTCATGCAGCGTATATCACAATGTAGCATTTACGATTTGATCTTTGTGCAAAAGGAGAAGTAACGCACGAGCCAACTGTATCAAATGACTATTTTCCTTGGTATACGTCAATTACAAGACGAGTTATCATACCTAATGGTGCTTATTATTATTGCAAGGTTAGGATTTTAATATGATTTTTTGACAAATTTATAACATGCACATTATTTAATCATATTATTTGTAATCATTTAGAATAATTTTGTTCAAGACGTACATGCTTACTTGATGTAATACAATTTATAAGATTTGAGCCCAATGTGTGATCAAACCTTGTAAAATATAGAATATATTATTCAGCAGATCAGACGACTCAATGTTGCAGACACAGATCAAAGACGCATTCCACATAAACAATGACGACAAGAAAATGTTTTAGAGGGAGATCAGGATAATGCTTAATTTGTAAATAAACAATTTAATTCATATAAATTTCGATTTTAAATGTACAACGATATGAGAGCATATTATTCAGCAAACCAGATGACTCAATGTTGCAGACACAGATCGAAGTCGCATTCAACGTTGTAGACGATGACGACAAGAAGATGATATTGCAGAGGGAGATCAGGATAATGCTTAGTTTGCAAATCAAAATTTTAATTCATATGAATTTCGATTTTAAATGTACAGCTATATGAAAATGCATTTTTGTCTGCACCAAGATTTGAACTCAATGTATGATCAAACCTTAGAAAATATGGAACATATTATTCAACAGATCAGACGACTCAATGTTACAGACATAGACCGAAGACGCATTTGATTAGACAATGACAACAAGACCATGATGTTGCAGAGGGAGACAGAATAATGCTTGTTTATAAATCAAAATTTTAAATCATATGAATTTCAATTTTAAATGTACAACTATACAAAAATGAATTTTTATTTGTACCAAAACCACGATCATATTACAAACTTAAGGTAAAAAAATAATCTTTGAAAGCTTAAAGAAAAAACTCACCTAAGATATACAAACTTTTTTTTAAAAAAAAATTTGTACAACTCAAATGGCTTAAAATATACAACCAAATGTTTTATTGAATTAGTTTTGTTTTAAAGAAGTCGTGTAATGGGTATTAATAATAAAAATGGTCGAGAAATGTGCAAAAGTATTAAATATTACTAAAATGAGAGGGGATCTCCCGACGCAGTCGAAAAATGTCGGGAAAACCCCCCACTTGCAACATCGTCACTTCTCCAAGAACTGTCGACGCAGTCATTTATGGCTTATGGAATATGGTACATGTACAACGGGATAAGGAACGAAAATTTATCCTAATTGCAACTAACTAATTATTGATTAACATGCAACATAAACTACCCTAATTGAACGAAATTAGGGCTAATCGGAAACATTCCTTTGAAGCTTTCCAAAATCCTCAATATCTCCTCACGAGTACGAGTCCGAGACCAACACTAGACTTGACTCGTTATCCTCTAGACCTACAACCTGATGGTGGGACCTGTTAAATGAAGGAATATTGAGAGAGGGATGAAAATTTTAGAAAGGTAATTAGGAAAAAACTTTGGTGATTTTAATCTTTTCAAGTGGAAATCAAAGTGGCAAAAGTTTTTAAATTTATAAATAAATTACATGCAAAATTTTCATAATATTGAATCACCAAAGCCCAACATCTCACAATCCACTAACCATTTGTAAATTTATTCATCATTCCATTTTCTCTTAGTGGGCTTGGTGTCATCACCATGAGCTTCCACTTAGCCCACTAAGAGTTAGTGGGATTATCCAATAAAATGTTAGATTTTTTCACGAACTTTGGTCAAGGGAAAAATGGTCATTTAACCATTTTAGTCAAAGTCAAACTTTGACTTTTCAAGTCAAAAGTCAACATTTTTACTTTTTACCTTTTTGTTCATCTTGACTAATTTCAACCTCCTGAGCATGAATCTGCATTCATTTTTTTAAAATTCAAATCATATTTGAATATAAAGTCATTCAAAATTTGACTTTTCAATGTCAAAAGTCAACATTTTTGACTTTTTATAACTTTGACAATTTCCATCAATTTCGAGTATTAGAATATGAATCCTTTACTCATATTTTAAATATTTAAGTCACGTTTAAACATAAAGCTCTTTCTTAAAGCTATAACCGATGACTATATCACATATACATGTCGGTTTCTCTCTTTTTACCTAATTCAAACAATTCAAATTATTCAAACATGTTGTTCTAAGTTCATTTCGTATGAGCTAGTAGGGGAACCTAATAAACTTATAGATCATAGGCTCCAACGATCGGAGATTAACTAATTAAACCCTTTTAGACTGAGCTAATCAGCATTCATTAACTAATGGGTCATTCCACTAAAGTCCCGTAGTTGCACTCCCCTCACTATAGATATATTTGTGTCCATTTGATATAACCATGATCAATAAGTTATTCTTTCACACGTCGTTCGTAATCTTGGCTGGGTCAAGATACTGTTTTACCCCGGAGACTATATCTTGTTCCCTAAGTCCCACTGATCCACTACTGAACAATTGGTTTTAGGTCTAACTTGTAAACCGAATCCCTCTCGGACTAATGAGAGGGTGGGTCCCCTTGTCCAAGACTTGGATTCAGTCATTACGGGAACAACCTATCTACTAACTCTAAAATAGGTATGAGTTAATTCCGTCTTGCATCCTATGTCCCTAGTCATCTACCTGGTCTTACCCTGAAATGAGAGGCTTATTAGGCCACCGCTGTTGAGCTGCCCACAACTATGAAAATCTAAGGATAATTTCGTGTGAACAGAAATTCATAGTTAGCTCAGGATTAAGATTAAGCTACCTAGGTCATCAAAATCAAAATATTCAGTTTATATAGTCAACAATGTTATAACTTAAAAGTGACTATTTCATGGTTTTCGTCTTATGTAAATTCTTTACATAGGATGCCCTTACTCTCATGTCTCTACATGAAAAAATTAGGATCACATCGTTTGTACTAGCTACAGAGCGGGCCACATCCATAGTGTCTCCAGAATAAGGTACCCAACCATATTCATACACTATAGACCGTTTGGGCTATAAACTCGAACTTGGTCCTCATTTATGTCTCTACATAAAGTTCAAGTCTACACTAAATAGCCTCGGGACATTAGTTTATTGGATTCAAGATCATAGGATTCTATTTTCACTAATAAGTTCTCAATAACTACTTTCTTGAACAAAATGTAATTTAAACTACAAACCACGAGTTTTAGGCTATAAATTCCAACAATGATGTTGTGAGAACTTTGTCAAAAGCAGTCAACACGTTACATATCTCGCAACGTTACCTACCCTATGTCAGTAAAGATTCGACCTCTCACGACGCCATGCATTTTGGCGTCATGAAATGATTGTTAGAATTTTTTAAATATGCAACCTTTGTCAATGTGGTCAAAGCAACGTTGGAAAAAAGTTGACCTCTCGTAATGCCTTGCATGCAACCTTTGTAGTTGTTGGGACAACGGTGACGTGTACATGCATGGTGTTGTGAAAAGTCTATATTATTATTTAAATTAAACATTTTTGCAACGTCTCTTCGCTCGGTGTCGTGGCTTTGTTGATGTCATCTGTATAACGTCACTAGAGCTCCACACTTTTTCCAACACTTGTTTCTGCGTTGGTAGAGTTCCACTTTTTTGTAGTGAAAAAATTCTTCTAAATAATCCACAAACATCTCTAATACCAATCATAGTACCAACTAAGGAGCTTTTAAAGATTATGTGTAGAGTCACAAATATTTACAATAACATGTCATGTAAGACGTGATACTTGATGTGATACTTGGATGCTTTTGTTGTATACAATTTCTTTTCAACCTACCCTATTTTGTTGTTACTTAAAAAAGAAATACATTGTTTCTGAACATAGTCCCTCAAACCCTCGTCCCCTTTCACGCAATCCCTTTCCTTTTTCACACAAACCCTTCACTTATCTCTCTGATATGACATCCACTCGTTCGACTTGCAAGCCATTCCTTTAATTTGTCACCCATAGGAGTTCGTTAGTTTCCTCTATTTTCATATGAATTCGTAGGTGCTTTCTTCTTCCTTCCTTTCTCTAAATAGAATCAAATGAGGATGAGGTTTTGGTAAAACCAGTCACCATCTGAGATAGAGATCGAGTCTTCGAGTTTCCACCGCTTTGATACTTCTACTTTTTGTTGGAAGTGTTGATGAGCCCACTCTAAATCTCACAAACCTTTAAGAGAAGAAACTTGTTCTCTTAGAAAACTCAAGAACACACAAGAGGAGAATATTGTTATCTTGAAACACACTTTCTTTCTAAACTTCAATATACTTCCAATGTTTTGATTCTTTTATCTTGTATACCAATGAAGGAAATGAACTCTTTATATAGTAGTTAAGAGATATAGTACTCTTTATATGAACTTTTTATGTTTGCTTAAATATGTAATGAACTCTTTATATAGTACTCCTATCATCTAGCTTACCACTTTTCCCATATGAAATATAAGAGTAAACAATGCAACCAAACACTCTTAGGTAACTAACAGTTGATTTCAATCTGCTTCATGCTTCTTGAGGAGTAATACCTTGCACACTTTTAGTTGAAGCTTGATTTAGGAGATAAATAGCATAAGTTACTGCATCTCCCCAAACTAGATGTGGAAGCTTCTTGGCCTTCAACATACTTCTTGCAAGTTCCATTATTATTATATTTTTCCTCTTTGCAACTACATTTGATTGAGGAGTACTTCGAATAGTCTTCTGATGCTTGATTCTATTATCCTTCAAGAAATTTGCAAAAACAATATATTCTCCTCTACGATTCGAACACAATGATTTCAATTTCAAGTTACTTTCATTTTCTGCTATTGCTTTGAATGTCTTGGAACATTCAAAAGAAGCACTTTTTTCTTTTAGCAGACAACTCCACGTTTTTTGACTATAGTCATCAATAAATATGAGAAAATAATAGTTACCTCAATGTATAGTAGTTCTCATGGGTACACATAAGTCTATATGGACAATCTTGAGTGGTTTTGATGCTCTCTAAGAACCTTCAGTCTGAAATGAATTTCTATTATGCTTTCCGAAAATACATGCTTCATAAAGTTGATCTTCCTTTTCAATATTTGGCATTCCTCTCACCGTATGTTATTGATAAATGTGAGACAAAGATTCAAAACTCATGTGTCGAGGTCCACAATGCCACAACCATGAAGAGTCATTTACTAAAGTTTCAAAACAAACAAGCTTCTTTTAGCATATTCTAATTGGAAACATTATGTTGTGAGTCATGCAAATCTTCGTTATGAGATCTCCATTCTTGGTTCTAGTCTCACACATGTTTTCTGTAAAGATAACATCATGTCCCCTTAGGAGAAGTTGGCCAACACTTAAAAGATTCTGTTTGAAACCCGAAATATAATACATATTAGTAATTCTTTTTGCTCCATTTTTTGTCTCGACAAGAATATCTCCTTTTCCTTTGACTAAAGCTTCTTGTTGTCAATAGTCTTCACTACATCTTGATGAGACTCATGTATTATAAAAATGTCATTTCTTCCTGTCATGTGATTACTACAACCACTATCAAAATGCCATATTTCTTCAGTCCTTGTTTCTTGGACGTTGAATGTGAGGAAGAGAAGTGTAACGGCCCAACTTTTCCGGACTAAGCTGAGGTCACTACCAAATACCAAAACTCGACCATTCAACATAAAATTTAAAACGGACCAGGTACGATTCATTAAAACAGTATAAACCTTACAAAAGACAGTTTCGGGCCCTATTTTAAATAATTCAAAAAGTCACAAGATAAAATGTCAAGTCACCAGTCCAAAAATCACAATCAAAATATTCTGACAAAATACATAGCGGAAGCGAAAGAAAAACAGACGCGTCCATATGGCCTTCACGCATCCTTCCTGCCTCTCGTCGGTCTGCCCCTCGCTGTACCCCTACCTGAAAAGTTAAAGAAGGGAAAGGGTGAGTATAAACATACCCAATAAGGGACCCACTACTGGGCCCGTTAGGGAACAACAGTTAACTTCCTATTCGGGGGTACCCTACATAACAGTCCAGTGGTTCCGTAGAACGCACATATCAGTCTAGTGCTCCCGAAGGATGCACATATCAGTCTAGTGCTCCCGAAGGATGCACATATCAGTCTAGTGCTCCCGAAGGATGCACATATCAGTCTAGTGCTCCCGAAGGATGCACATATCAGTCTAGTGCTCCCGAAGGATGCACATATCAATCTAGTGCTCCCGAAGGATACACATATCAGTAAGGCACACTACCCCATAGATGAAGCTAACCATTACCCCTCAGTCCAAACTAAACTGTCTACATCAGCCACACCCCAACGACATTCATATTACAGTTCCGCCACAGGCTTTGTCAGTCAGATAGTATAGGTTTAAACATCTACACCCTCAGTTGCTATATGCATTACCGATTTGCACACCGATAGGGAAACCCTAGGTCCAATCGACTAACCAACCAAAACCGGACTCACTGTCCTTCCCCGTCCAAATTCCATGAACCACATCCAGACCAGTGCTTTACTACATACTAAACCGTAACTTTAAGGTCCATCAACATATAATTTCAATTCACAAATAGCAGTCACAGTATATTTTCATCAGACAAAAAAAAATATAATATCAGTACTTAACAGTCAACACGCATACAGATATTCAGTACAGTCACTAACGTGTAATCCCCCGTGGATTACTACGGTTTTAGCCTGGACTCGGGGTCCAGTAGTAGGAAAACCCTTACCTGAAACTCGGTTATGCCCCTCGATCGAAAACCACGCTCGACAGATCTACCTAACGAAACACGAAAGTTTTAGTTGATGATTTTAGTAGCAGTTGTTTTAAAAGGTTATCCGTTGACTTACCCAAGGAAAGGAAGCTAACTCCAACCAGGTCTGCCGCGGAACCCGAGAACTTAAGCGTCAACTCTGCACTACCTTCAAGGGAGAAAAGTAGGGCCATATCTTAATCCAACATTCAAACTCGAATCGGACGAGGTAACATTAGGGAATTCATCAGAACAATCCTTACCGAAGACTCACCGTGAACCGAAATGAAGGAAGGAAGGCTTAGGTGGCTCGGCTCGGCTCGGCTCGGCTCGGCTTGGTTCTCGGCTCGGCTCGGCTCGGCTCGGCTTGGTTCTCGGCTCGCGGCTCGGCTCACTCGGCTCGCGGCTCGGCTTGGTGCGGCTCGCGGCTCGGCTCACTCGGTTCGCGGCTCGGCTTGGTTCGGCTCGCTCGGCTTGGTTCGGCTCGCTCGGCTTGGTTCGGCTTGCTCGGCTGGAAGTGGTTTCGGGTCGGGTTGGCTTGGAACCGGGTCGCACGGTTTTTGGAGGGCTTTCTCTCTTCCGACGACGACGGCGGTGGCGGACGACACTGGAAGGTGATACAGGAGATGGAGACGGAGAGGAGGAGAGATATGGTGGCGGAGACGAAGGCGGAAGAGAGAAAAAAAAAAGGCCGGAGAAGTGCGGCGGCGTCGGGCGAAAACGAAACCGAGAGGACACCCGAACGGATAGTCGCGGCGGCTGTTCGCTTTCGGAGACGGAGACGACGACGCCGGCGGCGATGCAGAGACGAGGAAGGAAGGGATGGAGGAAGAAGAGAAGATGGATGGTTCGGGTGGCGGTGGCGCGGCGTCGGGGAGAGGAAGAAACGGAAGAGAAAGAAGAAAAAATTTCGGTGGGGGGGGGGGCGGCGCGAATTAGGGTTTTTAAAAAAAAATTTATTATATATATATATATATATATATAATTCTTAATAAATTTATAATATTAATAATTTAAATTAAATAATAATATATATATTAAATATAAATAATAATGATAATAATAAAGTAATAATAATAATATATTAATAATATTAATATTAAATGATTAATAATTTATTTTATTGTTTTATAAATAACAATATTTCTATAATATTAATTAATAATAATAATTATTATAATATTAATATTATAACAAATAAAATAAATATTAATAATAATAATATAATTAATATTATATTATTATTATATCAACTTGCATTTTACATAAAACGAGAAAAATTTTACCTTAAATTTTCGGGGCGTTACATTCTTCCCTCCTTAGGGAACTTTCGTCCTCGAAAGTTTTATTCCTCGAACAGTTCGGGATAACGGGATCTCATGTCATCTTCACGCTCCCATGTAGCCTCTTCTACCCGATGATTCCGCCATAAGACTTTAACTAGGGGAATTTCTTTATTTCTCAACGTCTTCACCTCTCTAGCAAGCACCTCAACAGGTTGTTCAACATAGCTCAAGTTTTCATCAATCTCTAGTGGCTCGTAATCCACTACATGGGATGGATCTGGCACGTACTTCCTCAACATAGAAACGTGAAACACATCATGAACTGTCGAGAGTGATGGAGGCAACGCCAAGCGATAAGCTACAGGGCCAAACCGCTCCAGAATCTCAAACGGCCCAACAAAACGGGGACTCAATTTTCCCCTCCTTTCAAAACGCAAGACACCTTTCATAGGTGCTACCTTTAAGAACACCTTATCCCCTATCTCAAACTCAAGGTCCTTCCGCCTCACATCTGCATAACTCTTCTGCCTACTCTGAGCGGTATGCATGCGTGATCTAATCTTCTGTACCGCTTCGTTAGTAGACTGAACTAACTCAGGACCCATCAATCTCTGCTCACCTACCTCACCCCAGCAAACCGGGGATCTACAACATTTGCCGTACAGGGCCTCAAACGGTGCCATGCCAATAGTAGCCTGATAACTGTTATTATAAGCAAATTCCATCAAATGTAAGTGGGAGTCCCAGCTACCTGGAAATTCCAATGCACACGCTCGCAACATATCCTCTAAAACCTGGTTCAGACGCTCAGTCTGACCGTCAGTCTGTGGATGGAAAGCCGTACTAAAATCCAACCTCGTGCCCATAGCAGTCTGCAAACCCTTCCAAAATTTGGAAGTGAAACGGGCATCCCTATCAGAAACAATCGACACTGGCACTCCATGTAATCTCACTATCTCAGACATGTACAACTGTGCCCACTTACTAGCAGTATAGGTGGATTTACCCGGAATGAAGTGCGCTGATTTAGTAAGTCGGTCCACCACAACCCAAATCACTGTAAAACCCCTCAGAGTTCTCGGTAGCCCTGTAATGAAATCCATGGACACGTTCTCCCACTTCCATTCCGGTATGCTCAAGGGTTGTAATAAACCCGCTGGTTTCTGCCTTGGTGCTTTAACCTGGTGACACACCAAGCATTTACTAACAAATTCTGCTACTTCTCTCTTCATGTTACGCCACCAATAAACTCGCTTCAGGTCCTGATACATCTTCGTACTACCTGGGTGCATGGAAAATGGGGAACTGTGCGCCTCAGATAATAATTCTGTCTTAACCGCACCATCTGACGGAACACAGAGGCGTCTCTCAAACAACAGTCCACCATCAGAGGATAACGAGAACTCAGCCGTTTGCCCTGCCTCTGCTAGGCCACGTTTCTCAACCAGATAAGGATCGTTACTCTGAGCATCAATGATCCTCTGTCTCAAAGTCGGCTGTACCGTCAACTGGGCTAACTGCATAGTAACTGCCCCCACTGACACTGCAATCTCAGCCCGCTCGAGATCCCGATGCAATGGGGCCTGCCGGGTAATGAGTGCTGCTGAATGTGATACTTTCCTACTAAGAGCATCAGCTACCACATTTGCCTTGCCTGGATGATACAGTATCTCACAATCGTAATCCTTCACTAACTCAAGCCACCTTCGCTGTCTCATATTCAATTCCTTCTGAGTAAAGAAGTATTTCAAGCTCTTATGATCTGTGAATATCTGTATCTTTTCACCATATAAATAATGCCTCCATATTTTCAAAGCAAAAACCACTGCTGCCAACTCTAGGTCATGCGTAGGGTAGTTCTGCTCATGACTCTTCAACTGACGAGACACATAAGCGACCACCTTACCCTGCTGCATCAAAACACAACCCAGACCCTTCTTGGAAGCATCACTATAAATCACGAAATTGCCAGAACCATCAGGTACCGTAAGAACCGGTGCGGTAACTAACTTCTGTTTAAGGGTCTGGAAACTGTCCTCACATGCCTTGCTCCAAACAAAAGGAGCTCCCTTTCTGGTCAACTGAGTAAGAGGAGTAGCTATACGAGAAAAGTTCTCCACAAACCGTCGATAATAGCCTGCTAAACCCAGAAAACTACGAACCTCACTGACTGTGGAAGGTCGGGTCCAACCGGTGACTGCCTCTATCTTAGCTGGATCTACAGAGACTCCAGCCTTAGAAACCACGTGGCCCAGAAAGGACACCTGTTTCAGCCAAAACTCGCATTTCGGGAACTTTGCATACAACCTATTATCCCGAAGTGTTTGCAAAACCATACGTAAATGCTCCTCGTGTTCGGCCTCCGTCTTGGAGTATATCAAGATATCGTCGATAAACACAATCACAAAAGTGTCTAGAAACTCCCTAAACACTCTGTTCATCAAGTCCATAAACACTGCCGGAGCATTCGTCAAACCAAAAGACATCACAATAAACTCGTAGTGTCCATATCTGGAACGAAATGCTGTCTTCGGTACATCCTCATCCTTAATTCTCAGCTGATGGTACCCCGACCGAAGATCAATCTTAGAGAACACTGTGGCTCCCTGTAACTGGTCAAATAGATCGTCAATCCTGGGTAAGGGATATCTGTTCTTTACTGTTACTTTGTTCAACTCCCTATAGTCAATGCACAGACGCATCGATCCGTCCTTCTTCTTAACGAATAAGACTGGCGCACCCCAAGGTGACACGCTCGGTCGAATGAATCCCTTATCAAGCAATTCCTGTAACTGTACCTTCAGTTCTTTCAGTTCTGCGGGGGCCATTCTGTAAGGGGCTCTGGATATAGGAACCGTGCCCGGCTCCAACTCTATGGCAAACTCAACCTCTCTGTGCGGAGGTAACCCTGGAAGTTCCTCAGGAAAAACGTCCGGATAGTCCCTCACTACTGGTTCTGATGACAGGGATACATCCGCCTCTCTAGTATCCACCACGCTCGCTAAGATACCCCAAGTACCCTGACTGAGCAGTTTACTGGCCCTGATGGCTGAGATTACCTGAGGCAACGACTTTGACCCTCCTCCCTTAAATTTAAAACTGGCCATCGAGGGAGGGTTAAACGTTACCTCCTTACGTGAACAATCTATGCTGGCGTGGTTAGCGGCCAACCAATCCATACCCAGGATTACATCAAAGTCCAGCATATCCAGGACTATCAGCGTTACCTCAATCACATGGCCTGCTATCTCAATCTGACATGCTTTCACCTTTTCCTTCGACAACATACATTCCCCGGAAGGAGTAGATACTGATAGAACATGGTGTAAGGGCTCTACCTCTAAGCGGGCATGCGACACAAATGCGGAAGAGATAAAAGAATGTGACGAACCCGAATCAAACAAAACTAAGGCGTAATGCCCCAACACTGGGAGCGTACCTGTCACTACTGTGCCTGCCTTCTCAGCCTCAGTCCTGTTGGTAGCAAAGACTCTACCCTGATGTGGAGCACCTGCTCCCTGATTCTGCGCGATCCCCGTGAGTCTCAACGGGCATCTATCAGCTGTATGACCCTCTTGCCTGCACTTAAAGCAGGTCCTGGTCCCGAATAAGCAACGGCCCAGATGGTGCTTCCCACAAGTGGTACACAACGGCTTTCCTCTGGCAGCCTCCCCTGCCTCAAAAGGTTTCTGCTGGAAGCTGCGAAACTCACCACCTGGTCTGAAATTCCGCTGTGGCACTGGAACAGGCTGCTGCTCAGCCTTCCTCTTCTGTCCCGATGTCGAACCTCTACCAGCGGTCTTAGACGAGTTGGCCCTCTCCTGTAAACTGAGATCCACTGCCAGGCGCAGTGCATCGGCATGAGTAGCGGGTCTGAAAGCTCGGACCAAACCCTGAATGTCCAGTCTGAGGCCTCTAACAAACTTATCAGCTCTGGCCGCCTCGGTCGCTATCATCTCTGGAGCGAAGCGGGATAACATGTCAAACTCCGCATCATACTGCTCCACTGTCATGTCACCCTGCTCTAGGTTCAGGAACTCCTGCCGCTTAGCATCTCTCAAACTGGCAGAGAAGAATTTCGCATAGAAACTCTCCTTGAACTGCTGCCACGTGATCTGACTCACATCACCACCTAGCATCCTCTCTGTAGTCTCCCACCATGCAGTACCTCTGTCAGTCAACATAAAAACAGCACACTGAACCTTCTGATCCTCAGGGCATTTCATGTAACGGAATATGGTTTCCAAGGACGATAACCACATCTGAGCCCTAGTGGGGTCCTCCAAAGACCCATCGAACGTCGTGGGATTATACTTCCTGAAATCCCTCAGATGCTTAGCCTCTGCTGACAACTGATCCGGCACAAACTGGGGCGCAACTGGTACCGGAGCCGGAGCTGGAGCAGGAACTGGTGCTGGAGCTGGCGCTGGAGCTGGCGCCGGAGTTGGCGAGGCAGGCTTCTGCTGCTCCCGCATCTGCATAATCATATCTCTAAACCTCTGCTCCATGGCGGCTAGGTCCGCATGAGTAACTGGCGCAGCCGGGTCAGGGGCTTGGGCTACAGGCTGCACCTCAGGCTGAACGCGTCCTGCTCCCCTTCCTCGGCCTCCTCGGCCACCCCTTCGTGCACCTCTCCTTGGTGGCATTTCCCTAACAACCACCAATGATTCCTTTAGTCACAAATGGTAATTGAATTTGCAGTTTAACTTAGGTAAGGTAATGCATGTAGAGTTATACATATACTTTCATGAGAGCGTACCTGACGAGCGGCAAGGATCGTTTCAGCCATAAGGACACAAAACACAGACTCACATTATAAGTCAGTCTACAGAACCTAAAACTTAGGCTCTGATACCAACTGTAACGGCCCAACTTTTCCGGACTAAGCTGAGGTCACTACCAAATACCAAAACTCGACCATTCAACATAAAATTTAAAACGGACCAGGTACGATTCATTAAAACAGTATAAACCTTACAAAAGACAGTTTCGGGCCCTATTTTAAATAATTCAAAAAGTCACAAGATAAAATGTCAAGTCACCAGTCCAAAAATCACAATCAAAATATTCTGACAAAATACATAGCGGAAGCGAAAGAAAAACAGACGCGTCCATATGGCCTTCACGCATCCTTCCTGCCTCTCGTCGGTCTGCCCCTCGCTGTACCCCTACCTGAAAAGTTAAAGAAGGGAAAGGGTGAGTATAAACATACCCAGTAAGGGACCCACTACTGGGCCCGTTAGGGAACAACAGTTAACTTCCTATTCGGGGGTACCCTACATAACAGTCCAGTGGTTCCGTAGAACGCACATATCAGTCTAGTGCTCCCGAAGGATGCACATATCAGTCTAGTGCTCCCGAAGGATGCACATATCAGTCTAGTGCTCCCGAAGGATGCATATATCAGTCTAGTGCTCCCGAAGGATGCACATATCAGTCTAGTGCTCCCGAAGGATGCACATATCAGTCTAGTGCTCCCGAAGGATGCACATATCAGTCTAGTGCTCCCGAAGGATGCACATATCAGTCTAGTGCTCCCGAAGGATGCACATATCAATCTAGTGCTCCCGAAGGATACACATATCAGTAAGGCACACTACCCCATAGATGAAGCTAACCATTACCCCTCAGTCCAAACTAAACTGTCTACATCAGCCACACCCCAACGGCATTCATATTACAGTTCCGCCACAGGCTTTGTCAGTCAGATAGTATAGGTTTAAACATCTACACCCTCAGTTGCTATATGCATTACCGATTTGCACACCGATAGGGAAACCCTAGGTCCAATCGACTAACCAACCAAAACCGGACTCACTGTCCTTCCCCGTCCAAATTCCATGAACCACATCCAGACCAGTGCTTTACTACATACTAAACCGTAACTTTAAGGTCCATCAACATATAATTTCAATTCACAAATAGCAGTCACAGTATATTTTCATCAGACAAAAAAAAATATAATATCAGTACTTAACAGTCAACACGCATACAGATATTCAGTACAGTCACTAACGTGTAATCCCCCGTGGATTACAACGGTTTTAGCCTGGACTCGGGGTCCAGTAGTAGGAAAACCCTTACCTGAAACTCGGTTATGCCCCTCGATCGAAAACCACGCTCGACAGATCTACCTAACGAAACACGAAAGTTTTAGTTGATGATTTTAGTAGCAGTTGTTTTAAAAGGTTATCCGTTGACTTACCCAAGGAAAGGAAGCTAACTCCAACCAGGTCTGTCGCGGAACCCGAGAACTTAAGCGTCAACTCTGCACTACCTTCAAGGGAGAAAAGTAGGGCCATATCTTAATCCAACATTCAAACTCGAATCGGACGAGGTAACATTAGGGAATTCATCAGAACAATCCTTACCGAAGACTCACCGTGAACCGAAATGAAGGAAGGAAGGCTTAGGTGGCTCGGCTCGGCTCGGCTCGGCTCGGCTTGGTTCTCGGCTCGGCTCGGCTCGGCTCGGCTCGGCTCGGCTTGGTTCTCGGCTCGCGGCTCGGCTCACTCGGCTCGCGGCTCGGCTTGGTGCGGCTCGCGGCTCGGCTCACTCGGTTCGCGGCTCGGCTTGGTTCGGCTCGCTCGGCTGGAAGTGGTTTCGGGTCGGGTTGGCTTGGAACCGGGTCGCACGGTTTTTGGAGGGCTTTCTCTCTTCCGGCGACGGCGGCGGTGGCGGACGACACTGGAAGGTGATACAGGAGATGGAGACGGAGAGGAGGAGAGATATGGTGGCGGAGACGAAGGCGGAAGAGAGAAAAAAAAAAGGCCGGAGAAGTGCGGCGGCGTCGGGCGAAAACGAAACCGAGAGGACACCCGAACGGATAGTCGCGGCGGCTGTTCGCTTTCGGAGACGGAGACGACGACGCCGGCGGCGATGCAGAGACGAGGAAGGAAGGGATGGAGGAAGAAGAGAAGATGGATGGTTCGGGTGGCGGTGGCGCGGCGTCGGGGAGAGGAAGAAACGGAAGAGAAAGAAGAAAAAATTTCGGTGGGGGGGGGGCGGCGCGAATTAGGGTTTTTAAAAAAAAATTTATTATATATATATATATATATATATATATATATATATATATATATAATTCTTAATAAATTTATAATATTAATAATTTAAATTAAATAATAATATATATATTAAATATAAATAATAATGATAATAATAAAGTAATAATAATAATATATTAATAATATTAATATTAAATGATTAATAATTTATTTTATTGTTTTATAAATAACAATATTTCTATAATATTAATTAATAATAATAATTATTATAATATTAATATTATAACAAATAAAATAAATATTAATAATAATAATATAATTAATATTATATTATTATTATATCAACTTGCATTTTACATAAAACGAGAAAAATTTTACCTTAAATTTTCGGGGCGTTACAAGAAGACCTTGATCATTATCTTATTGCTCATGCATTAGAGTAGTTTCTGCTTGATTAGAATTAGCCTTTTTATACCAACAGTCTGATTGAAAATGTCCATTCGTCTACAATTGAAACATTGTATGTGAGAAAAATCTCTACGACTAGCACTTCTGCCTCTTCCTCTATTTGGTCTTCTTACCCTTCCTCCATTTGAAGAAGATTGATTGTCTCTGCTCTTTGACTCGATTGATTGTCTATGCTCTTTGACTCTGTATTTGTTACGATGTTGGATCGTCCATTGCCTCACCGCCACGTCCACCTCTTCTTCCACTAGATCGCCCTTTAAAGGAGGATTGCATATGAAAAGCTTTTTTTGAACGAGTAGAATAAACAACTTCAATATGAGTTCATGAGATTGAAAAGATCCATTAAGCTATTGATGGAGAGAGTTGACAAATCTTTGGATTCTTCAATTACTACAACAATATGCTCACATCTTCTAGTCATGGTCCTAAGGATCTTTTCAACCACCCTTTGATCTTCATATGTTTCTCCATTTGATCTGAATTGATTAACAATTAAGAGAACATGGTTGAAAAATTCTTCAATAGTTTCAACATCTTTTTTCATTCGAATGGTATCAAATTAAGCTCAAAGTGTTTGTTATCAGACCAATTTTACTTTTTCTTCTCCTTCATACAAATTTTGCAATGCATCCCATGCTGCTTTAGCAGTAAAAACTCTTGGTATTCTTTCAAAAATATTTTCATCAACAGCTTGGTATATGAAAAATATTGTATTTTCTTATCTTTTTCTCTAGCTTCTCTTAAATAATTATGTTGTGGTAGTGAAATGTCATTCTCGCTTTTTGGCACCAAATATCCTTTCTCAATAATATCCCAGGATCTTGAGATCCATAAAGAACCTTCATTTGTTAGTTCCACTGTCTATAGTATTTTCCCTCAAAGCGAGGAAGTTGAAGCTGCAATATGTTACACGACATCTTTCAATCCTCTACTATGATACCACTTTGTTGGAAGCGTTGATGAGCCCACTCTAAATCTCACAAACTTTTAAGAGAACTTATTCTCTTAGAAAACTAAAAAATACACCAGAGAAGAATATTGTTCTCTTGAAACTCACTTTCTTTCTAAATTTCAATATGCTTCCATTGATTTGATTCTTTTCTCTTGTATACAAATTTAGGAAATAAAATCTTTATAACTACTCAAAAGACACTTCCTAAAATACTTAAAATAAATGAAGTACATATATACATACCATTCATGTACTCGAACAATTACATATATCTAGAAATGCATATATCTTGAAATTAGAAATGTATCTAGGAATGTGTTATCCATAAAGTATCTAGTTTATTAATTTCTAACACTTTTTTTAGGGTTTCAATTACTTCTCATTCATCAAACGACCTCTAAAACTCTTCTACTTCACAATTTCGCTTCTTTGTCAAGGCTTATCTTTTGATGGCATCACCTTCTGCAAACAATTTCATTGAATCATCGAGTTTTTGCAGTTTCTTTGAGTTCAAGTGGGTTTCATTTCTTTTTTATACTAATTTTCTGAGTTAAGTTGTGTAGAGACATACAAGTTTATTATATTCAATTTTGCATATTATATATTCGGTGGGTGGGGTTAGATTTTTCCTCTCTATACATTCATCTTATTATTTATGTGATTATTATTTTATATAATTATATTCATATCATATTTAGTGGAATTAGACATCGAAGTGTTTTGAACGTGTAAGGAGAGCCACGAAAGAGGCCTTAAATTCAGTTGCAGGGGATTATGAATTTGATATTTGATGATGTTTTAAGCTTCTACTTTTAGGATTATAGATTACTATGTGATGTCTTTTTAAAATTAGTATTCTTCAAAAATTTATTATTGTTATTAATTTTTAAAGCTTTGATATATGTATACATAAAGCGATGTCGTAAAATCAAATAAAATATGGAAGAAAAAAGTGACAGAGAAGGTGAGTGAGCAGACTCGTAAATGCTCTATTTTGATATTTTTTCAATCTATCTTTGTAAATCGTATTAGATAACATAGATTAGATTAGTTTGACAACTTAGAGAATTTGACAATATTAAATTAATTAGATCTTTGTTACTTATTTAAGTATTGGATTTTGTATGGTTTATGTAATAAAAGGAATCCTATTGTTCCAATCTTAACATAAGTGAAATCTTTTGAGAACTGTTTCTATTATTTTCCACTTCGTGACATTCATTCATCACTATAAAGGTGAAATATAACCTCTCGTTATTTATATATTGAGGGTTCGTCTGCATATACTTCACTTTTATACTGTCTTTATCATTTCGTTTTGGTTATGTTTTGTTTTGCTTCTTGTTTTCGTTGCTTTCGTTTCATTTTCGTCATCTTACGGAAAAATATCCTTTCATGTTAACTGTTTTAGTTCCCCTTCATTCTCACACGTTCCCAGTTTCATTCAAAAAAATCATTTGTATCCATGTTTTGTGTAACCAGGTTTATTTAGAGGCTAATTAAGAAGATTCAAAGTTTTCTAAAATTATACAATGAACAAATTATGGATGATAGAAAACAGGATGTCTAGAGAATATGATGTAAGAATTGAAAGGTTCATTGAATTTGGTTTGTGTCATGCCAATGATTCTCATTCAATTAGATGTACATGTTTCAAATGCAAGAATCGTTTACTTAAGGATGTTTCAATAGTTTAGTATTGTTGGGTTTTATGTTCTAAAACTCAATGAGACTAAATGTAATCTGTTGACCGTTATTAATAAATTGTTATTATTATATTTTCAATAGATCGTTATTAATTATATTATTAGTCTTGTCTTAATAACTTAAATAATTCAATAAACTAACACTCTAAGTTATTTGATGAGTTTTGAACAATATGTAAAGACATACAGGTATAAATGTTTGATATTTAGTTTAAACGGTCTATAGTATAGCGATAAGACTTGGTACCTTATCCTTGTAATACTATGGATACGACTTACTTTGTATTTGATTTAAACACAATGATCCAACGCGTTTGTATAGGTGACATGCGAGTGAGAGTATCCTATGCAATGAGTTTACATAAGATCAAACTACATAATAGTAACACTAGATGTAACTCCGTCAATAAGTTAAGTTTCTATCTCATTAGGATGACCTAGGTAACTTAGTCTTAATCTTGAGTGTATTACGAACTCTTATTCGCGACAGATTGTCCTTTGATTTGTACGGGTGAGAGAGGCCAAATTGTCGACTCAAAATGCTTATCATTTTTTAGACAAGACCGAGTGAGGAGCCAGGAACATAATCACACCAGATGAAATTCACTCATTCGTAACTTTAGGGTAAGTAGATGAGTTTTCCCTTAAATGATGTCTTTGGAACTTGAACAAATGGATCTACCCTCTCTATGATACAAGAGGGGTTTATGTTTAGTGGTGGGACCATAAATATGTTATTCATTAGAGGAGCACTGATATTTAAGGACTAGAAGTAACCTAGGGGTAAAATGGTAATTTAACCCAGCTTGTGTTACGTACATTTGTGAATGACTAACTTACTGTTATTGATCTATATTTGTGGACACAGAAAATATATCTACAGTGAGAAGAGTTCAGCTGTAAATATTTAGTGGAGTGTACACACAGTTAACGAATATTGATTAATGTGGTTAATAAGTTTAACCAATTAATCTCATATCGTTGTAGCTTCTAATTTGTAGGTTCATTAGATCCCCTAACAAGCTCGTAAAAGGTAATGATGTTTACATATATTTGTTGTAATTTGAAATGTTCAAATTTACTTTAAGAATGAATATAATGTATGGTGATACCTTATAATATAAAGTTTATTTCTCAATTAAATTTTATTGTATAAATTTAATTTGGATATGATTCAAAATTAATTTATAAGAAAATATAATATTTGAATTAGTTCAAATATTAATTTAAAGTTAATTTTCATAAATGTAACAAAACACCAAACTATTTACGACTCATGTAACAAAGCCGATGAAGTTAACCATTTCTTTTACATATTCCAGGTTTGCCCTTATGTCTTTCTTCTCCTCCTCGCTGCGATTTCTTTCATCGTCTTCCTCCTCACTCCGATTTCTCTCATCGTCTTTCTTCTTTTCCTCCTTTTTTTTCGCTATGATTTCTTTGCATCGTTTTTCTTTTTTTTCCTATTCTTTCTTTACGTCGTTTAATCTTTCCATTGTCTTTCTTCTTTTCCTCTTCTTTTTTTTTTCTTTGCTGGAATTTCTTTCCATCTTCTTTCTTCTTTTCCTCTTTTTTTTTTATGCCGTTTAAATTTAGGTAACCAAATATAAATGATCATGTACAAAAAATAGAAAAATCAAAAAATCATGTATAAAGAATCTTGAAAAAACTCATTTAGATTGAAGTAGTCAAATGTAAATGATAGTGTAAAAAAAGTAAACAATCATGTAAAAAAATCATCATGTAGACAAATTTGAACGATCGTGTACCAAAAGAATTAAAAAAATCGTTTAGCCAAATCTAAACGATTGTGTACTGAAGAATCTTGAAAAATAAACGATTGTGTAAACAAATCTAAACGATTGTGTAAAAAAAAGAAAATAAACGATCGTGTACCAAAAGAATTAAGAAAAATCGTTTAACCAAATCTAAACGATCGTGTACCAAATTTTGAAAAAAAATCATTTGGATTTGGATCCAAATCTAAACGATCAAATCTAAACGACCGTATAACCAGATTTAAACGTAACAAAATTAAACGATAGAATAAAAAAAATAAATTGTAGCCAAATCTAAACGACCAAGTTTAAACGATCGTGTACCAAACAATAGCCAAATCTAAAAGATTGTGTACTAAATATATTACGCGCGCGTTGTTGACGACGTGGTTGATGGGGTATTTTTGGTATTTTCCACAGTGGGCCTGTGGGCTTTTTTCGTTTTCAGAATTGTTCTATATGGTGTAGATATTTTGTCGCTTTGTTATATTTTTTTAAATGACCCCTTAATTTAATATGAATTAGGTTCATATTAAAACTGAGGTTAAAATTAAATGTGTACATGATACACATTAAAAATATAGGTTATGAGAGAAATTTATAAAAGTATTTTAAAAAATATAACTAAGCGGCAAAGTATTTACTCTGTATAGAACAATTCCAAAAATGAAAAGAGCCCACTGGTTCACCGTGGAAATTACCAAAAATACTCAGTCAACCATGCCGTCAACAATTGTTTAGATTTGGCTGTTGTTCAAGATTGTGTACTAAACATAAAAGATCTTGAAAAAACATCGTTTAGATTTGGGTAGCCAAATCTAAACGATCGTGTGCCAAATAATCTTTAAAAAATCATTTAGATTTGGGTAGCCAACGATCGTATACCAAAAGAATCTTGAAATAATCGTTTAAGTCAAATCTAAATGATCGTGTAGCCAAATCTAAACGATTGTGTAGATTATTTGGTACACAATCGTTTAGATTTGGGTAGCCAAATCTAGATGTTCGTGTACAAAAAAATAAATGATCGTATAGCCAAATCTAAATGATCAAATCTAAATGATCTTGTACCAAATGTAAACGATCGTGTACCCAAATTAAATGATTGTGTACAAAGAATCTCGAAGAAAATTGTTTAAATTTGACTGCGATAAAATCTAAACGATCGTGTACTAAACAATAGTCAAATTTAAACGATTGTATCCCATATATTAATTAAGCGCGTTGTTGACAACGTTTTTCACAAGGGCATTTTTGGTATTTTCCATTATGAGCCTGTGAGCTTTTTTCGTTTTCAAAATTGTTCTATCAAGTGTAAATATCTTGCCGCTTTGTTTTATTTTTGAAAAGACCCCTTGAATTAATTATTAATTCAATTAATTGTTTTTTAATTTAAATTAATATAGTTATTCAAATTAAATTAAATTAAATTAAATCAAATAATAGGGAACGTGGGTGGTTCTCTCACGTATTCCAGAATCTCTCTAACTCTCTCTTCTTCAGGAAGATGTAGTAGGAAGTAAGGTACAAAATATAACAGAGGGGCTTCTGGGGAACTCTATGTACTCTGAGCATTCTCTCAATTTCTTTTCTGTAAAATTCCCATTCGAATTTTGGTTTCCACAAAATAAAATCTCATTCTCAGATAATAGGAGATTTCCAAGTGAACATACAGTGAACATGACAATATATTTAATGTACCGAATATGGTTCAATTCATTCATGATCAATCTTCTAATACAACCAATATCTTCGAGACTATGTTTGATGACACAAAGAAACCCATATAACCAAGATGTAAAAAATTCTCAAAGTTGTCCTTATGAGCTTATACAATTTAAAGGTTAGGTACGAATGGAGTAATACTAACTTCTCTGAATTATTGTCCACAATAAATAATCTCCTACCTAAAAATAATGAACTACCAAGTTCCTTGTATGAAGAAGGAAAAAAAAGGGGGCTTAGGACTATGTTACCAAAACTTAGATGCAAGTCATGACAAGGACGAATTTATTAAGGGGCCTGGGGGGCACGTGGCCCCTCTCACATTATCAGTTTTTGTATTTTAATATTAATTTTGAAGTGTCATATTAAAATATATTAAAAAAGCTTTATTTTAAATTCAATTTTTACCTTTTTGTAACTATTTTCACAAAATAGTTCTCATTCCAATGTCAATAATTTTCTTTCCTCAAATATCAAATTTCTTCATAAATTATCCAAAATATCAAATTTTCCTAAGTTGTCACAAAGTAGATTTTAGGGTAATTTTCATAAATGTAACAAAACACCAAACTATTTACGGCCCATGTAACAAAACCCATGATGTTATCCATTTTTTAAATATTTTAGATTTGTCCTTCCGTCTTTTTTCTCCTCCTCGCTGCGATTTCTTTCATCATCTTCCTCCTTTTTTTTTATGTCATTTCTTTTCATGTCTTTTTTTTTTACGTCGTTTAAATTTAGGTAACCAAATCTAAACGACTGTATATAAGCAAAATCTAAAAAATCATGTATAAAGAATTTTCTTTTCCTTTTCTTTTTTTACGTCGTTTAAATTTGAGTAGCCAAATCTAAACGACCGTATACAAAAAATTGTAAAATTTAAACGATTGTGTATAAAGAATCTTGAAAAAAATCATTTAGATTGGAGTAACCAAATGTAAATGATCTTGTAAAAAAAAAATCATCGTGTAAACAAATCTAAACGATTGTGTACAAAAAGAATTAAAAAAAATCGTGGCATTGTTCTTTTACTTACTTCGGTGGCTTTGAACGTATTGAAACTTGACAGTATTTCATATGCCCAAGGCTACATTATGATGCATCATTGTTAGTTAATAAAACTTTAAAGCTTAAAAGAATTAGTATATTATATTGGGAAAGTACAAACTCACCTTAAACGCAAGTGCAAAGGCCTTAACGTTGGAGTATGCAGACTCTTTCTTCCAACGTAAAACAGATTTCATACTATTCAACAAACGGTTGAATATGAAACTGCTAATCATAATGTTTGAAAACTTCTGAGTCATCCACAATACCCGAAAGTCTTCGAATCAAATTGTGTTTTTGTCATTTCCAATCATTTAGTTGATGGGACTAAAAATAAACTAGGTTTTATAGCTTAAAACTCTCGAGATAGCATCATTTAGCATTAAGTTTCTTGTTTTATAAAAAATAATATTCTAGACGAGTCAACAAATCCAATGCAACAAGAATTACTCAATTTGAAGTTAAAACGGGAAAAAACGGATCAAAACAACATCAATGATAATTTCATAAATAAGGAGAAAATCAACACCGCAGCACTACGAACTTCAAAATAGCGGCAAATGCACGCCTTTTTTCCCACAACCGACCTTAGATGCATATTTAAGTATTTACTTTGTAATTTTAGCAATATTTCTCTCTCTCTCTCTCTCTTTTTTTTTCATTTTAATTTTTACCACTTTTGAGCAAAATCACCTGTAAAATTCTCTCTCAAATCTCTCCGAAAAATGTTTACTTTGTAAATTTATATGAAGCTACTTTGAAGAAGATGAACAACTACGGTAGTGTCTTTGGGAATGATAATTCTAGCATATTACTTTGCTTGAGAACCCATGTCTAAATTGCTTTCTTAATTTCAATCTTTAGTCGAATTTCTTTTTTTGCTTTTGTAATCGATTCTTGTTCGATAGATTTTGGCCTCTGTTGATAGCATGAATTATTTTTTATTTTTAGTGACGCTAAGCATATTCTTTGAAACATGAATGATCGAAAATTATTAATTTGATCATTAGCATGTAATTTCCTTTTAATCTATCTTTTTGATTTTTAATTACAATTTTAACTATTTAATCATTCTTGAGATAGAGGCTTTGGTTGCTCTTGAATGTCTCAATATTGAAGCCTATAAATTTAATGCAAATTCTAAAGATTCCATGGAAATTGCTAACATGAAAATAATTTCTTTGAATTTAGTATGAACTAGACTCGTTTCTTGTTCATTAACAAAAGATAATTAGTTTCTTGAACTAATTAGTTGTGGATTGAATTAAATTACAATGCATCTCTTTATTCTATATATAGAAAAGTTGTTCTAAAAATTGTTCTAATGATCCATTCTCACTTTAAATCTTGTCGAGAGAATTCTTATTTTTCTTATATAAATTGCCTTAGCTTTACCCTGCCCCCATTGTATGGCTTGAATTCTTGAATTCTATTTTCAAGATTTGTCGTTCCTTAACCATTGAATTCGGTACGGTCATTTCCTTGCTCTTTACTACATCTTTTCTATTAATATTTGGACTAGGAAGATTGAGTTACAAATAATATTTTTTTATAGTTTGAAGCTAGAGGTTCTTTAACCCAATATTAATTGCATATCATTTGTCTGAATATCTCTTATTCTGTTGCATATTTCTATGCATCTTTTTCTTTAAAATAACTCCTCAAGTTTTGGATCCATCAACAATCTCGATGAACAATACCTCTAAATATGTCTTCTCTTTTTGGCTTGGGGATTCTTGGTCTAAGATTACCTCTCATAATCTCTCACCATTTGTGTTCCTTAGTACTATTACCTTTGTTGGCCACGACCTAGTTACCAAATTAAAATCTTATTGGGTGAAGATCACTTTCTTCTCCAATATATCAAAATTTATGACATTGGACTTATCATCATTTACATCTCTTAACAAGAAATGAAGGATCAGTTGACCATTGAAAACCATGGCCACCCACGTCCAAAAGTGGACCCCAAAATAGGTTTTCTAAACATTTCCATGTGTTGTGGGGTGAGCTTATCATTGATGATGATATTTACTTTGTGGACATGGCAAGAAACAATAATAGTGTGAATTATTTCTTAACGGGGACGACCATCTTAATAAACTACAAAAAAAAAAAGAAAAAAAAAAACGCAGATAAGTCATTTACATGATGTTAGGAGCCCATATAATAAAAAGCTATAATTCAATCAGTAAAAGCTAAACAATCATTCAATATAAAGCTAAATGACATTCAATAACAAAAAAAAAAAAAAAAAACGATCATTCCATAAATAACTAAACAATCATTCAATTAATAGCTAAACAATCACTTGATAATTGGTGAACAATCATCCAATAAATAACTAAAAACATATAAACGATCATTTAATCTATAGCTAAATGATCGTTCAATAATTTCTAAGCGGTCGTGTAGTTTAAAGAAAATTATCATTTAACTTTTCTTGAACGATAGTCTAGGTTACAAGAATGTTTCGTAAAATATATAGTATCGTTTAGGTCATCATGTGAAACATAAAAAAAAATGAAATAAAATATGGATCTTCATTTAGAGAAAGCTAGATCATAGAATTAAAAAAAACCATAGATGCTTAGACGAATCAGAAAATGGGCATTCATTACAGAACAAAGAGAAATTACCTTAGACAAGTAGGAAAGGGTTGAAGTTGTGATTGAGAGACGAAACAGTGGTGAACCTAAGTTGAAGCGTTGCCGGATGAAGTTGAAGCTTGATAGACGAGTTCGAGAGAACGATCACACAAAGTTGAAAGAAAATGAGAAGTGTGAAAGCAAGAGAAGTTCACACGGTCGTATTTTAAAACTACGGGTAGTTATGATATTTCAATGGAAAAAAGTTTACTCATGGATAAGTTTTTGATAGAAAACGATAGACATACGCAACGAAAAAAACAGGATCTACTTTACTCTAATTGCAACTAAACTATTTAGTAATTAATACGAAACACTAAAAATACCCTAATTAAACTAAATTAGGGTTAAAGGAAATACGTACCTCCGTAGCTTCCCGTTCCTCGAAATCTCCTCATGAACTCGAACTGGAGACCACCACTAGTGTTGACCTGCTATTTTTCGGACTTAGAATCGAGAGGTAGGGCCCGATAAGTGTAGAAAATTGAGAGAGAAAGATGGAAATTGAAGGTAGAGTTTAGAGTTGAGATTTGAAAGAGAAAAAGAATTTGGTATAAATTTTAAAGTCAAATCAATACCATAAGATACCAAAGGTCTTTTTTCTTTTGAAATAAAGATCACTTATAACCCAATTACATGCAAAAATGTATGTAATTAGTTTATAAAATCTCAATACCTAACACCATTAACTATTAGTGGAACTTAGTGGACTACGTGTCTACATCTCATATAGTTACTTATTCCACTAAGTGTTAGTGGGATTATCCAACAAAATATTGAATTTTTCCCACTAACTTTACTCCAAGGGCAATATGGTCATTTGACCATTCTAGTCAAAGTCAAACACTGACTTTTACAAGTAAAAAAGTCAACATTTTGACTTTTTACCATTTTGTTAGTCTTGACTAATTTCAATATTTAGAGCATGAATCCGTATTTCATTTTTTCAAAATTCAAATGACATTTGAACATAAAACCGGTCAAAGTTTGACTATTCAAAATCAAAAGTCAACATTTTGGCGTTTTATAACTTTGACCGTTTTGATCAATTTTGAGCTTTCGAATATGAATCCGCATTCATATCTTTAATATTTAAATCATATTTAAACATAAAGCTCTTACTCAAACTGATAAATGACGATTATTGTGAGACCCAAGCCTAAAAAAGAAAGGGAATCCCAACTTGGAGAGCTATGGCAGACTGAGATCGAAAGAAGAGAAGAGTTTTAAAGTTGAATTTCAGGTAGTCATGTGGAATCTCAGACAAAATTTAGGAGAAAAGTATCATTTTAGGGCAATCATGGTGCTTGTTGGACTGAGATTTTAAGAAAAGAGAGATTTGTAAAGAGATCTCAAGAAATCTTCGATGTAAGTCTAGTCGAGATTGAAGGTAAAAAGGGAAAATGGAAGGATATTATGGCAAATCCGGGGTTGTGCCATTTGAGACTAGGGATAAAACAGGGTTTAAATGATGATTCAGTGTGATCCTAGGCTAATTCCAGACGAAATCATTAAGAGTTAAGTGTTGGGTGGAGTTGAAATCTAGATATGTTTTAAGAAGGTTACATGCATTTTTCAACTAAGCAGGAGCTAGCAAGTTTTCGGAAGGCAAGAGATGATTATTTTAACTTAATATTAGTATTAATAAGGGAAGAAATTAGAAGCAAGAGAAGGCTAAGTTGAGATTTACTAAAAGAAAGGGTTAGGAGATGGGCTATGGAGAAACTTTCCAGCGAAGAAGAGGGTTTGAGGGCAAAGTTTTTTAGTGATTTTCCAAATTAAGATTGATTTTACACTTTCTTCCAATGTTTTTGGTGATCTGTGATTTATGTTTTTCATGTTTACATTCATGTGTTGGAAGCATGTTTTACATTGTTAAAGATTTACATAAAGCATGTGTTATACTTTGTTAATGTCTTTAAGAAAAATTGGAATGATTTCTAAAGAAAGTTTCTTAAGTTGAGTTCTTATATGTAATGTTTGATGATTGTATACTATGCTTGAGAGTAGACCATTAGTCATCTTTTTATAAATGAGCTAGCTAATTATGTGCACATAATGAGTCAAGTCAACTATGGATTGAAAGGGCCACATGGCAATGTGAAGCTAGCTAATACGTTTAAAAGAACGTATTGAGCTTTGCTGCCTGAGCAATGAGAAACGAATCAAGAAAATCTCAAGAGATACTGATTATTGTGGAAGGACATCATAGTAGTCTTTGGGATGGTTCGTGTTCTTGGCTATGGAAAGTAGATGACTAATGTGTGTTGTGTGTTGTGTTTTATGTGATTTATGAAATAAAAATGATTTACTAGAATGTTCGGTATTCCCAAAAAGGTTTTCAAAAACTATCACTCACTAAGTTTCCCTTCCCCAGGATTCAGGCATTGATGCCAAGTTTGGATTAAAGGAGGTGAGCAAGCTAGATTATGGAAGGCATTGATGGTGTTTAGGATTTCTTGTTTAAGCTTTCGTATTGAGAACTTATTTTATGTGCTGTTGTAGAAACTCATGACGTTAAGTTAATAACAGTTGTGGTTTTGGTTTGCATTATTTAGTTTGTTATAGTTTTGCTGTTTCTGTTAAGTTTTGATTGTTTTTTATTTTGTTTAAGGTTTAAAGTTTATAAGTCGTGTTCTATTTCGCTCGACAAGTGAGGATGCGTGTAGGACGGAGCATGGCAGCTATATCTCATATATTCATCAGTTTCTTTCTTTTTATCTAATTCGAACAATTCAAATTATTCCAACATATTGTTCTAAGTTAATTTCATATGAGCTAGCAAGGAAACCTAATGAACCTGTAGATCATGGGCTCTAATGATCTGAGATTAATTGGCTAAACCTTATTAGACCGAGCTAATCAACATTCGTTAACTAACAGGTCATTCCACTAAAGTCCCCTAGTTACACTCTCCTCTTTATAGATATATTTGTGTCTATATGATATAATCATGATCAGTTAGTTAATCCTTCACAGGTTGTTTGCAATCTTGTCTTAGTCAAAATACCGGTTTACCCTGTGACTATATCTTGTCCTTAAGTCCCACTGATCCACTATTGAACAATTGGTTTTAGGTTCAACCTATAAATCGAGTCCCTCTCGGGCCAATGAGAGGGTGAGTCCCTTTGTTCAAGACTTGGATTCAGTCCTTAATGGAACAACCTATCTCCTAACCTTAAAGCGGGTAGGAGTGAATTTCATCTTGCACCCTATGTCCCTAGCCATCCACTCGGTCTTACCCCTAAAATGAGAGACTTATTGGACCAACGTTGTTGAGCTACCCTCACTATATAGGTCTAATGATAATTTTGTTTGAGCAGAAGTTTATGGTTAGCTCATGATTAAAATTAAGTTATTTAGGTCATCATAATCGAAATAGATAGTTTTAATAGTCGACAATGTTATAACTTAAAAATGACTATTTCTTGGTTCTATTCTTATGTAAACTCTTTACATATGATGCCCCCACTTCCATGTCTCTACATGAAAAAGTTGGGATCACATCGTTTGTACTGACTACGAAGCAAGTCGCATCCATAGTGTCCCCAAAATAAGGCGCCTAACCTTATTCATACGCTATATAGATCATTTGGGCTATATAGTCGAACTTGATCGACATTTATGTCTTTAAATAAAATTTAAGTCTATACTAGATAGCCTCAGATCTTAGTTTATTAGATTTAAGATTATTGTATTCAATTTTCACTAATAAATCCTCAATAACCAATTTATTGAATATAATATAATTTAAATTACAAACTACGAGTTTTATGACATAGATTCCAACAGTGTTTAGGAATGAGTCAGTCGTAGAAAAGTTTTTTTATTTTTGTTCTTCGATTATTTTATGGAACTTTCTATGTAAACGACATTTTGTATGCGTTTGCAAAGGTAAATTTTATCATCTAAGGAAGATAATCGTCTTTTTTTTTTTTTTTTTACTTGTGTGAAAATAATCAAAACTAATAGAGAATTAATGAAAATTAATAATCATAAACAAAAGGGACATTTTCAAGTATAGTAAATTGAGTCAAAATATAGAAACATTTTAGACTACTAGTATCTATTGGTAACATCGACAGAAGCCGTTAAAAGTCTACCAATATTTTTTATTCATAGAGTCTGAAATTTTAATGTACTTTTTTTAGTACTTTTAGTAATCTTATCATTTATAATAATTTTTTTAAACAAAACCCACTTATTTTTAAACAACAAAATCGCTTAAATTTAAGAGGCTCTCGCAAATATGACAATTATAGTATCATAAATTAGACCCATAGCACATCATTTTTACATTTGCAAAAATAGCAAAATTGAAGCCCAGCCCGCATTTTAAAAATACGAAATTACGAAGCTACCCTTCAGTCATTACTAATACCAATATATACGGTTGATACACCAATATATACGGGTGATACCCCAATATACACCGTTGATACACTTGATTTGTTTTGCTGATGTACTCGTACAGTTTTTTTTACTCTCTAATACTTCACTGATACATATTATTAGTTTAAAACACTTGATATGTTGTTGATACACTCAATCAATTAAATACACTTTATATATCGTTGATACACTTGTTATTGTTTCTTGATACACTCGATAGATTTAATACACTTAATCACTTGCTAAATTTCATTGGTACATATTATTAATTTGATACACTTGATATGTTGTTGATACACTTGCGAAACTGTTGATACACTCAATTAATTAAATACAGCTAATGCACTAAGCATGATACACTTTATGTATTGTCGATACATTTGTTATGGTATGTTTACAATCTTAATAACATGTTGAACATCATTATCGACTATAGTCAACAAATTAAAACTGAAAGTTCAGTACATGACTCAACCGGAATTTCAGTATGAATCAATTTCACAAAAGAATCAAATGATGATATCACTCCATCAACCAAAACACAATTTGTTTTGTAATCCACGTAGTAATGTTGCTCATCCCATTGACCACTCTGAAAAACAATTACTGCCAATTTAACCATAACTACAACGAACTGCAACAATTTTGAAAAAATAAAAAACTCGTAGTAAGTATATCAATCAACTAATACATATAATATAAGTATATCATACCGCTAATATAAAAAACTGATACAAATTAAAAAAAAAAAAAAAACAGAACCGAACGTAACTAAATAAAACCAAACTGATCTACGAAGTTCCTTTCGATAAAAGATATTAGGAACAAATAAAAGAACAAATAAAAGAGATGAGAAAGAACAAATCGTAGCCCGAATTTCAATAAATAATATATGAGCAATTTACAGAAATAATATTAGGGCTTCAAGAAAGGAGAAGAAAATACATACATAATTCTTGTTTTCCCTGAAGAAAAAATGAGGAGAATAGGAGAAGAAGACGAGGAGCAGATAAAAAAAAAGAAGTCAACGAAGAGGGAGAAATCTAAAAGAACGAAACTGAAGAGAGAAGAGAAGGATGGTGGGAAAGAACGGTGGAAAAGAGGCAGAAGAAGACAAGAGGAAGAGAAGTAGGTGAATAGGAGAAATGGTGAGGAAGAACGACAGAGAAGAGAAGAAAAAAACGAAAAATGAATGAGAACAATAAAGAAAAACGAAAGAGGAAGAGAAAACAGCAGAGAAGGGCAATTTTGGAATAATGAAAAAAATAAAATAAGAAATATCAACCAAGTTGCAAAATTGAAAAGGTTAGTGCTAATATTGCTAAATTAGATTTTTATTGTGCCACCCAATATAATTTTCCTATATTAAATTCATAGGCAACAATATCTCAAACGACTCTTCAAACTTAGAATGCTTCCAATAGAATGTGGAAATATAAAAAGGGATGAGGGCAAGGAGATGAGAAAAGGATAAAGGAGAGAGAGGTGGGAGTTATAAAAATAGGAGAACTTGTACAGGCGGCCTCTTTTTAAGAGACCCAAATAAAATTTGGGTCACATTGTAAATTTCAAACGACAAATGACCTTCTGCGTGCATAAGCTCTGTGTGAAAATTGACATAGACTTTGTCAATAATATTTAAATTGTAGGCCAAATAAAATTGAAAATTGAAAATAGTTGTTAAATCAATATTTATACGTATGTTTAAGTTTGCCGTAGGAGTTGGGAAAGGGATTTAGTGATAGTGAGTGAAGGAAAAAATATAAGTGGGAGTTAGAGACTTTAATCACAACGCCTGTTCTACGTGTGACTTGGTCAACAAACCCCAAGGCTTTGGTAGTTAGTTAATAATGGTAGTCATTGTCTAACAAAGTTGTGTCAAATTTGTCATATTTTACTTAACTCTATCTCATTTAGTAATGTTATTTAATTCCCAAGCTGCACTATATTGATGGGTGAAATTATTCAAATTATGTGTTATGTTTTAATAAAGAAATATCTATATCTAAAACAACACAATTTCACTGTATGAAGTTTTTAACAATAAGCAATTAAACTTGTCATACTTGAGAACCTGATTATCTAGCTAGGAATCTATGATAATGTGTCTATAGAATTTGCAATAAATAGTAAAGTTTATAAGTTCTATGATATAGTAAATCAAGTGATCGATATTGGAGACGTTGTTAAGATCATTCACTTAAAAAAGCATCGTTTACCTACTGAACATCATTCCAAACTCACTGACAAAAAAAATTGGTCATTTTTCTATTTTAGCCAAGTTGGGTCCAAATGCCTCTACCACGATGATCTTCCACCAACCATAAAAATTAGTTTTACTTTCAACGTTTCCGACTTTTACCCTTACCATCCTCCGGATCAATTCCAAATGGCATAATCAAACTCAGAGTCGTTGAGTGGAGTTGATGTATAGGAGCATGTAATTAATTGTGTTAGTTATTTGACAGTTAGTTAGTTTTACCTACTTTTGGTTTCTTGATAACCAACTAGCCGTTAGTTAGCTATTTATTTTCAGTTTGATTTCTTGGTAACCAACTAGCCCTCTTTTATTTATTTATTTTTTATTTTTTATGTATAAACAGGTTATTTGGCCTCCATTTCATAATAATAAAAAGATATATAGAGAAAACATTGTGTTATTGAAGTTGTTACGGTTAAATGAAATTTTTGAGTTAGCAAATATTTATTATTATTTTATTCTAAACATGCATTCCGGAAGTCTTCTTTATAAACGGCTCATACATTCATTCATGGGTATATGGGTCTTCAGGGCACTTAAATTTTGGAAATGGTGAGGAGATAGGGAAAAAGTAGGTTTGCCGATATCTCCACACGCGCGCGCCGAGGAGAGGAGAGGAATAGAATAGTAATATAATATATTTTTGCTAAAAACTATCTTTAATTCTCAAAACCGTTCTTTATGTTATAAACGTTTTTGTTAAATTAAAATTCCAAAACGTTTATCGTTGATCAAATTAAATGGTGATTATCAAACAACGGTTTTCCTTATGTCATTAATATTATGATTGTTGGAACCTCTCTCCTTGCTTACTATATATATATGGTCTCATTCTTCTCTTCTTAGAAACATAAAAAAGAAAAAAAAAAAAAAACAAGAACACAAAGATTTATTCTCTCAAAAGTTCTCTCGTTTTTAATATACCGAGCGTTAGAGCGTTTACTTGAGTGCTGAGATTCCGATTAGTTTTAGTGCAAAATTAATTGAAGAAAAATGATATTTTATCCTGGGGATGACAGGACAATCAAATATATTTACACAAAAGAGTAGTACCACAAAACGTCTTAAAGAAAGAGAGATTCGTGACTCAGCCATTTTCTAACATGTTTCTGTTTTGTAGTACGTGTTTTGACCAGGCAACAGACGAGTTGATCAGTTGGCATTTTGATCAGTAGGTGAGGTGATCATTACGCAAGCTGACTAGAGAAAGCGTTCTGACTAGGCATTCTGTCTAGGAGTTAAGGCTTCTCAACGCATCACTCCTTCTAGGCGATTTGCAACAACAATTTTAAGACGTTTCCATTCTGCTGCGATGGCAAACCTTTCCAAGCCGATTTAATGTCCTTTAACCTCAATCGTCCTTTTCGCTTTGAAAGAGCACACTTTAAGTGATTGAAGCAAAAGATGTTGTTCTTCCTCACATTAAAGAAAGTTGTTGCCACATGTTCCACTGAAAAACCAAAGGTTTCAGAAACCAATCCAATGAAGGAGCAAGTTAACAGTCTTACCGCGTGGACAAAGACAGACCTCATCTGTAAGAATTTAATTCTTAATGGTCTTATTGATGAGTTGTATGATTATTACGTTACCATGTCTACCACAAAAGAAGTATGGGATGCGTTACAGGAAAAATATGACACTGAAGAAGTTGGATCCAAGAAGTACGAGGTAAGCAGATACCTGTAATATCAAATGATTGGTGATAGATCTGTGGAGGCTCAATCGCATGAAATTTAGAAGATGGCACAGGAAATTATCAGCAAAGTTATGCCACTTGATGATTAATTTCAAGTTGCGGTTATTATTGACAAGTTTCCTCCACTGTGGAAGGGTTTCAAAAATATTCTAAGGCACAAAACAAAGAAGTTCTCGCTAGAAAGCCTCATCACGTGTTTAAGGATAGAGGAGGAGGCGAGAAGACATGATCAAGAAGTGGAGGTGAACACGATTTCCAGAAAGTAGTCCACAGCAGTTCTAAAACCGAATCTAAAGTCGAAAGAAAACAAAATGAAAGTTTAGAACAGAGGATCCAACAAACAAAAGAACTCCCATAAATCCTAGTCTAGAAGTACGGTACAAATTGTTTGTTATAACTGTAATAAATTGGGCATATAGCTAGAAATTGTAGAAATGGGAATTATCCTACTATGTAGGCAAACCTGGTAAAAGAGGATTTAGTAGCTATGATCACAACAGTAAATGTGATCGAGGGGTTTGAAGGTTGGTGGCTAGACACTGGTGCATCTCGCCATGTCTGTCACGACCTTACCTTATTTAGAAAATATAATAAGACTGAGTATAAGAATATCCTTTTGAGAGATCATCACAGAACTAAGGTGACCGCCGTTGGAGAAGTAATATTGAAATTCACATCTAGCAAGACACTTGTGATGAAGGAAGTTTTGCACAGTCCCAAAATTCAGAAGAATCTGTTCTCAGGATATCTCCTTAACAAAGTCGGCTTCACACAAACAATAGGATCAAATCTCTTTACTTCAACAAAAAAACAATGTATTTATGGGAAAGGGTTACGCTACCAATTGCATGTTTAAGTTGAATTTGGAAATAAATAAGAAAATGCCTTCTACATACATGATGTCTTCTTTTAATATTTAGCATGCTAGACTTTGGTGGGGTGAAATGATCAAGACTATTAATTATAACAAGATTCCAAAATCAAACAGAAAAACTTCACCATACGATGTCCTTAAAAATAAAACACCAAACTTGTCTTATCGTAGAACTTGGAATTATCTAGACTATTTAAGATTTACTCGATCCTAAAAGAAGAAGACTAGGCAGTAGAGCCTATGAATGTGTCTTCATAGCTTATGCTGAAAATAGCAAAACCTATAGCTTTTATGACTTAGAGAACAAGGTAATCATAGAATCAAACAACGTAGATTTTTTCAAAGATAGATTTCCTTTTAAATTTAGAAATAGTAGGAGCTTAAATCGTCAAACTAGTAGGGACTCAAGTTCAAGCAGTTTATTTTTGGTAAGGATCGAAATCCAATATAAGGAAGTAGATCTTGAACCTAGAAGAAGCAAGAGAGTAAGAACCAAAAAAGAATTTGGAGAAAACTTCGAAACGTACAATGTAAAAGATCTGAAATATCTAACAGAAGTCTTATCCTCAGTAGATGCTAACTTATGATAAGAAGCTATCAGTGATGAAATGGACTCTCTTGAATGTAATAGGACTTGGCACCTAATTGACCTACCCCCTGACTGTAATGGGTTTTGAGAAAGAAACTCAAACCTGATGGATTAGTAGATAAGTATAAGGCTAGACTAGTAGCAAACAATTTTAGACAGAGGGAAAACATAGATTTATTTGACACTTTCTCCCCAATTACTAGAATCACCTCAATTAGAGTGTTGATTTCTATAGTTGTCCTGAATCATCTCTTAATACATCAGATGGATGTTAAGACTGTCTTTCTAAATTATGATTTAGAATAATGGATCTATATGGAACAACCTGAAGGTTTCATAGTTCATGGTCAAGAATCTAAAGTTTATAAATTAGATAAATCCCTCTATGGTCTAAAAGAAGCTCCTATGGAATGGCTTTGACAATCTAATCATGTTCAACGAATTTAAAGTAAATGAAAGTGAAAAAAATGTATCTACTATAAGACTGAAGATAGGTTATGTACTATCATATGCTTATACATAGATGACATGTTAATCTTTGTATCAAACTTGCACATCATAAACAATGTAAAATCAATGTTGCCTACAAAATTTGACATGAAAGACTTAGGAGAAGCTAATGTAATCCTAGACGTCAAAATTGCTAAAACTGAAAATGAAATTTTCTTAGATCAATCTCATTACATAGAAAAGATTCTAAGAAGTACAATTTTTATGAAAGCAAACCAGCTTGTACACATTATGATTGTAGTTTTATGTTGTTCAAAAATACTGGAGATAGTGTTAAATCAATCCGAATACAAAAGCATAATAGAAAGTCTGAGATATGCTACTAATTGCACTAGACCAGACATAGCTTATGATGTAGGTTTACTATATAGGTTTTTACTTGCAGACCTAGTCTAAAACACTAGAATGTTGTAGAAAGAGTAATGAGATATCTTAAGAAAACCCAAAACCTAGGATTACACCATCAAAAGTTTCCTACTGTACTTGAAAGTTATAGGGATGCTGATTGGAACTCCCTTTCAGATGACTTGAAGGGTACAAGTGGCTATATTTTTAATATAGTAGGAGAAGTTGTTGCTTGAAAATCCAAGAAACAGACAATCTTAGCCTAGTAACGATTGGTGATAAATGATAGCACTAGCTACTGCTAGTGAAGAAGCATGCTAGCTTCGAAAGTTGCTATCAGAGATTCTCACATGGGAAATATCGATACTGACCATACTAATCCATTGTGATAGTACTACAGATATTGCAAAAGTTCAGAAACGTTATTACAACAGTAAGAGATGATAGATACGTTGTAAGCACATTACTATTAAAGAATTTATTACTACTGGTGCAGTGATAGTGGATTATGTACGGTCTGATGACAACTTGACTGAAACTTTGACGAAAGGACTAGTAAAATAAAAGGTTTATAAAACCTCAGAAAGAATGAGACTCAAGCCTATACAAAATTGAATTACTTGTGAGGTAAACCCAACTTGAAAGACTGAAGATCCCAAGAAACAAGATCAATGGGTTATAACTGATCATATGACGAGAATCATGCTAAAATAATTAGAAATTCCATTCTTATGATTTAGTGATTAGCATGACATCCTAAAGCGTATGAAAAGGATGAACTTAGTTCTTAATGAAATCTATACTTGATATCAAGTAGGGTATTTAGCTATATGAGTACTCTTGATAGATTCACTTTTATGGATGTGGAAGTGAGGGCTGCTTCCTATGGAATTCTAGACAAATTCTTTAAGCATCAACTAAACTAGGATACACGTGCAAGGCCTCAAAGCACGAATAATTTTAGAACTTCACTCGAATAATGTTGTGCGTGCAATATTGTTATAAGTAAAGTTCAAAACTACGAGATATTTTACAATACTCTAAACTATTGTCACTACATAAAGGTTCAAGTCATTAGACACCTTTACTTGAGCACAATATTACAAAGATAGACACTGCTCGATGAAAATATTTTAAAAATGTTTTAAGTGGGGGACTGATAGTTAAAAAATTTCAAGTAAGGGATTGTTAAATAAAAAATTTGAGTTAGCTAATATTTATTATTATTTTATTCTAAACATGCATTCCCACATTGTTATCTTAGCAATGTGGAAGTCTCCTTTATAAACCCATACATTCCTTCATGGGTTTGGATCCTAAGGGCACCCAAGTTTTGGAAGGGTAAGGAGATAGGCAAAAGTAGGTTTCTAATTTCACAGAAGAGCTAAATCACAAAACATTTCCAATTAGAGTGGATTACATATTTGGCAAGGTGGGAAGTTTGCCCTTCTTTTCACTGTGATTTCTTAACGCGTGGTTGATGGGGCATCTACACAGTCCTCTACTTTTCGTTCTCAGCTCTCTCTGATTTCATTCTCTAGCTTGTACCTCTTTATTTTCTGAGCATAATTCGAAGGTGTTGCTATTTTGATTGGTTTCGATACAATTCCAATTGAGACGACTGTATTTTTTATGGGGGCGGCATGGCATCCATCTCCAAACTACATGCTTGCACTCCAGGCAGAGTCGCGAAACGTCTTAAAGAGAGCATAATCCATGACTCAGCCTCTCCTTACGAGCTTCTGCTTTGTGATATTTTTGTTCGTAGTTATTGCACGTTTCCATTGTTGTGTACTTGTTTTGTAGATTCGGTCCTTCTATTGGTGTTGTATTTTTTTTTTTTGTTCCAGCGTAGTTGTTCCAACAAAAAGTTGTCAATTTGAAACACCAAACGTCCTCAAATTCAAAGAATAAAAAGTGTATTTTTAACATCTCAAAACCAGATCTTACAAGTACTATTTCAAATGTCTCATCAAAACAACTCAACACTTACATTTAATTCTCTCGTCCAAAAATTTAAAAGTTAATATCTTATCTTATTTAAATATAATGTATCCTAAATTATATTTCAACCAACGTTTCTAAGAACCCAACAATTTCTCTTAATCCGATTTAATTCAAAATAGTTAACGATCAAAATGTAGATTGAATTGGATAGAAATTAACTACACATAAAAACATAAGGCATTATAGAAGGTTTCAAAGTTAGACAATAATTACGTCTTAAAAATTTACAAGATGGTGTTATTCATAGATTCGGCTAAATACTTAACTGTTGTGAAAAATTGAAAATAATTGTAACATCAATCTTTATACATATGTTTAAGTTTGCGTGGGAGTTTGGGAAAGAGATTTAGTGAATGAAGGAAATGTTAGATTTATTCTTAAATATAATATTATCATTAATGTGGCCCAATTGCATTATATATTATTTATCCCTTTTGGGCTTATTATTTTATTAGGTTAGGTTAAAAGATAATATCCTAATTCAAACCATGATGAGTGGTGTTTATAAATAGAACTTTAGGGATTGGTCATCTCACTGCCTTATTAACTAGTTTATTCTTCCCATCAAGAAACTTAAATTAAGTCTAAAAGGAAGGCAAATGAGAGAAACACAATTCCTCAAGAAGATTATTCATGGATCAAGGTATGTTGTTTTTTAACTAATTTTAATTTGTAAAGTTATCTAGTTCAAAGATCTTGGCATTTATCGTTATATACAATGTTAGGGTTTATTGTATATTCATGAAACTAAAGTTTACATGTGGTATTAGAGCCTTGATTGAGAACTTGTAATTTTACATGGATGATTAATGATTTGTTTTAATGTATCCGTTGCATGTATTTTCTTTTAAATTTAAATTAAAGATTGTTTGATTAAAGATTATGAATTTGAAAATTTGTTTTTATGGAAAGTTAGAAGAAAAGAAAATTATAAAAGTTTTAAATTCACTGTTTTTCTTCCAGAAATTGAAGTTTCAGTTAATTTTCAAAGATTTGAAGATTTGATAATTTCAATTAAGATATTGAAAGGCCACCGTCGGCGATCTTTATGAAGATTTGATATTTTTTAAAAAAAGAATTAAGATATTGTTTTTGATATAGATTTCAATTATCTATTCAAAAGGTCACGAATTAAATTAATTTTCTAATCCTTGATAAAAGGAATTAAAATCTAATAAAGATTACGATATTGTCGAAAATCTAATTCATCATAAATCTAATTAAATTTTAGATTCTAATGATTTTCGAAATATTGCATATATTTAGTTTATGATGAAATTGATGATCACGTGTTAATTATATTTTATGTGTTATGTTTAAAGTATCCATTTATCTCTAAAATTTAAATTGTACGATTAAATTTTTTTGGAGGATAATGTATGAATGTATGAATTTTTTATGAAATTCTTGTATCTAACTGTAAATTATGAGGTAAATCACTTGGAATTATGTTGTTTGATATCTATATATTAGGAATAATTTATTAGTCACCAAAGTGACCAAATTAGTAAATTTTATAAATATTCTATTGATGGTGTTTTGCAAATTAAGAAAATAATTATTTGTGATTATTTTAATATGATATCTATATTATGAATAATTTGTTAGTCACCAAAGTGGCCAAATTAGTAAGTTCAATAGATATCAAATTAAGGTTAAACTCAATTACTCCTATTTATGTGATGATGATGAATTATTTTATACTATGAAAAATAAAGATGTTATTATGAGTATATTGATTTTCATTATTATAAAACTTTTAAATTGTCCAAAGGTAATTAGTAGTTTTATAATTTTGAATCTTATTATGGTTAATTGGAATTGTTTTATCATGATGTCTATGTTACGAACAATTTGTTAGTCACCAAAGTGGCCAAATTGGTAGATCTTTAGACATCAAATTAAGATTGATTCAATTACTCATGTCTATTTGATGTTAATGAATGAGATAATATTATGAAACATTAATGTTTTGTCATGAGTATATTGATTTTCATTATTATAGAACATTTAATTTGCCCAAAGGTAATTATCAGTTTTATAATTTTGAATCTTATTATGGTTAATTGAAGTGTTTGGTTAGATATTGTTAGTATATCCAAAGATAACTAATGTATCTAATTTGAGCATTTAAATTACCAATTATATAAAACTAAATCTAGCATCAGTTAAGTGTAAATGTTGTACATTGTTGTGCCTTCCAAGAAGAACTTCAATGTATAAATTGATGGTTATTTAATTTAATGTACACTGTTTCTCTTTGTCCGCATGCTACATCTATAATAAAATTTAATGGACTCAATTTCTCTGATTGGTGCGAACAAATCTGCCATCTTGGAGTTTTGGATCTTGATTTAGCACTTTTAAGTGAGAAACTTGCTGCAATTACTTCTGCTAGCAGTGATGAAGATAGATCTTTCTATAAAGCTTGGGAAAGATCAAATAGATTGAGCTTAATGTTTATGCGAATGACTGTAGCAAACAATATTAAGTCCACAATTAAGAACACTGAAGATGCTAAGGAATTTATGAAATCTGTGGAAAAATGTTCTCAGTCAGAGTCGGCTGACAAGTCACTTGCTGGAACACTTATGAGTACTTTAACCAACATCAAGTTTGATGGTTCTCGTACTATACATGAGCATATCCTTGAAATGACGAACTTGGCAGCAAGGTTAAAGACCATGGGAATGGAAGTTAATGAGAATTTTTTGGTAACGTTTATCCTTAATTCCTTACCTTCAAAGTATGGTCCATTTCACATGAACTATAACACTCTGAAAGATAAATGGAATGTGCATGAATTACAAAGTATGCTTATTCAAGAGGAAGCGAGGCTTAAGAAACCAATAATTCACTCTGCCAATCTCATGGGTCACAAAGGAGCTGGAAAGAAACCTGGAAAAAAGAATGGCAAGGGCAATCATGGACAATTAAAGGTAAAACAGTCATCTGCTCCAATCCACAAAAAGGGACAAATTAAGGACAAGTGTCATTTTTGCAACAAACCAGGACACTATCAGAAAGATTGTCTAAAACGTAAGGCATGGTTCGAGAATAAAGGTAAGCATAATGCTTTAGTATGTTTCGAATCAAACTTAACTGAAGTTCCTTATAATACATGGTAGATTGATTCTGGTTGTACCATTCATGTTTCCAATACGATGCACGGATTCCTTGCAACTCGAACCACAAATCCAAATGAGAGATTCATTTTTATGGGAAACAGAGTCAAAGTTTCAGTTGAAGTCGTGGGAACTTTAGATACTGGACATCATTTAGACCTTTTTGATACCTTTTATGTTCCTCCTATTTCTCGTAATTCGATTTCCTTATCAAAACTTGATACTTCAGGTTGTTACTTTAAATTTGGGAATAAGTGTTTTAGTTTATTCAAACAAAACATTTTATTGGTTCTGGTATTCTTTGTGATGGCTTATATAAATTAAAGCTTGATAATATTTTTGCTGAGAGTTTGTTAACCTTGCATCATAATGTTGGTACTAAACGTGGTCAAACTAATGAATCGTCAGCTTACCTGTGGCATAAACGTTTAGGTCACGTATCCAAAGAAAGAATTAAAAGATTGATAAAGAATGAAATTCTTCCAGATTTGGATTTTACTGACCTTGGAATTTGTGTGGATTGTAAACAAAACACACAGTTAATAAAGAAGCCACAAGAAGCTCACAGCTTCTTGAAATTATACACACTGATATTTGTAGGCCTTCTGATGTTCCATCTTTTGGTGGAGAAAAGTATTTTATCACCTTTATTGATGATTTCTCACGTTATGGTTATATCTATTTATTGCATGAGAAATCTCAAGCAATAGATGCCTTAAAAGTATTTATAAATGAAGTTGAAAGGCAATTAGATAGAAAGCTGAAAATCTTAAGATCTGATAGAGGTGGTGAGTATTATGGAAAATATGACGAGAATGGACAATGCCCCGGTCCATTCGCTAAATTCCTAGAAAGTCATGGCATATGTGCTCAATACACAATGCCAGGAACACCACAACAAAATGGTGTTGCAGAAAGGCGAAATCGTACATTAATGAATATGGTTAGAAACATGTTAATTAATTCATCTTTACCTGTGTCTTTGTGGATGTATGCATTAAGAACCGCTCAATATTTATTAAACAGGGTTCCTAGTAAGTCAGTTCCAAAGACACCTTTTGAACTGTGGACAGGAAGAAAACTTAGTTTAAGACACCTACATGTTTGAGGTTGTCAAGCGGAAGTAAGAATTTATAATCCACATAAAAAGAAACTGGATTCAAGAACAACCAGTGGTTTCTTCATTGGTTATCCAAAAAAATCAAAAGGGTATATATTTTATTGTCCTAACCACAGTACGAGAATAGTTGAAACTGGAAATGTAAGGTTCATTGAGAATGACATAATTAGCGGGAGTTTAGAACCACGAAATTAGAAATTCAAGAAGTTATGGTAGAAATTCCTTCATCTATAACTTCTTCTCAAGTTGTTGTTCCTGTAGTTGTTGACTCTGTTAACAATCCACAAGAACAACAAATTAATGGTCAAACACTACATAATGATATTGTAACAAATGAACATGTAACTGAGGAACCACAAGAAATAGAATTAAGAAGATCTGTAAGATCAAGAAGATTAACTATTTCTGATGACTATTTGGTTTATTTGCATGAGTCAGAATTTGACTTAAGCATTGATAATGATCCGGTTTCATTTTCACAAGCCATTAAAGGAGATATTCTACCAAATGGTTAGATGCCATGAAAGAAGAGTTAAAATCTATGAATGATAATGAAGTTTGAGATCTTGTAGAATTGCCTAAAGAAAGTAAAAGAGTTGGGTGTAAATGGGTCTTTAAGACCAAACGTGACTCAAATGGCAATATTGAATGATACAAGGCTAGACTTGTTGCCAAAGGTTATACTCAGAAAGATGGCATTGACTACAAAGAGACATTTTTTCCTGTCTCGAAAAAAGACTCATTAAGAATTATTATGGCTTTGGTAGCTCATTATGATTTAGAGCTTCATCAAATGGATGTGAAAACTGCCTTTCTAAATTGAAATTTAGATGAAGAAGTGTTCATGGATCAACCAGAAGGTTTTATGGTTAAAGGAAAGGAACATATGGTGTGTAAATTAAAAAGGTCAATATATGGAATTAAACAAGCTTCCAGACAGTGGTATCTTAAGTCTAATGATACTATCACATCTTTTGATTTTAAAGAAAACATCGTTGATCGATGTATATACCTAAGAATCAGTGGGAGCAAGTCTAATTATTATCCTTGGCTTATATGCTTACTTACAAGAGATCCAATCATCTTCAGGTGATTGGATATTTAGATTAAAATTTTGTCGGATGTGTGGATACAAAAGATCCACTTTGGACTATATGTTTCTATTAGCTGAAGGAGCAATTTCATGAAAAAGTGTGAAGTAGTGTATTGTTGCTACATCCACTATGAAGGTTGAATTTGTAGCATGCTTTGAGGCTACGATTTATGTTTTATGGCTGCATAACATTATCTCAGGACTTGGAATTGTCGACAGTATTGTCAAGTCACTGAGAATTTATTGGGATAATTTTGCGGTAGTTTTCTTCTGAGAGAAATAAAAACGACAAGTATTCTAAAGGTGCTAAACACATGAAATTAAAATACTTTGTTGTTAAAGAAAAAAAGTTCAGAAACAAAGAGTGTCAATCAAACACATTAGCACTAAACTTATGATTGCATATCTACTAAATAAAGTATTGCTACCATAGACATTCAATGATGATGTCAAACGTGTGGGCATTAGTAGATATTATTATTTAAATCAAGATTATGTTATTTCACACTTTGAGCTCATTTATTTATTGTTTCTAATTTTATCTTATGGTTCTGTTCTTATGATTAGTATATACATAAAAGAATTATGTAAACCAAACAGGACATCGTCTTTGATAAAGACACTTATTGTTGGACCATTATTGATTATCTTTGTTATAGATCATGTTAATAGAAGAACTATTTCAGTGATACATGGAAGGGAGTATGTTAATGCAATGATGTATGACCGCCATGATCCTTTAGTAGTTTCTTTGCCTTGACACGATATGTTATTAAGTTTAATTTTGCGCATTATGTCTATGAACGTATATGGTAAATAATGTCAATGGGTCAAGTGGGAGAATGTTAGATTTATTCTTAAATATAATATTATCATTAATGTGGCCCAATTGCATTATATATTATTTATCCCTTTTGGACTTATTATTTTATTAGGTTCATTAGGTTAAAACATAATACCCTAATTCAATACCATGATGGGTGTTGTTTATAAATAGAGCTTAGGGATTAGTCCTCTCACTGCCTTATTAACTAGTTTATTCTTCTCATCAAGAAACTTAAATCAAGTCTAAAAGGAAGGCAAGTGAGAGAAACACAATTCCTCAAGAAGATTATTCATGATCAAGGTATGTTGTTCTTTAACTAATTTTAAAGGAAAAAATAGTAATACTAGTTAGATGAGTGTTCAAGGTGACTTTGTCAACAAAGACCCCCAAAGGCTTTGGTAGTTCGTTAAATAATGGTACGTAGTCATTGTCCAAGAAAGTTTGGTCAAAGTGGTCGCCTAATTTATTTGTTATCACAGACACACTATTAATTTTCATATATAGATCTGAAAACCTTTTCGTGCTACGTAGTTTTTATTGAAGCCTGAAATCCAATTTGTGGAGTAAAATGGGTGAGAATAATACTACTTTGGTATCTCTCTTCCTCATTGTAATAATGCTTATTTGTTCCTATCAAGCTTCAGCATCTTGCATCAATCAAGAGAGGGAATCACTGCTTAGACTGAAAGCAAGTTTTATTGATTCTTCTAATCGGTTGAGTTCTTGGAAAGGAACTGATTGTTGCAAGTGGGACGGCGTGGTGTGCGATCATATTACAAATGCCAGCCATGTCGTCAAGCTTGATCTTCGAAATTATGAGTATTCCTATTCCTCTGCTCTGCTTAGCAAAGGTGTAGATTCTAGTTTGTTTGAGTTGAAATATTTGAATTACTTGGATTTAAGTGCCAATTTTTTCAATTACACTCAAACCCCAATTCATTTTGCTGAGCTGTTGGAATTAACGTATCTCAATCTATCTGTCACTTTCTTCAATGGAACAATTCCACGTTCTCTTGGAAATTTATCTAAACTGGTTGTCCTTGATTTCAATACACAAGGTTATTTGTATGGGTCAGACGGCTACTATTATCCGGGAGAGTTGATTGTTGATGGCCTTGAATGGGTTTCTAGTCTTTCATCTTTGGAATACCTTGACTTGGGTGGTGTGCTCGTTCCAAGTAAATCAGGTTTAGATTTGATGAAAGTGTTCAATGCTATGCCTCCTTTATTGTCATTAAAATTGAGTTCTTGTGGTCTTCAAAACACCTACCATCATATTTATGCTCCTTTAAATTCTTCATTTCTCTCCAAAATTCAACATCTAGATTTGTCTTATAACATGCTTGATGGTCCAATTCCTAGTATTCTTCAAAATATGACTTCAATGAAATTCCTAAATCTTTATGATAATAGATATAATTCTTCAATCCCATCTTGGTTAAGTAATCTTAAGAATCTTGATACTTTGAATCTTGGATTGAACTTCCTCAGCAGCATCCAAGGTGGTTTGTCCTCAATGGTTAGAAACAATTGCCACCTAAAAAATGTGGATTTATCATTTAACCATTTCCTTAATGAAGATGTTTTTGGAAGTTTCGAAAATTTATCTACAGGTTGTCAAGAATATTGTCTAGAAAGGCTTGATCTAGAACACACCCAACTTGGCTCACACAAAATTCCAAGTTGGTTAGGAGAATTAAGAAACTTGAAGCATCTTAATCTTGGAAATAATTCACTTTATGGTCCAATTCCTTCTTCATTCGGAAATTTGTCTAATCTTGAGGAATTGTTTATTTCTTATAATATGCTTACTGGAGAAATTCCAATATCTTTTGGAAAATTATCAAACTTAATGATATTGGATCTTAGAGAGAACAATTTGGATGGAGCCATTCCGAAAAGTTTTGGACAACTTACGAATCTCTTTGGATTGGATTTTTCTAAGAATGACCTCAAAGGTGTTCTTTCAGAAATTCACTTTGTTAACCTCACTCGTTTGAAATATTTATTTATGAATGAAAATGGGCTTCTATCTTTTGAAATGAATCATAATTGGGTTCCTCCTTTCCAATTGAAGATTTTTTCGGTAAGCTCGATTCTGGGCTTTGGTAAATGTGAATTTCCTCGATGGATTGGAACACAAAAACAAATGTCATATTTAAATTTGTTCAATACTAATGTTATAGGACCCATACCAACGTGGTTAAGATCCAAAAATTTACAATTTTTAGATCTTTCCTATAATCAAATCACTGGAGCACTTCCAAACAGCATTGATGATCAAATGCCAAATTTGATTGCACTAATCATTTCCAATGCTCATATCAGTGGTTCCTTGCCACAGTCCCTTTGCAGATTGAAGAATCTATCCTTTCTTAGAGTTTCAAACAATAGGCTATCTGGTACAATTTCTAGTTGTTTGTCAGTTCTAGACTTGGTCATCTTGGACTTATCATCAAACAATCTCCAAGGAGTATTTCCAATTTCATTCCAAAATCTTTCAAATCTTGAAGTAATGAACTTGGCAAGAAATCAACTTGAAGGAGAGCCACTCATGGCCATGAGAAGTTTCAAATTTTTGTCTGTTTTGGACCTTGAAGGGAACAAATTTTGTGGCAATATTCCTAAATGGATGGGAAGAAGGTTGCACAATTTGCAAATTTTGAATCTTCGAGGCAATATGTTCAATGGCACGATTCCTTCAACTTTATGGTTACTTCCTCGATTACAAATTTTGATTCTCGCTGACAACAAATTAGTGGGAAACATCCCGCCAAATGTTGGCAATTTTAGTGCAAGTCGAGGACCAATAACAGATGATGATGCTGTGTGCAACCCTGAAAAAGATCCTTGGGCACTTTGTTACGTAAGTTACATCACGCAATTCATTAAATCAAGCCCTTTGAACTACTCCTATTTACAACTCTATTCAATGGTGACTATAGACCTCTCCAATAACAACTTTCATGGACATATTCCAAGGGAAGTAGTGGTAATAAATGGTTTGATTGGCTTAAATTTGTCTCATAATGATCTATCAGGAACCATTCCTGTGGAGATTGGAAGATCGGTAGCATTAGAATCCCTTGACCTCTCTTTCAATCAACTATTTGGGTCAATTCCAAATAGTATGTCCAGCTTAAATTCACTAGGCGCATTGAATTTATCCAACAACAATTTCTCTGGACCAATTCCTCGAGAAGGACATTTTTCAACCTTCAATGATGCATCCAGTTATGAAGGCAATCCATATCTTTGTGGAGAACCACTCTCTATTATATGCCCCAACGAAAATGCAGGTGAAGGTGCCATTGAAATGAATGATAATGTTCATGATAATGATGGTTATGAAGAAGATAAGATGGATAAAATGTGGTTTTGTATTATTGTGATGGTTGGATTTGCTTTCGGATTTTGGGTAGTTGTTGGAACTTTAATATTGAAGAAAAGTTGGAGACATGCTTATTTCCGGTTTGTGGAGGAAACAAAGGAGAGGATCCATGTTGCAATGTTTCTGAATATGACAAAGTTAAAACAACGAAGGAGAAGAAACATGTGGTAGTTTATGTTAATGTAATAGTTTTGTTGGGCTTTGATATATGAAACATGTAATAATTTTGTTGGACTTTGATATGTTGAGTCCATCAATTGAGACAAAGAATTGTCTTCTTTCCTTTATATGGCATAGTTCTCTTGTCAATTGAAATAAAGAACGTGTTATTGCCAAATAATTCATTGAAAACTCTGCTTAAGATGCTTTTGAGTATGTTGATGGTTATTTAACGTAGTATCACAGTAGTAGTAGTTTAAGTTTTCAAATTCTATAATGTCATAATTTATTTTTCAATTAATATTTATTTTCGGTTGTTGGATCTTCTATAAATCTTATTTCAAAGCCACGAGTGAGGGTGAATCTTAAAAGTGCTCAAATAATTAAATTTGTCTTTAGCTCATCAACTTAAGTTTTTGAATCAATTGGTAATTTAAAAATCTTTAGTGATGTTGGAATAACTCTTCGTTGGAATGACTCTTCGTTGTAATGACTTGTACAAAGTTTGTGACCATTTTTATATATGTTACAATAGGGAAAAAAAAAGCTTTTGATGGTTACAAATATCGTAATCGTTCTTTATAATTCTAAATATTTTAATATGTTTTGATTTGTACAGATTTTAAATTAATTTTATGTCTAAAATATATTTCTATAAATCGAGGAAAGAGATTTTGGTTTTCAGCAATAAAGGTTTAATTTTTTTCCATTAATTTCCGTTTTCATCTCTCTGATTTTGTCTAAGCAAGTATTTCTTTGGCGTTGTTTCTTTGAAATTAGAGGTTGTGTAAGGCGTGAGGAGCGATTAACAATTACGATTTACAACAAAGGTCAAATTCAAAGAAAGATACTACAAGAAATCTGGCTTTTAATATCGGTTTAAAACCGACATTAAAGGTCTTTAATGTCACTTGGCGACTGACATCTTTGCGAGCGTTATTAAAGGTCTTTAATGTCGGTTGGGCTTTAATGTCGGTTATAAACCGACATTAAAGGCCTTCAATGTCGGTTATAAACCGACATCTTTGAAGGTGGTATTGAAGGCCTTTAATGTCGGTGGAAAAACGACATTAAAGATATCTCATAAGCGACATTATGTCTGGAAATGTTCGTCATCGTATATTGTAAAAAATAAAAAAATTGCTTGCACGTTGGCTATAAAATGCCTACTACTCAATGGTAAACCTTATAACTAGTTCACCTGCAATGCACACAAGAATACCTTAAATTCCAGCATACACTTCCATATAGAACTACAACAAATACACATCATCCAACACCTACATATAATCACATATCAATAAACACAACTATATTCAACACCATAAGTCCAACTACTCCAAATCTTCCAATATATCCACCTATATATATAATCACACATATCAAACAACACATGTTGCCCTCCATGGCAAACCAATAATAAACACCTACAATGCATAAGATCCAACACTAAAATACCAGCACACTTTTTCACACTTCCATATAGTACTACAGCAAATACGGTCATCCAACACCTAAAATATCAGCACCTTTCCACCCTTCTATATAATACTACAACAAATACAATTATCCAACTCCTATATATAATCACATATTTAAATAAACAACCAACAACTGTAAGTGAAAACTCAAAAATATAAAGATAATATATAAGATCGTGATTAATAACCAATGTATATGTACAACAAAAAGTTCCTCCACTAACTAAAGGATACGTACAAACTATCTAACAAACAACAATTAGTATGGGACCACCTGCCCTTCAAAAAACTATAGGACTGCCTGTCCCTACAAAAACTTAACTTAACTCGACCAACTATTAACTTAACTACAAAAATCAACTACTAACTTAACTGGACCAAAAAAAAAAAACATTTAAAAGCTTACACAAATCTGCTAACAAAAGATGCCCATTTGGTTTGAATCTCGTCAATCTCCTCTTGCCTATATGCACTTTTGGTATTGAACTACGCACAAAGAGAAAGATATGGAAAGTATGAGTTTAGATCATAAATTGTAACATATATAAAAAGTGAAAGTAGAAACTTACAAGGCTAGTAATAGGAGTACTAGAATTATGCACTATCTCATGTATGTACTTTTGCACGTAGTACCCACACCCTACAGAATCCAATTGACGAGGGCACTGCATGTATATAAATTGGATACAAACATATTGCAATTGATCAATAATAGTTAATGAACATACAACCTTAAACACAAATACAACCATAAAGCCAATTTATGATTGAAGCCAATTCCTAGACATCCTATATCATTAACTGCATTATGACTCATGAACATCCAAGAAATGGCAGAAATGGCATCTACATCTGCAAAATGGCAGAAAGAAAGAAAGCTCAGATCTGCATCTGCAAAATTAGAAAAAGGGAAATATTCCCACCGCCAAGCAAAAACTCGGGTGACTTTTGAAACCATTCAGTGGTCAAATTAAGCTTTAGTAACACCATATCCCATCCAAGAAATTGTATTCAATAAAAATAGAGAAAGCCAGCTTGCAAAACAGGACATCACCTTAGTCCATCTAAAAGGGCATTTAAAAATATTAACCTATAGAAGAAAAGCTAACAGAACTTTAATATAAATAGTACTTTTCTTTAGTTTAAGGGGTGGAAGGTTGGACGACGATTTAAATTTAGAATGGTAATGGTAATGGATGACTTATCTACTAATCTATGCTCCAATCGACAAGAATACTAAATATTGTTTCTAACAATTAAAAGAGAGTAACACACGGTGGGAAATAGATGATGACTTTTTCTTTTTAGAAAAAAATTAACAAAGGTTGGGAAAGATGCAACTAACCTATAGTAATTGGTAAGCATCATCCTCAAAGAAAATCAAGAAAGAAATGTAAGACAAAATAAAATAGAAACTTAGAGGAGTCATTTTTAACCTATAATTTTCAACCTAATTATAGAATACACTTCAGATCTACCATCAACTAAAACATGCTTATGCAACTATGCAACAAAAAAATCTATCACGAACTGGAATTCGAAATGTCGACAACAGAACATGGATGGTTACTAAGAAAGCAAACTAAGAAAAGCAAGATTCCAAGGCGGTTACTTTGTTCTAGAAAAACTAAAAGACTAGTTATTAAGTCAAGTTTATCCATCAACCACTTGATCTTCCTTACTTCTGAAACAAATTTGATTCAACCTGTCTCTTATTCTAAATTTTCAGGTCATATTCTAAATTAGTGTTTATTTATAAGGTCATATTCTAAATTAGTGTTTATTTCTCTAAATTTTCAGAGAAATATTTAATAATTTCGATCATTCGATTTAGTGTTAAATTGAACAAGTTTGACACATTCGAGACCTTAAAAAAACTTAGTTGTTATATTAAATAAAATTACGTCAATTACACCTCTGAAACGAACTTCAAAACTAGCAAATAATGTAATTGCAGCATTTGTTAGTTCATCAAATAAGGTGGTGTCAAACAATTCCAATCTCTATAACAGATAAACCAAAAAACTTCAAGAGTTTGAAGTAATGATTCCATAAAAAAAAAAGGATAAAAATACATTTCAGAACCATAGTAATATAATGAAATGAAGTCAGAATAAAATGATTGTTAAGAATGGAAATGAGCATATAGTTTGATCTCTCAGCATCATAGCCAAATCAATTAATCAATATAATAATGATAAATAAAAATGAAAACCCCAAGTAATGGAAGTAAAATAACCAGAAGACAACCAAAAAAATAAAAAATTGAACTACTAGACACAAGACACACAACACAACCAAGTACAAAAGAAAAGAAAAGAAAAGGAGAAAAACATTATGGAACACAACCCAATTAGCAGAGACTTCCATAGTTGTTGACTAATCCCAAAAGTTAAAACCTAACAACATAATAATACCCAAACCTAACAACATATTCTAAACAAATTTGATTCAATCTCGACACTCTGCCATCTCGTAGCCTTCTTAGAAATTTATACAAAGCTCTGTCTTTGCTTCAACAGCCATTAGAGCAATTATTGAATTATCACCATCTTACTCCCACTTGTATAATTTCAGATAAGTATTTGTATTGGATTGCTCAAACAGCCCACAAATTCAAATGCCCACGAGTGGTCTTTTATGGAACTGGCTGATTCTCACTCTTGAGCTCACACAATCTAGAAATGGTCATTTTTCATGCTGTAATCAACTATTATTCATCCATTCACTGTAACATACGAGGATTTAAATGCTCAAACATCTAGGAATCCCACCAAATAAAAAGATTAACACTACTTTTTTGGGATCTTTTAACATAAAAGGATAATATACATTTTATGGCAAAATGGAGTTTGTTTTACAGCTGGTCCCTTTTCTTATATTGAGCAACTTCATATCCATTATTAAAATACTAATGATTATTCACTGAAAAAATGATGTTATATACATGGTCCTAATCACTTCTTTTCTTTTCTAATATAATTAGTACTGAACTTTCTACTTTATCTCCATTTAAAAACTCTTTTTCCTAAAGAAAAATCATAGGGAAAATGACACAATTTGACTTGTTGATCATTGAAAGGGCGAAAATAAAGTAGGCCACTACATTGCAACTGATGATTGGTTCATCCAAAATTCAATTTGATGATAATAAAATTTCCTTCTTTCTGTTTTCTAAGTCAAAACCAGCATCCACATGTCTCTTTCCAGCCAGATGGGTCTGTCAATTTTACTATTTTTCTTCTTCTTCTTCTTCCATTTCGATGCTTCTATTTATAAGGCCAGTGAAGCAGATATGGAGGAGGGCAAGATTTCTTCATTCTTGGGCAAATATGGGCTAAATATTTCTTTGCTTTAGCTGTTTTTGGGTTTGGTAATGGCTATGAGAAGAAGGGGGAGATTGGGATTTTTTAGCTTAAGAGAGGTGACGTTTCGGTGAAATTACCAACTGGGGTGCCACTATTATGTCTCTTCTTGTCCCAGAAAAGCATGGTTTGTCCCCATTTTGTCCTTTTTCACTGGGATTTTTAAGGTTTCTGTTCTTGTGTTTGTTAATTTGTTTCCCCTTTTCCTCTTATGGGTTTCTTAAGTCATAAGACTAGTTATAAGTCAAGTTTATCCATCAACCAGTTGATCTTCCTTACTTCTGAAACAACCTGTCTCTTATAAGGTCATATTCTAAACACTTTTATTTTTCTTTTGAAAAGACACATCAAGAACTTCATTCAGAAAGAGGCAAAAATAGCATAAGGGCTGGAGTAGGGAGAATTACCTTCATTCAGAATCTCGACACTCTGTCATCTCGTAGCCTTCTTAGAAATTTCTACAAAGCTCTGTCTTTACTTCAACAGCCATTAGAGCAATTCTTGAATCATCACCATCTTACTCCCACTTGTATAATTTCAGATAAGTATTTGTATTGAACTGCTCAAACAGCCCATAAATTCAAATGCCCACGAGTGGTCTTTCATGGAACTGGTTGTTTCTCACTCTTACTTCTAAAAGGTCCATTTAAAATTGAAAGTATAACGATCAAAATGATGATAAATGAAAATGATAGAAAATAAAGAGTTCAAAATGAACCAATATATATATATATATATATATATATATATATATATATATATACACACATATATATTCAACTAAAAGTACAATAGTTCATAAAGACATGCTGCAAAATAAACATAAAATCTGAATACTGGATGAGCTTAGAGAACAAACCAAAAATTGTTGTGGCTCATTGAAAAATTGATCACTTCAATGGCAGTGCATCCAACTACTTGCGTGCAAACAATAACTTAACAAACTCTGAACTCAGTCTAATGTACAAGTTACACCTACATCAATTTACTTAACCAAAAACATTAGTAAGGCAGAGAACTAACATCAACTTTTGATAGTATCTCCAATAAATTCACCTCTTTCATCCCAAGGTCGATGTTCGTAAGACTTTCCTGCCATACTACGTTTCGTGTTGATTGTACCATGTTCGCAGCGAAACTCTGGAAAGTAATTCAGAAACCTTTTGCTTCCGAGCTCGTCAATGCCATTGAACAGGAAATTTTGCGCCACATCCTAATGGTTAGATGCAAAGTGAGAGAATGAAGATTTTTTAAATGATACAAGAAACACGACGACGAACGAGCACGCGCTGGGTATGAGAGATGGCTGTGATGGTGGGGATGACGACTGATCAGAGAAGAGAGGGAAGAAATTGATGAGATTGAGAAAGGAAGAAAGGGAAGAAATGTTGAGAGAAAGCCTTTCTTTCGTAGGGTTTGGTAGAGAAGAAAGGAGAGAAGAGTAAAGTAAGAGAGAGAAAAATTCAACTTTTTACAAAATTAAAAAAATAAAAAATAAAATAAAAAGGCCTTTAATATCGGTTCTAAAAAACATGATGTTTAATGTCAGTTTTAAACCGACATTAAAGATAGAGCTTTAATGTCGGTTTAAAACCGAGATTAAACATCTGCCTTTTGAAAATCGACATTAAAGCTCATTTTTCATTTTTTCCACCCGACATTAAAGACCAGATTTCTTCTAGTGGGAGTATTTCACGATATAACAACAATGATTGAGATTTGGAGTCGACGAACAACAACAATTTGAAAGCCAAATTCTCCAAATCAAATCTGGAAAGTTTGTTACAGATCTGCCGAAATTGAAACCATACAAGAAAGCATGTCTGTGCAAAATTCGGAAGTGTGGTAGACGATAGGAAATTTTTGCAAACGTGAGGTGAAGGGAAGCACGTACACAACCCTGGAGGGGGGAAGGCTTGACCAATATAATGAAGGTGAAGGGAAAGATAGTGATTTTCCAAGAGAGAAGATCCAAGGTGAAGGCTAGGAGGCCATATGCAAGAACGTAAACAAATGTGAAAAGGAGAAGAAAATAGTGAAAATTTTTCTATGAACAAGTAATAGAAAAACCTTTGGTAACTTTTTTTTCTTTAAAAAGATAAACAAAACAGAATTTTTTTTATAACTTTTTTTTTTTTTTTTGCTTGTTTCTTGTATTCACTACCTTCGACCTCATTACCATCGACCATATCTTTGTGGGGGAACCACACTCTATTATATGCCCCAACGAAAATGCAGGTGGTTCCATTGAAATGAATGATAATGTTCTAGATATAATGATAGTCATGTGGAAGATAAGACCGATAAAATGTGGCATTACACTATTGTGATGCTTAGATCTGCTTTTAAATTTTGGGTAGTTGTTGGAACTTTTCAAAATCATGACCATTTGTTCTAAATTTATTATTATTATTTTTCATTATACTTCTGCTATTATTATCTTTGTTTTCAATCAATCATCAACTTTGTATTATATTTTTTCAATGTGTCGGAGGTCTGCCAACACTGAAAAAGGTGTTGGAAAAAGTGAGGTCGTAAGAAGAAACTATCGTCGGCAGTATGGATCTCTGACGACGTCACACAAATAACGTTGACAAAGGGTGAGGCTTCCACAACACTACGTGCGGAGACGTCGTGAAAACGTTTAATTTAAATAATAATATAGACTTTCACGATGCCATGCATGTACACATCGTCGTTGCCCCAATTACTACCGACGTTGCATGCAATGCGTCGTGGGTGGTCGACCTTTTGTCGACGTTTCTCTGACCGTGTTGGAAAAGGTTGAACATTTAAAAAATTTTGACAAGAATATCACGACGTCAGATTGCACGGCGTCGTGAGAGATGGAACCTTTGCCGATATGGGATAGGTAACGTCGTGAGATGTGTGGTGTTTTGACTACTTTTGACATGGTTCTCATGATGATGGATTGCATGGCGTCGTGGAAGGGAACCTTTACGACGTGGGGTAGGTAACATCACGGGACGTGTGACGTTTTAACTATTTTTGACAGGATTCTCACGATGCCATAAGTGACTACGCGAGTTAGGGATCCTATGCCAACGTCATAATGGAAATGCTAGGAGTTTCTCTATAAAAAACCAACTTCATGTTATGTAATTCACAGAACTGAGAAGGGAAGGTCGAGACTAGTTGAGGAGAAGTCGAGAGAGATCAATTGAGAAGGGAAGGCCAAGAGAGAAGCTGAGAGATTGGTTTGAAGAAAGCCGAGAGTCACTGCCGCCTACTTCATTTTTTGTATGCCATTCTATTCTTGCATTTTTTCTCAATGAAAGTTGTTGTTTTCATTAAAAGAAAATTTGGTTTGAAGATTGACTGAAAGTGTTTTGTATATTTTTAGTTCATTTTGTCAAATCGAAGTATGTGACTGTTTTGAATGATAGAGGTAAGTATTTCAATGATTTTAAACAAGAACAACCAACCTAATTTTTATATCAAAACCTTCACTTCATTGTGCTACACAACAACTGTAATCTTCTCCTAATTTATAACTTTTTGCTTTAGATAAAAGAATGGGATTCGGAAAGTCAGTATGTTCTTTTGGACTTTAATAGGTATTGTGCCATGAAATGGATGATCTCCGGTGGATAGAAAGTAGAAAGTTCAGTACTTTATTAGATGGAACTATTTTTAAATATTCATCTAAATACAAATTTGATTAAGTTAGAGTATCCTGAAAAGAATGCTTTAAGTTAAATATCCTTCTAGTATGTGACATGTTAGGCTCTATTGACGCATTAGAAAATGAAGGTTAAAGGAAAACATGTGTTTTTAGTTATGGATTTAGGAAATTAAAGTTGGGTTTAGGTTAGGTTTGTGGTGTATGAATTTGGAGTCCATGATTAAGGATTTGTTTGGTAATCTATTTATTTTTTGTTTTTTGTTTTTGATATCAAACTTGTTGTGTATTTCAGAATTACAATCTATTATATTTAAGCAGCGAAGAAAGAAAATGAATAGTATGAGAAGTCTATAGAGAAGCTTATGTTCAATGGAGGAGCTCAAAAAAAGTCAAATAGTAGCAATCAAGAGTTCAATATGGACGGTAGCTAGTATGATCATAGAGACATGGGCAGAATGTGTAAAGAGGAAAGTTGAACTTTATTATGAGTTGTGTCGAGGAAAATACAAGTTTACATCAAACAGAAAAAATCCTTACTCTTGTGGTTCAGAAAATTGATTCGAAAAAGAGGAGTATAAATGACAAGATTGAGAACCGAACAGGTAAGCAATAGAAAGTTTCTTACTTGCATATTAGGTAAATATAATTGATTATTAAAAAATCTATCAATCACATTTACTTAATATGCAAGTGGAAAACTTTCTATGACTTATTCTTTTGTTATCGATCTTGTCATTTACTACTCCCCTCTTTCTAATCAATTTTCTGGAACCACCAAAGTAAGGGTTGTTTCTGTTTGAAGTATTTCTCTCGACAAACCTCATAATAATGTTCAACTTCTCTCATTGCACATTCTGCCCATGTCCTTATGATCATACTAGCTACAGTCATGCTAAGGTAATGTGCAGAAGTTGAGAAACTGGCGTTGGCGCTTAAAACTACGTTTTATGTTTTCATTTTTACTTTTTATTATTCATGTAATTTCTGAACCTACGAAAGTGTACATTTTTAATATTTGAGTTAATATTAATATAAATTTGATTTGGTATTTTAATAACTTATTTTAAATTTTACGTTGATTGTAATTCATTTTGAAATTTTAATAATTTTTTATTAATTTTACATTAATTAATAAAAAATTAAATCAGATAACATTATCGACGCCGCCTACTAGACGATGTCTACGTACTTGGCGACGTCGGCAGTGGTATTTCTCCACTGTCGACATGTTAACCATGTTGGTCAAGAGTGCGTCGACAATAACTCTTTTCCAACTTCATCCTGTTCGTATGTCGAAAGTGCCTTTCACGATGCCTTTCTCACAACGATCTTGCCGACATCCGTTTCTGCATCGGCGTAGCCTCTCCCGACGCATTCCTGGCTTCTACCGACGTATCTCTGCGTTGACAAAATCCTTTCTTCTTGTAGTGGTTTATCATTAACTACATAATCATGTATCATGAACTACATGATCATGTATCATAAACTACACGGTCGTGTATCATGATATCGTGTATCATAAACTACACGGTCGATTGTTTACTGGGACTTTTCAAAACTATCATTTATCATGAACTACTTGATCGTGTATCACGATATCGTGTAGTTCATGAAAAACGATCATGTAGTTAATAATAAATGATGGTTTTGAAAAGTCCTATGGTAAACGACCATGTAGTTCATCTCTATCCATGACACATTAAAACAATAATATAAGAATTTACCTTTGTTGACTTTCTTGTATACACAAGGTTCATTAACGTTTTAGTTAAAACCATAAGATTTGATCGTAGTATCAAATCTAATGTTATAAGATTTGGATGCTTGTTTCAACCCATAAATATATTGATTCAGCTTGCAAACGTTTTTCTTCTGACCTTGGGTTATCAACCCCTCATGCTTAGATATAAAGATACTCTCTTCAAGATTGTCATTCAGAAAAGTAGTCTTGACATCCATTTTTCATATTTCATAATTATAAAATGTGGCTATGAACAAGAGAATCCTTATAGACTTTAACATACAATAGAGGCGAAAAGTTTTCTCATAGTCAACCCCTTCCCTTTGGGTATACTCTTTTGCTAACAAGCCTAGTTTTGAAGGTTTGTACCTTCCAAGTTGAGTCTCTCTTTCTTTTATAAATCCATTTGCATCCTATAGGTTTCTCCCTTTCAAGTAGATCTACAAGCCCTCACACTGAATTGAAGTCCATAAACTCCATATTTTCAAGGTTCATGGCTTTGACCCATTGGTCCTTGTCTACATCATTCATTGAGTATTTATAGGACAATCGATCCTTAACGTCATCATCTGGTATGATAATTTGAGTTTAATTTAAATCCAAGTAGCAGTAAGGATATAATACAATCCTCCCATTGCGTCGAGGCATTGTCAATAATTAAGAAGGACAAGATTGACCGATGTTTTGGTTTCGTCAACTCTTGATGAGGGACCAACTTCATCAAAAACTCTTGATTTAGTACTAGCTTCATTTAATACTAATTTGATTCGTGATTTATGATCTCTCATGCGGTCTTCTTCCAAGAAAGTAGCATTTATCGATACAAATACACTATTTTCTTATGGATCAAAGAATAGATCACCTCTCGTTTCTCTAGGGTAACCAAAAAATTGGCATAGCCTTGAACGAGGTTCCAACTTCTTGGAATTTGTCACTAACACGTGTGCTAGACAACCTGATTCTGAAGCAACTTAAACTAGGTTTATGTCCTCTCTCCGTAACTCGAAAGGTGTTTTAGAAACACTCTTCGAGGAAATATTATTCAAGATATGAACTGGAATCTCTACTGCATATCCTCAAAATGAGCTAGGCAATTGAGCATATAGCTCATCATAGTACAAACCATGTCTAACAGGGTTCTATTTCTCTTTTCTGATACACCATTTTGTTGAGTTGTACCAGAGGTGCTGAGATTTGGGATTGAATTCAATGTTCTATCATATAGTTCTATAATCTCAAACTGATGTACTCTCAAATTAAGTTACCTAGGTCATCGTAATTGAATTACTTTAGAAAAACCTATAACATTCATCTAACAATATATAATCATTATATAAACAAATTAATTAAGATGGATACGTTACTAATATTTGCTAAATTAATTGGTTCTTAAAGGATTATAGTTTTTCACTAAATAGAATATGTTTTATTTTCTTTCAGCATGAATAGCTCAATAGTACAACTCTTAGCTTCTAAGAATCTTGGCGACGATAATTATACGACTTGAAAATCAAACCTAAATACAATCACTACTACAAAATCTACTTTACTTGACACTAGCTACTTTTGTATATTTTACGTTTTTAGTAAAAAAAAACCGTTGTATTGACTATTTTAAAGAAAAATGTCAAGTATAGTCTCCAAAAGGTGGAGTTTTTACGGAAATTTTTGAACTATTTTACGTTAGCTTTTACTTGACGTTTTTTCTGCGTCAAATATAAAGGAGAGTTTACTTGACGTTGTATCCATGTCAAGTATAGTGGACATTTACTTAACACGAAAAACGCATCAAGTATATTATGAAGAAAAATAAAAATGTCGAATTATTTTACGTTAGCTTTACTTGACATTTTTTTTCGCATTAAGTATAGTAGAGATTGTACTTGATGGTTTACTAACGTCAAGTATAGTGTAGAGTTTACTTGACATTGTGGTCGCGTCAAGTATAGTTTACATTTTTATTTTAAAATGTTTTGGAAATGTTAAATATAAAAAATAAAAAATAAAAAGTATAAAAATACTATTTATTCCATCCTTTCATTAAATAAATTTATTAAAATAAACTTAATAAAATAAGCTTATTAAAATAAACTTATTAAAAATTATTTTAATAAAATAATTTATTAAAATAAAATAATTTATTAAAGGAAAACTTTCCTAAATATAACAAACTAGTGAAATATTTACGGCCTACCAAAGATAGGTATTGTTATTTGGAGAAATTCTTTGCCTTTTATTTTGAGTATTAGCATTTCTAAAAATCTCATGATTTAAAACTACTCTTGCTTCATTAGGTCTTAATACATACAAGTTGTTTTCAAGCTTAGCCGAACAAATATGTACACTATTCTTAGAAATGAACGCTTCATTCATAGAAAAAATAATTGAGTACATATGTTCAATAAGACAAGAAACGAAAACTAAGTTCCTTTTAATTTTAGGAACTATGTACAAGTTTTCCAAAAACATGAATTTATTTCCAAAAAACAACTTAGCATCTTCCACTGCACGAGCTGAAATGACATCTCTCGTTCCAACCTTGAGTGTCATCTCACTCTCCTCAAGCTGCTTGAAAGAACTAATTTCCTGTAAAGAAGAACAAACATGGTTAGTGGCCCTTGAATCAAGTATCCAAGTATTTTGGTCGTTTTCCACTAACCATGTTTCCAAGACAAGTAAATCATATTTAACTTCCTTTTCTTTCTTCTTAGCAAGGTACTTGGGGCAGTTTCTTTTCCAATGTCCATCCACATTGTAGTGATAAAATTTCCCCTTGATGGCTACGTTAGCCTTCCGTTTGCCCTCAGCAGCGACAGTAGGACCTTTCCCCTTCCCTCCTTTCCTCTTCTGAATTTTCTTAGATCCAGAAGATGAAGGTGCAAACCTCCTGGAATGGGCAACATTTGCCTCTCCTTCTTTCTATCCCTTAAAAGACTGAAAATTTTGTAACTCTTTTAGGAGGGTAGTCATGTTGTACTCTATCTTGTTCATTTCTACATTGCTGCAAAATTGGAGAAAGTTCTTCGGAAGAGATTTCAAGATATAGGACACTTGACTCTTCTCATCAAAGACCGCTCCGTTCATTTGTGCTACATTGAAGTTGACTATCATGTTGAGAACATGTTCTCTAACAGATTGGCCCTCTTTCATACGTGCATTATAAAGGTATTTAATAGCCTCTTGTTTGATCTGAATGGACGATTGCCCAAACATCTCTCTAAGAGAGTCCATGATCTGACGTGCAGTGACCATGATCTCATGTTTCTTGCTTAGTATGTCAGACATACTAGCCAAGATGTAGAGGCGGGCCTCGTCATTGGCCTTTATCCAGCAGTCATATGCATCCTTAACACTTTGGGATGCATTTTGAGTGGGGAAAGGAGGACATTCCTCCATTAAGATGAAGCATAGATCAACGATAACTATAATCATATTCAGTTTCGATTTCCACGTTGCATAATTTTTATCAGTTAATTGATATTTTTTAAGCAATGCAATAATTGAGGAAGACATGCTGAAATAGCAAACAATTGACCGTATTAGTTATCTTTGAATTAACCCATACATAAAATAATCCAATCAATTCAGCAAAAACAAACAATCAAAGAACCCTAATAAAACTAATGATTTAGTTTTTGCAACGATACTTCAGAAGTTTAGTGCAACAGTCACCGAAGGGTGATCAACTACTCTTATTCTGAATTAAGACAATCTCAGCTAATTACTAATACCAGAATAACTCTTATTCCTAGAGTTCTTAGCTATCGTTCTTCGATCAAGGATTCATTAACTAACTTAATTCATCCCATAAGTGTGACCCTACCATTTTTCAGATCCCAGAGATACGCTTCAACAGACTACCGTTAGGAAAGACACCTGTTCAAAATTAACCTAAGAAGATCTATCCATTTCTAGAGTTTACGATGTTTTAACTTATATGATCAAGCCATCCGACGGGATGGTCACTCTAGGACGACATGTAGGCGGATCATAGAAATCTCACGGTACAACCTAATGGAGGAGACCGTAGGATATGTTGACATGTGTCCTCCCACTTACTATAAACATTTTCCCTATTCACCTTGTTATTGACCCATACAAACACTTTCTGAAGGGAGGTCGCGCCTAGTGCGACACAAAGCCGAGTATGGATCTCACACGTGAACTCTTAGGGATGTGAGAGCTAAAAATTGATATATCATATATACCATTTTTCTCCCACTGAAATGTTCTATTAATTTAGGGTTTAGTTGTACTTAGCTAAATTCCGGCTAAATGAATCTAAGTCTATTCTTATTATAACACTTATAATAAAACTTTACGCTCAAATTTCTAGGTGCATTAAACCATTTAATTTACCTAGTGACATCTTATGCTAATAGGAATAAGGTTAATTCAACGCCAATTACGGGTCAGTTTCCAAGTAGGAGGTGTTCCATAAACCGTCAACTTAAGTACCTCCAGCCTTAGATAGAACTTTACTAGTGGAGTTCCCTTATAACCTTAAATCCTATTTGTCCTATTTAGTTTCATTAAACTAAAAAAAACACTTAATTCTAATCCTATTAGAATTAATGAGATCTTAGGTCTTTTTAATTTTAAACAATTTAAAATTAAACCAAATTAATCCTAAGATCCTATGTTTGCATGCAACTCTTTATTATAGATTGACGGTTTCTAATTATTAAATTTTATAACTATTATAAAATTAGTTAATTAGCCCTATAATCATGCATACTATGGTTTAAATAACTAAAATCAAATTATAATTAAATAAAACCGTATTACATGCATACATTATATTAATAAAACAATTATATTAAACTATGGATGTAATATACACAATGCAAATTAATTTTCATCTTTATTAATATAACATTTATATTAAGTAAAATATGAAAATCAATCAAGCATACACAAGACATTAATTTAAATATAACAAATTATATTTGTCTAAGTAATGTCATGCGTCATGCTTATCCAATTTCATATATTTAAAATATCAAAATATTTTAAATTACTCATGAAATTCACAATCATGCATTAAAATCATACATTATAACATTTATAATATATAAAAATGCATGAACATGCTTAACCTAAGGTGAGATTTATCTAAATGACATCCATACAGCATTTAAATAAGAATTGAACCTGTAAAATTCGCCCCTAGGATAAAATAAAGCAATAATTACAATAATAAAGCCTTAAAAAATATTCTAAAAGTACTTTCAAAGCTCCAAAACCGGCCTCAAAACCTTCAAAAAGCTTCAAACCAGGTCCAAAAACCTTGAACCAGTCAAAAACCACTCCAAACCGACCTAAAAATGATTAAACCAACCCAAAATATGAAGAACCGACCCAAAACCAGCCTAAATCGGTGCAAGATGAAGAACCGACGCCGATCAGAGCCGACCGCTACTGAACCGCGCCAAGCCGAGCCGCCAAGCCACTGAGTCGTGCCTATCCCAATAGTGTTTGCTGATGGAACCCTGGCGTCATGATGACGTCACAATGATGTCAGCCCTTCTTCAACCTCCGACGCGGTTTTTTTTCGCTTCGGTTTCCATACAGAATCGAAAAACTCCCTGTTGATGACCTATTGGTTGTCTGCTTTGGGCAAATTTTGTGTCGAAAAACTCAGAAAAATACCTCAAATCCAAAAATTGGACTCTAAATTACATATTTACAAATTAAAATGCCCAAAAACGCAGGGGCTTTTACATTTTGATCTTATCAAAACAGTAAATCTATGGTCAAAATTACAGAAACATTCAATTGCAAAACCCACATTTATAATGCAGAAATCACACCGAACCAATGAAATTTTTTTAAAATTCTCGATTAAAATTGAGATGGCTTTGATACCAATTGAAGAGATAAAAACCCTTTACACAGCGAAAGAATTAATAGAGTCCATAACTCAATTTAATTGAAACCTAAAAAATACCAATACATTGGCAAATTAAATTACAAAATTCTATGGCTAAGCATGCTTTCAAGAAAAATACAAAGAAGAAAGAACTTACGCTCGTTGATGACTCTGAATCTACCAATCACCAATTTGGGCATCACCACTTGGAAACCTTCTTATTCTCTCATTGAGATGGTTTGTGGAAACCAAAATTGGATTGAGAGAATTTTTCCAAAGAGAAAAAAAAAATTCTAGAGAGAATGCGATGATTTTTTTTTAAATCACAGAACTCCTTCTATTTCTTTACACAAAGAATTCCCTCTTCTTTAGAAGGAAGAAGTGGGAAGTTAGAGAGAATAATGGGCATGTGGGAAAACCACCTATGTTCCCTATTAATTTAATAAATAAATATTAAATTAATATTAAATTAATATATATTAAAATTATTAATTAATTAAATTAAATAATTAATTAATCTAACTATTAATTAAATCATATTTAATTAATGTTTCATTTAATTCATATTTAAATGAATATCTCTCGCATAACCTTAGTTTTAATTTAATTAATTTAATTAAATCAAATTTAATTAATTCAAATTAAACTAAACTATTAATTAATTTTCCAATTAATTAATTTTTAAATAAAATATCTTATATTTAATTTAATCCAAAATTTGAATCAGTATTCAAATATAAATTTCTCTCATAACCTTTATTTTTAATATGTATCACATACACATTAAATTTTAACCTATAGTTTTAATATGAATCTAATTCACATTAAACTAATATTTGAACTCATTCAAATATTTTATTCTCTCGTAATTTAATTTTGAATCATATTCAAAATTAAATTTATATAATAAAGTCTAATTAAATATAAATTTTATATTATAATGTATCAATATACATTATATTAATTCCAAAAGTAAATTTGAGCATCTCAAATTACAACCAATATAAATAAATCTCATTACTCTTTATGAGCTAGGAAGGGGACCTAATGGACCTACAGACCAGAAGCTACAACGATATGAGTTTAATTAGCTAAACTCATTAACAACATTAATCAATATTCGTTAACTGTGTGTACACTCCACTAAAGACTCACAGCTGAATTCTTCTCACTGTAGATATATTTCTGTGTCCATGGACATAGACCAATACCAGTAAGCTAGTCCTTCACAAGTGTTAATAACACCAGCTGGGTCAAATTGTCGTTTTACCCCTAGGTTACTTCTAGTCCCTAAATATCAGTGTTCCTCTAATGAACAACCTATTTATGATTCAACTACTAAATTGAAACCCCTCTCGTGCCATAAAGAGGGTAGAGCTCTTTGTTCAAGTCCCAGAGACACCAATTAAGGGAACACTTATCTACTTACCCTAAAGGTGGGAAAGGGTGAATTCCATCTTGTGTGATTATGTTCCCAGCTCCCCACTCGGTCTTGTCCCCAAAATGATAAGCATATTGAGTCGAAAATCTAACCACTCTAACCCGTACAAATCTAAGGACAATCCCTCGCAAACAGGAGTTGATAATACGCTAAGGATTAAGACTAAGTTACCTAGGTTATCCTAATGAAATAGAAATCCAACTAGTTAACGGAGTTACATCTAGTGATTACTATTTCATGGTCCGATCTTATACAAACTCATTTCATAGGATACCCTCACTCTCATGTCGCATACATGAACGCATTGGATCAATGTGTTTGTATCAAATACAAAGTGAACCGTATCCATAGTGTTAACGGGATAAGGTACCCAACCTTAATCCTATATTATAGACCCTTTAAGCTGATCTTGAACATTGATCCCCGTATGTCTCTACATACTGTTCAAGACTCATCAAACAGCTTAGGATGTTAGTTTATTAGATTTAGGTTATTAAGATAAAACTAATAATATAATCAACAAACACTTATTGAAATTATAATAATAAAACACTTTATTAATAACGATCAATTGATTATATTTACTATCTACGAGTTTTAGAACATAAAACCCAACATTAGTTTCTACGATGAACCAACAAGACGACCTTTGGAAACACAAATCTCGAAAAAAGATTATATCAAGATTTCTTGAAGAGAGACTTGGTGTAATAGAGAACAATAACATATATCATGAAGACATTGAAGTGACACAATTGTGTACAGTCTTGGACGTCATCGTTACTCCACCCAATTTTAAGATGCCAAAAGTTGGAAAGTATAGCAGGGCAACTATCTTAAAAGTCATTTCATCATGTACGACTAAAGGATGTTAGTCCAATTCCACAATGACAAAAGAGAGTTTATTCACCACTTTCAAGAGCGCCTAATTTGACGTTGTTAGATCTCGTGATAAGGAATGTATTCTTCATTAGATATGAGATATGATGAGGGTGCTACAAAGGTATCAACCTAGTTGAGATGTTCTGGTGGGCTTATTGATCCCACCTCTCTTTTTTATTTGGTTGTTCATTAAAAGATAGGCTAATTGGCTCAACTACTTATTGGTACCTATAGTTGGATATCTCCCAAGTGCACAAGTTTTCAAATAGTACAAGGACATTATTAATTTGGCCTCATACCATTTAAATCTTCGGTGTCTAAAAAAGAAAGCACTAGCCACTTTTAAGGAATATACTTAAAGAAATAAAATATAGTTGATCAAGGGCAACCTCCATTGACTGAGTAAGGAAATAAGCATGATGAATGTTTCATACTACAATAAAATACCTCTTACATTATGACAATGACCGAAAGACTAGAGGGTGAAATTTAAAAGAGAAAGGATTACAAATGATGCAGAAGTAGATGTTAGAATCATTAAGAGCATGATCCCACTAAAAGAAAAGATGAAGTGCATGAGATCAACTCAGGGTAGAGCATATCAGCCATGTCTCACTACCATCATTTAAACAAGTGACCTGTGAAGAGGAAATGTCAAATAAATGATAGACAAAGAAATGACAACGAAGCACTTGTGCCTATCGTCTTTAGTAGTGCAAGTCCATCTGATGAGTTAGCTTATACATACTCGAAAAAAAAAATTTAAGCCTCACAACTTTTGGGAAAAAAGTGCCTAAAATCATTAGAGAAATGAGATATTATTCTCTATTGGTTATACTATAACATTAATTCCACAGTATATAACCATTATATAAACAAATTAATTAATGTGGATTTTAATTTACTTAACTTTTAATTAAATCATATTTAATAAAGGAAAATTTTCATAAATATAATAAACTACTAAAATATATACGACCCGTGTAACAAAGCCCATAAAATTAGCCATTTTTTAAATATTTTAGATTTGCCCTTCCATCATTCTTCTCCACTCTGCGATTTTTTTATCATCTTTCTTTCTTCCGCTGCGATATCTTTCCATCTTTCTTCTGCGATTTTAATCTTTCTTAGCGATTTCTTTCATCTTTCTACTTTTCCTCTTTCTTTATGTTGTTTAGATTTGGGTAACCAAATCTGATTTCTTTCTATCGCATTTCTTCTTTTTCTCTTTTTTCGTCCGCTGCATGCGTCGTCTTTCTTTTTTTCCTCTTTTTTTACCTTGTTTAGATTAGGGTAACCAAATCTAAAAGATCATAGAAAGAATCTTGAAAAAAATTGTTTAGTCAAATCTAAACAATCGTGTACCAATTTTTTTTTTAAAAAAGATCGTAAATATTTTGGGTAGCCAAATCTAAATGACCAAATTTAAACGATCATGTAACCAAATCTAAACGATCATGTAACCCAATTAATTAAACGATCGTGTAACCAAATTAAACAATATAATTAAAAAAAATAAATCGTTTAGATTTGGCTATCCAAATCTAAACGATCGTGAACCAAACAATAGCCAAATCTAAACGATCGTGTACCAAATATATTATGCATGTTACCAAGTATATTACGCACGTTGTTGACGAGACATTTTTGGTATTTTCTATAATGAGCTTGTGGGCTTTTTTCGTTTTTAGAATTGTTCTATATAGTGTAAATATTTTGCCGCTTTGTTATATTTTTTAAAAGACCCTTTTAATAAAATTAAATCTTATTTATCTAAATTAAATCATATTTAATTAAGTTAAATAAATTATTAAATAATTAACTAATTAGTTTAATTAAATCATATATAATCAAAATTAATTTAATTAACTAACCAATTAATTAAGGGGCTCTTGCAAATATGACAATTTAGTATCATAAATTAGGCCCATAGCACATCATTTTTACATTTGCAAAAATAGAAAAATTGAAGCCCAGGCCGCATTTTAAAATTACGAAATTACGAAGTTACCCTTCGGTCATTACTGATACACCAATATATACGATTGATACACCAATATATACGGTTAATACACCAATATATATGGCTGATACACCAATATATACCGTCGATACACCTGATTTGATGTACTGCTTGTACACTTTTTTTTACTCTCTAATACTTCACTGATATATATTATTAGTTTAAAACACTTGATATGTTGTTGATACACTCAATCAATTAAATACACTTGAAGCACTAAGAATGATACACTTTATATATCGTTGATACACTTGTTATTGTTTCTTGATACACTCGATAGATTTAATACACTTAATCATTTGCTAAACTTTATTGATACATATTATTAGTTTGATACACTTGATATGTTGTTGAGACAGTTGCTCAACTGTTGATATACTCAATCAATTAAATACACTTTGCTGCACTAAGAATGATACACTTTATATATCATTGATACATGTTATATATCGTTGATACACTTGTTATTGTTTGCTGATACACTTGATAGATTTAATACACTTAATCACTTGCTAAACTTCGTTGATACATATTATTAGTTTGAAACACTTGATATGTTGTTGATACACTTGCTCAACTATTGATACACTTAATCGATTAAATACACTTGATGCGCTAAGAATGATACATTTTATATATCGTTGATACACTTGTTTGTTTGCTAATACATTTGATAGATGTAATACACTTAATCACTTGCAAAACTTCTTTGATACATATTATTAGTTTGAAACAATTGATATGTTGTTGATACACACTGTTGATACACTCAATTAATTAAATACACCTGATGCACTAAGCATGATACACTTTATGTATTGTCGATACAGTTGTTATGGTATGTTTACAATCTTAATAACATGTTGAACATCATTATCGCCTATAGTCAACAAATTAAAACTGAAAGTTCAATACATGACTCAGCCTGAATTTCAGTATGAATTAAGTTCATAAAGGAATCAAATGATGATATCGCTCCATCAAGCAAAACACAATTTGTTTTGTAATCCACGTAGTAATGTTGCTCATCCCATTGACCACTTTGAAAAACAATTATTGTCAATTTAACCATAACTACAATGAACTGCAACAATTTTGAAAAAATAAAAAACACGTAGTAAGTATATCAATCAACTAATACATATAATATAAGTATATCATACCGTTGATATAAAAAACTGATACAAATTACAAAAAAATCGAACCGAACGTAACTAAATAAAACCAAACTGATCTACAAAGTTCCTTTCGATAAAAGATATTATGAACAAATAAAAGAGATGAGGAAGAATTAATCATAGCCCTAATTTTAATAAATAATATATGAGCAATTTACAAAAATAATATTAGAGCTTCAAAAAAGGGGAAGAAATACATACATAATTCTTGTTTTCTCTGAAGAAACAATGAGGAGAATAGAAGAGGAAGACGAGGAGAAGATGATAAAAAAAAAAAAAAAAAAGAAGCCACGAAGAGGGAGAAATCTAAAAGAACGAAACTGAAGAGAGAAAAGAAGGATGGTGGAGAAGAACAGTGGAGAAGAGGCAGAAGAAGACGAGGAGAAGAGAAGTAGGTGAATAGGAGAAATGGTGAAGAAGAACGATAGACAAGAGAAGAAGAAAACGAAAAATGAAGGATAACAATAAAGAAAAACGAAAGAGGAAGAGAAAACACCAAATAAGACAATTTTGGAATAATAAAAAGAATAAAATAAGAAATATCAACCAAAATTAAAAAGTTGCTATATTTGCAAAATTGAAAATGTTAGTGCTAATATTGCTAAATTGGATTTTTATTGTGCCACCTAATACAATTTTCCATTAATTATTCATATTAATTAATTTTCATATTAATTAATTAACATGCATACTATACATTATAACCATTATAACATACTTTTAATGCATAAATATGTTAACCTACAGTGGGATTTTAAAACTATATATCATACTTTATGCACATACAATTTAAGCTTTAATTAAAACATACATCACATGCATAATTAATTAAAACATCCTAAAATGGATTGGTTTTGACTCCTAAATTAAGCTAACTACTAAATTATTACGTTAATTAATTGGAGAAGTACATATATGCTCCTGAACCACTCGAACTGACTTGAAACCCAAAAAAACGATTGAATCGGCCCATAAAACATTGAATCAGCCCAAGACCCAACTGATTGGGCTAGGAGGGGTCAAGCGTACAGATGAATGTCGGGAACAGGGCAAATGAGTACTAGATCAGATCCGGGCGCGCGGGTACGAACCAACAAATCGGGCGCGCATACTAGGTTGAACGAACTGTGGGCTGCATACGAAGCTTGGGTCGGGCTGGCCCATAAATAGACTGGACGCTAGCTGGGTCAAGAACTGGGTCGACGAGCCAGATCTCAAGTCTAAAGGCCAATTCGAGTTTGTCCTCCTTTTATTAAAAATTTAAACTTTCTCTCTCCCTATGTAACAATTATAGCTTAGAATCTAACTATAATGACTCTTAAAACATTACAGACCCTTAAACTATTAATTAGACCACAAAATGGGCCAATTACAATACTTATTACAAATAAAAACACCTAATTTAAGGCCAAAACCATAAGCTACCACTTTAGTTCACCACAACAATTCATCCAAAACACCCACCATATGCAATTGAGTAAAGTTATGCATGCTCTGATACCACATGATGGAAAGCATATAATCACAACGAAAAATACGGATCGAAACTTTACTCTAGATTGCATCTAAATAACTAGAAGATTAACATGTAAATTACCCTAATTAGAACAAAATTATGGTTAAAGGAAATACATACCTTTGTAGCTTTTCGATTCCTCGAAATTTCCTCAAGAACACGATCCTAGACCACTACTAGAGTTGACCCACTATTCTTCAAACTTAGAACTGGGTTGTGGGACCCATTCAATATGGAGAAAATTGAAAGAGTGGTGGAAAAATGAAGGTGAAATTTAGGGTTGAGATATTTTGAAGAGAGAAAAACTTTAGAAATAATTTCGTAAGTCAAAATTATCAAAATGACAAAAAGTTCTCAAAATCTTGAAAAAATATCCTTTTAAATAGACTAATTACATGCAAAATTGCATGTAGTTTATTAAATCTCAACACCTAATAATCCACTAACCATTAGTGGAACTGATTAAACCCTTTTAGACTGAGCTAATTAACATTCGTTAACTAACGAGTCATTCCACTAAAGTCCCGTAGTTGCACTCCCTTCACTATAGATATATTTCTGTCTATCTGATATAACCATGATCAATAAGTTAATCTTTTACAGGTTGTTCGTAATCTCGGCTAGATTGAAATACCGTTTTACCCCCAAGATTACATCTTGTTCCTTAAGTCCCTTGATCCACTATTGAATAATTGGTTTAAGGTCCAACCTATCAACCAAATCCCTCTCAGGCAAATGAGAAGGTGGGGCCCCTTGTTCAAGACTTGGATTCAGTTCTTAAGGGAACAACCTATCTACTAACCCTAAAGCAGATAAGAATGAATTTCGTCCTGCACCCTATGTTACTATCTATCCACCTAGTCTTACCCCTGAAATGGGAGGCTTATTAGGCCAATGTCGTTGAGCTGCCCTCATCCATGCAAATCTAAGGATAATACCATGTAAACAGAAGTTCATAGTTAGCTCAGGATTAAGATTAAGTTACCTAGGTCATCAAAAATCGAAATAGTCAATGTCAATTTTATATAGTCAACGGTGTTATTACTTAAAAGTGACTATTTCATGGTTCCAGTCTTATGTAAACTCTTTACATAGGATGCCTCCACTCTCATGTCTCTACATGAACAATTCAAGATCAGTTTGTTTGTGCTAACTACAGAACAGGCCGTATCCATAGTGTTCTCCGAATAAGGCACCCAACTTTATCCATTCACTATAAACTGTTTGGGCTATAAACTCGAACTTGATCCAAGTTTATGCCTCTACATAAAGTTCAAGTCTACACTAGATTGCCTCGAGACCTTAATTTATTGGATTCAAGATTATAGTATTCTATTTTTACTAATAGGTCCTTAATAAATACTTTATTGAATTAAATGTAATTTAAACTACAAACTACGAGTTTTAGGACATAAATTCCAACAATTCCATCACTCTCCACCTCGATAAGATCGAAGTATTTTAATCTTTATTTTTACTCATAGATTTTCAATTTCAGCCTTATACTCCTAGAACTTTTCAAGAACTTGAGACTTATGCTCCATTAAGTATAAATGACCATACCTCGAATAATCATTTATAAAAGAAATGAAGTATTCAAAACCTCCTTGAGCTTTCACATTTGTCGGACTATAGTGGTTCTTGAATGTACAAGTCTAAAGACTTTTTGACTCTATAACCTTTTCCGGTAAAAAGCCTTTTAGTTATTTTTTCCTCAAGACGAGATTCACATGGAGGTAATGAATCGCCTTTTAACTCACTTAGAAGTTCATTCTTTACCAATCTTTCAATCCGATCGAGATTGATGTGACCTAATCTTAAATGCCAAAGATAAATATTGTTACTTGGAAAAATTCTTTGCCTTTTATTTTGAGTGTTAGAAGTTTTAACTATCTCATGATTTGAAATTGCTTTCGCTTCATTAGGTCTTAATATGTATAAGTTGTTTCGTAACTTAGCTAAACAAATATGTACACCATTCTTAAAAATGAACACTTCACTTCAAGCAAAAATTAATAACTGAGTACAATTGTTCAATAAGTGAAGAAACATAAATTAAGTTTCTCTTAATTTTAGGAAATATGTAGAAGTTTTCTAAAAGCAAGAATCTAGTTCTAAAAAATAACTTGGCATCTTCCACTTCACGAGTCGAAAAGACGTCTCCCATTCCAAACTTGAGCATCATCTCACCCTCCTTGAGTGCTTGAAGCAACTTCTTGTAAAGAAGAACAAACATGGTTAGTGGCTTCTGAATCAAGTATCCAGACATTAATGTGATCTTATGTCTATTTAATTTTAAATAATTTTAAATTAAATTAAATTTAACCTAAGATCCTATGTTTTCATGCAACTCTTTATTATAGGTTGACGATTTTTTATTATCAAATTTTATAACTGTTATAAAATTAGTTAATTAGCCCTATAAATATGCATAGTATGTTTAATTAATTAAAATCAAATTATTATTAAGTAATAAACTATGTTACATGCAAAGCATAACATTAGTATAACAATTATATTAAACTATAGATGTAATATGCTCAATGAAAATTAATTTTTGTTTTAATTAATATAATACTTATATTGAAAAAATATCATGAAAATCATTCAAGGATATACAAGACATTAACTAAATATAACAAATTAAATTTATCTAAGTAATATCATGCATAATGCTTATCCAATTTCATATATTTAACATATCAACATGTATTTAAAAACTCATGAAATTAATAATCATGCACTAATGCTATCAATTATAACAATTATAATATATAAAAATGAAATACATAGAGCATTTCAATAACAATTGAACTTGTAACAATAAAGAATTTTGAAAAAAAATCGTTTAGCCAAATCAAAATGATCGTGTACCAAATTTTGAAAAAAAAATCATTTAGATTTGCACCAAATTTAAACGATCGTGTAGTCAAATCTAAACGATCGTGTAGCCAAATCTAAACGATCGTGTAGCCAAATCTAAACGATCGTGTAGCCACATCTAAACGATCGTGTAGCCACATCTAAACGATCGTGTAGCCACATCTAAACGATCGTGTAACCCAATTAATTAAATGATCGTGTAACCAAATTAAACAATAGAATTGAAAAAAACAAATTTAAACGATCGTATACCAAATATATTGCACGCATTACCAAATATATTACACGCGCATTGTTGACGGGACATTTTTGGTATTTTCCATGGTGGGCTTGTGGGCTTTTTCCGTTTTAAGAATTATTCTATACAATGTAAATATTTTGCCGCTTTGTCATATTTTTTAAAAAATCCCATAAAATAAAGCAATAATTATATTAATTGAGCTTTAAATATATCCTAAAACAGCTTCAAAGCTTTAAAACTGGTCTCAAAACCTTTAAAAAGCTTCAAACGGGCTAAAAAACCTTCAACAAGTCAAAAATAGCATCGTACTGGCCCAAAAGTCCTTGAACCGACCAAAAAACGGAAGAACCGCCCAAAAAAAGGTGAACCAAGTGGTCAGAAGTCAAATTGAAGCCAAATGGCGTGCCATAAGCCAACCAAAGTCAAACCACAAACCGAGCTGAGAAGGCGCATCTTGTCGCGCCTTCCTCTATGCCTGTTGACGCCATAATGAGATCAGCGTGATTGCCGCACGAACTTTTTTTTAGGTCTCGTTTTCTATGCAGTGCCAAAAAAAAGACAGATTGAAGACCTTCTGGTGATCTGATTTTGGTGAAATTAGTAACGGTTTTTTCAGAAAAACACCCCAAATCCAGAATTGGACTTTAAAATACAAAGTTTACAATAATAAATGCCCAAAAAATGTAAAGGCCTTTAAAATTGATTAAAAAAACAAAATTGTAAATCTTATATAGAAGAATTGCAAACCACATTCACAATGCATATATCTCACCAAATCAATGCAAATTTCTAATTTTCTCAATTAAAATTGAGATGACTCTTATACCAATTTAAGGGGTAAAAGCCTTAAGTAGAAAAATTTACCAGCACCCTAAACTCAATTTAATTGTGAAATTAAAAAGACCACTACATTGGAAAAAAATACTAAAATTAACTTACCGTAAGGATAAACATTATTTCTAAAAAAATATAGAGAAAAAGAAACTTACGTACGTTGTGGACTCTGTATCTACCAATCACCAATTTTATGACACTACCACTTAGAAACTTTCCTATTTTTTGAGAATGAGATTTTGGTTTGTGGGAACAGAAATTGGAGTGGAAATTTTTGTGGAGTGTTTTTTTTTTTCAGAGAGTACGTAGAGTTACAGAAGCACCAGGCTATCTCATGTATCCTTACCTCCCCTTTTTCTTTAGATTGAAGAAGATGGAGTTACAGAGAATATAGGATACTTGAGAAAACCACCCACATGCCCTAAATAACTCCCTTAATTAAGAAAGTTATTAATTTAGTTTAATTTAAATTTAAATTAAATAAATGAACATTAACATTAATATTAAAATAAGGGAAACTTACATATATGTAACAAAATACCAAACTATTTACGGCCCGTGTAACAAAGCTCATAAAGTTAGCTATTTTTTAAATATTTCAAGTTTTCCCTTCCATCCTTTTCTCTTCCTCACGATGAAATCATTTTCTTCCTCCTGCCATTTCTTTCATCTTCTTTCTCCTGCGATTTCTTTAATTGTCTTTCTTCTTTTCTTCTTCTTTTTTCTACGATTTCTTTCCATAAATTTTCTTATTTTTCAATTCTTTTTTATGTCGTTAAATCTTTCAATCGTCTTTCTTCTTTTCCTCTTTTCTTCTTTTTTTTTTCGCTGCGATTTCTTTCCATCATCTTTCTTCTTTTCTGATTTTGTAATTTCTTTCAATCGTCTTTTCTTCTTTTTTTATTCTTTTTTACATCGTTTAATCTTTTCATTGTCTTTCTTCTTTTCTTTTTTTTTTTCGCTGTGATTTCTTTTCATTGTTTTTCTTCTTTTCTTCTTCTTTTTTTATGTCGTTTAAATTTGGATAACCAAATTTAAACGATCGTGTACAAAAATCATTTAGATTGGAGTAGCCAAATCTAAACGATTGTGTACCAAAAGAATTAAAAAAAAATCATTCAGCCAAATCTAAACGATCGTGTAGACAAATCTAAACGATCGTATAAAAAAATAAATGATCATGTAGCAAAAGAATTTAAAAAAATCGTTTAGCCAAATCTAAACGATCATATAAAAAAATAAACGATCGTGTAGCAAAAGAATTTGAAATAATTGTTTAGCTAATAATAGTAAGTTAGTCCTTTACACGTGTTTCTAACACTAGCTGGGTCAAATTATCGTTTTATCCTTGGGTACCTTCTATTCCTTAAATACACTACAAGATTTTTGTCTTTGCTGACGTAGAAAAACGTGGACAGAGCTTCTACCGACGTTTTTTTTTGCATGGACACGTTGTGTGGCATTGTGTCGGTAGAAATGTCCATGCAAATTAAAATCGTGGGCAAAAAAAATATATCTAACCACGAAAAAATATCGACGGAAATGTATTTTTCCCATAATCATCATCGCGTCGGGAAAAATAGATTTTCTTGCCACGAAAAAAACGTCAGCATAAATTTATTTTTACCCACGATCATCATCACGTCGATAAAAATAAACTTTCTGGCCATGTTTGTTTTGTGGGCAGAAACTGTTTCTACCAACGAAAAGATTTTTTGTTCGGCAAAAAGAAGATTTCTCCCCATATTGCTACATTTATCAGCAGATATGCTTCATATTTATTATTAATATCGTATGCTTCTAAATTAATTTTCAAATATAGAATGAATTTCTTGGCTATAACAAAATATATCAAACATTGCAACAAAAAATTAAAAAAGAAAATATTTCCAACCACTAATACTTTGTCAAAATATGACAAACCATAATTCTTTAGTTGCAATACCAAAATATATAAATCTAAGCTATATTAAATTTGTCAAAATATGACAAACCATAACTCTAACTTGTTTAAAATGAATCAAGTATAAAAACAAGTAAAAATAAATGACATAGGGAAACTTTCATAAATATAACAAATTACTAAAATATTTACAGCCCGTGTAACAAATGCCATGAAATTAGCCATTTTTTAAATATTTCAAGTTTGCCCTTTCGCCTTTCTTCCCTTCCTCGCTGCGATTTCTTTCATCATATTTCTTATTTTCTGCTGTGATTTTTTTCCATCGTCTTTCTTCTTTTCCTCTTCTTTTTTTACGTCGTCTAAATTTGGGTAACCAAATCTAAACGACCATGTACAAAAAATAGCAAAATCTAAAAGATTGTGTATAAAGAATCTTGAAAAAAATCATTTAGATTGGAGTAGCCAAATGTAAACGATCGTGTAAAAAAAGTAAATGATTGTGTAAAAAGATAAAAGATCGTGTATAAAGAATCTTGAAAATAATCATTTAGATTGAAGTAGCCAAATGTAAACGATCATGTAAAAAAAAAGTAAACGGCCATGTAAAAAAAAGTAAAATATTGAGTATAAAGAATCTTGAAAAAAAAATCATTGAGATTGGAGTAGCCAAATGTAAACGATCATGTAAAAGCAATAAATCATCGTGTAGACAAATCTAAACGATCGTGTAACAAAAGAATTAAAAAAAACCATTTAGCCAAATCTAAACAATCGTGTAAAAAAATAAACGATCATGTCGAAAAAGAATTAAAAAAATTCATTTAGTCAAATCTAAACGATCATGTACCAAATTTTGAAAAAAAAATTATTTAGATTTGGGTCTAAATCTAAACGATTGTGTAACCAAATTTAAATGTAACCAAATTAAACGATCTTGTAATAAAATTAAACTATAGAATTAAAAAGGTAAATTGTAGCCATATCTAAACGATTGTGTACCAAACAATAGCCAAATCTAAATGATCATAAATATATTACGTGCGCGTTGTTGACGGCTTGGTTGAGGTACATTTTTTATTTTTACACGATGGGCCTGTGGACTTTTCTCGTTTTTGGAATTGTTCTATACAGTGTAAATACTTTGCCGTTTTGTTATATTTTTTAAAAGACCCCAATGACATATGTACTTTAAGACAAAAAGTCCTCATATGTTTTAAACCATTAAAAAACCTAAAAGAATGTCCTAAAAATGTTAAAACAGGATGCAAATAACCTAAGTTTGACTTTCAAACTCAAAACCTAGGTGTAGTATGAATAAGGAACGGTAACTTACAATGGTGTAAATTGGAGGGACAATTCTATTGTTTTCGGACTTAATAGTTGGCGTAACAAAGAAACGGGGGGCAATATCTTGTGACCTAGACTTGGTAAGGTGTATACCAAATTTTACCCTACATTTCAAATTCCATCTAATTGAACCCCTTCTTCCTCTCTCAATACTGCCAAATCTTCCAAGAATATGGTATTCACTTCTAAGGTTTTGTCTCGCTAACTATCAGAATCAAATTATTTGAATATTAATACGATAAATTGGAAGTACAAAAATTGGACCTTTGAAGACAAATAATGCATACTAATTGTTTTATTCTCCACAAAGCATTGTAGTGTAGTTCACTAGTACAAATTTGGGTTTGAACGACACAAAATTTGCGTCGTAAAAACATTCTACGATACAATTTTTGCGTCATTGAAGCCACTGTTAAGAAATGTTATTTAACGACACTTTGAAAAATGTGTCATTAAATATGCTTAGATGACACCAAAATCGTATAGTTAATACCTAAATCTTGACGCAATAAATATGTCATCGATGTCTATAACTCGACACCAATATATTGTTTTCAATACCCTTACATTGATACTTTACATGTGTCACATTGTCTATACCTTGATACTAATATATTGTCATTAATACATTTACATTGACGCTTTAAATGTGTCACCGTTATCTATACCTTAACATGAATATATTGTCATTAATACAGTTACATTAACGCTTTAAATGTGTCACCGTTGTCTATCATTCAACACAAATATATTGTCATTAATACCCTTATATTGACACATTATATGTGTCACCTTTATCTATAAATCAACACCAATATTTTGTCATGTTTAAATGTTACGTTGCACATAATTATTGTCAAGAAATGTCCTTTCACAACACTATTATTGATTAATAAAGGTTTATATGTCGACACTTGTTTGACATCGTTATTTTTCAATTCACAACACATATTTTTCTATCATATATTTATCCTATAAAAAAAAATTAAATATGTGATTCAACATTACCCACATATGTTTAGAAAGATTTTTATATTGATAATAAAAAAATGTAAATTACATTGTTGGTAAAGGTTTTACAATAATTCAAAAGATAAATTAACTGTAATATTACATATATGTGTGACCTAATCTAATCAAAATGATATGTAAATGAAGGTGATCGATTTCATGGTCCACAAATTCTTCAAATATCTACACATTTACCGAAAATGAACCTTAATCAATATTCATTAAGTACATGTCAAGAACCTCTGAATAAGCACACAAATGATTCAAGAGAAGCCAAGATAAAAATAAAAGAGATGTTCTTTCCTTGACAAAAGCCTTAAAAGTCATTCAAAGACGATGAAACAAGTTGCAACTACAACCAAAGTTTTTTTTTTTTTTTTTTTGGGGGGGGGGGGGGGAAGTAAACAAGTGAAACATGTACCTCTTGAATACAAAAAATATTTATCACATGAAGAAATACGATAGAACTCATGGACCCCCAAAAATGATATAAGAGAACATACTTCGAAGTTTTTCAAGTCCTAATAAATAAAAACAAAAGAAAAAACATTATCAAACAAATGTAACTTGCATTAATACAACTAAGCTCTAAATAAAAATTTACAAGATAAGAACTCAATGAAATGCTGCATTAGGATAAATACATCTTTAATATTGTTTCTACAATGTTTACATGGACACATAAATTTATTGGCATTTGACTTCCTTTTCTTCACTTCTTGCAGAAAATTTCATGCTCCTTCCATATACTCACTAGTAGCACTATTAAATAAAGTGCACTATTAAATAAAATTAATTTAGTTTAATATGCATTAAAGGTTAACTCAATATTAAGAGTTAGTTACTTTCATATCAATTTAAATATACCCAATTTTTGTTTAACATTTTTTAGATGTTAGAAATCTTAATTGGATGACTAGTTCAATTGTCAATGACTTGGTTGACAAGTCACTACTTGAGAAAAGAGAATATAAAAGAAAGTCAAGGAAGAAATGAAAACAGATAGCAAAAAGGCCACTTCTTTAGATGAAATAATAGGGACCACAGCAAAACAAGGGTTAAGGAAATTTAATGATATGTTTCTTAGTTGAACTAGTGTAAGAACTAAGATTTTTTCTTTTAAGTTCTAAACTCCTTACCTAACTGCAACCATTATGCAGGTCATAACTCTAAACTCTAAAGTACATTTTCTCAGTAAACAAACATTGGCAAATGAACTGCAAGGATATATCAAAAGTTGCTACAATAATATGTACTCTTTCTACATCACATTCATTTACATTGAAGACCAAGTATGCAAGAAAAAAAATTCAAGTATGCAAAAGCATAGAAGTTGGAAGGTATTTAATTTGTCGTTCATGCAAAGAGATAGTCAGTAGAGGTCGTCGGAGAAAAACGAAGGTCAGTAGAGGATGTGAAACTTAAGATCTACATTATAGTGGAGAAATTATTTGGGTTAACAGTTATATTTCAGAGTTTGGAATGATGAAAAGAGTTTATATAGAGATACTGATATTCCACTTAATGCCCTGACCATAAAAACAATGTAGAAGAAAGGAAGAAAAGATTAACCTAGAATCATTAGCTTCAAGTGTTTAATAGTAGTAGAGAGACGAGCTGGTAGGCAAAGAACCCTAAGTGAAACCCATGTGGACGATGGTGAGAGATCAAATGAAGCTGAAAGATCGCAAGTCAGAGAGATTGAAGTTGAGAAATAGAATATTCTTGGGAAATCGATCGTGTGATGAAAGTGATGACGAATGGAGCCAATGATGACAGATAGAGAGATGGCAAAAAGGAAAGGTAGTAGCAGTCGTCGTTTGAAGGTGGGTTTTGTTGTTATTTGAGGTAGTAGCAGTCGTCGTTTAAGGGTGGGTTGAATGGCAGTCGCGTAGTCTCTGGTTAACCAAAAGAATGAGGGGAGTCGTCATAAAGGGCTTAAAAATAGGGGGATTGGGGAAATATTTTGGCGAAATAAATATTATTATTTCTTATTTCCCACTTTTTTTTTTCTTTTCAATAGTCCAATTTAAAATAGGCTATCTTCAAAGGCTATTAAAAGCATTATTTCTTGTAGTAGGTGACACTAAACAATTAGCTATCGGCCAAAAAATATTCCAATATCTCATAAGATCCCATCAATCTTGGATTAAGCTTTCCTTTTCTACCAAAACGAAGCATAACTTTCAACTCCAAATGTGTATGACATTTATCTGCATAACGTTTTTGGCGATCTTAGGTTGTTTTTAGTTTTCTTTTGATAACCTCTATTGGTTTATTGCTAACTAGTACCAATTTTTGGCCAAGTCACTTCCTTCCCCTCACTTCATCCTAACATATGGGGTTCTACACTGTCTACCGTACAAATCTTCGTATAGTGTCATTATAATACTAAAATGTTAACTATTAATATAAGAAAATTTTACCAATGGTGAGAGAATCTTAACTACCTCGGAATTGTAAAAACAATAGCTTGGGAGCATATCCTTCAAAGTCTGAATAGTTCTGTATTGCGGTATTTGAGTAGCTTTGTTAAGAGTTTTAGGGTAATTATGTATGCAGAGAGTTCGGGGAGCGTATTAGCTCTGTTTTAGGTTAGGTCTTCTCTAGTGGCTAAGATTGTGAGAAGATAGCTAGAAGACAGTCAGCTCTAGAAAAGGCTTGGGAAGTCCAAGTACAGCCAAGAGGCTGAGCTTTAGTTGAGGTCAGATGGAGCCATAGTTAAGAAAGACAGACTATGTGTTCCTAGTGTCAAAGAGTTGAAAGATGCTATTGTGAGGCCCAGGTCCGAAATAGAAGGGTCATTCTGGCTAAGTGTAATATGAAAAGAAGTAGGCGTTTGAGGTTAGATTGTGTTAAAGCTAGGCGACACGATAGGACTAGCAGGCAAGGAAGAAGTACGCGTTCAATGCTAAGAGTTAAGGGTTATGTGTAGTAACGCGAAGTAAAGTCAGGTGAGAAAGAGTTTAGCATTCCGAAAGATAAGTTTAGCATTTCAAGGGAAATGTCTAGTCTTTTGTTGACAACTGGATACGTGTTGAGCTTAAGTTGATTGCATGCCCTGATGAGTTAGAAGCCGACATGTGTAAAGTGTAAAGATGACTCACCGAATTGAAAGGCTATTATAGATAAGATTGAAGGGTCGGAAGAGAAAGTTGCTAAGTGTTGTTATTATGATAATTTATTAAGAGGAAGTGCTAACTGTTGAATAGTCGGTTGATAGAATCACTAGGCGAGAAGATCAGGGATTCAAGGGGAGGAACGAAACTAAGGCTATGCGTTTTTGTGAGTGATCTTATAAAAAGAAAGAATTGTTTTGAAAGCATTCCTTCATGATCTTATGTTCGATGTTTATTGTATGAGATTGTTACTAATGCGATGTTGTCTATTGAAAATAAAGCTTTTAAGCTAACACTTCTTATTTGTTGATTGTGATACTTGTATGATGTATGTGAGTAAGACTTGTAGCCTGTTGATATAAAGAAGCTAATCATTATGTGTGGTCTTAATTAAGTGAAGACGTTGAAGTAATGTGAAGCGAACCAGGGAAATTCCCCAAATGACACTAGTGGAAATCCCAGGTCTAATATGAAAGCTGGTGGAGTGAATTCCAGGTCTACGCGGTTAAATGTTGGTGAAGTGAATCCCAGGTCTGAGTGAGGAATGGTTCATGTTCTTGATGGAAAGACGCTGGTGGAAATCCCTTGGCCTAACGCGAGACTGTGGTGAAGTGAATCCTAAGTCGAGGAGGTTAGATGCTCATGGAAGACTCCCAGGTCTAGGGGAGGAATGGTTCATGTTTTGTTAAAAAAGGAATAAGAGGAAACTATTGTGTGATTTCTGTGGCTTATGAAATAAGGTGATATGAATCTATGTTTATGAAAATGATATTTATTTTGTAAATATGTTGTATTCCCCAAAAAGGTACTTCTAAACTCTCACTCACTAAGTCTTTGAATTACATTTTAAGTTTTCCCTTCCTCATGTTATCAGGCATTGAGCCCAAGTAAAGAAAGGTAAGGTGAGTTGTTATGCATTGAGGTAAACAAGCTAGGCGTTAAGTTAAAGAAGTTGTGCTAGGCGTGGAAGGCCTAAAGTTTATGTTTTAAGTCTTGTTGTAAAGAAACCATAATTTGTCACACCTACCCTATACACATCCTAAAACTTGCAAGCCAATACGTGACGTAACTCGAGCAATCCTGAAGCCTCTAATGCGAAATGCCAAAATGCTCAACTTAGGTTCTTAAGCTTAGCTTAACTGGTTGGCGACTTTACACTTGGACTTAATTTCAAACTTTAGGCGATAAGAATCTCGAGGTCTCTTCGGGCCGAGAAAAACAAAATTATAAATTTTTTAAAACTGTGCTAGTTTTGAAATATAGTGCTAGTTTTGAAATATAATGCTAGTTTAGTTGATTTTCCAATTTTTACACAAAGATGAACCCATAGTAGGGTTTTATTCGGGCACCCTTGGATTGGATTGAGCTCCACCAGCAGCTACAAACCCACTAAAATACTCCAAATTCCGATCAATGTTTTGTTTTTTAGATTGATTCGTGTTGTTTCTCTTTTCTTTCTCAATTTAGATTTCTTGAACTTTTTTTAATCATCGTGATTTCTTCTTTATCTCTGTTAATACTGTGCTCTGCTGTCTGGAGAAGAAGTTGTCGGACTCCTTCAGGGAGGAGGATGTTAATGTCCGCAATCTTTGTAGCTGAGCTTCAAAGGTACTAGTTTCCACCTACCTCTACCTCATTTTTCCTCTTCTCCTTCTACTGACATGCTCACCAAGTTTTTTTTTTTTTATTATTTTCATTATCAATTATAGTTTGGATGTATTGTGTTTTGATTTTATTTTATCGAGACTTATCCATTGTTTTGCTTGTTTCTTTCTATGCGAATGGGAATATTAATTTTCCTACTCATGGAATTGGTCTAATTCTAAAAATTCAAATCACGATTCTCATAAATTCTTTATTATTATTTTTTTTTTCATTTCTTCTCTGAATCAATTTTCTTTGTTTGTGTTCTCATGTTTTCACCTGCATTTGCTGGATTTTGGCAGGTTTTGGAGCTTAAATTGATCATATACCTCAGAAGAATGGTCTGTAAATATTCTACAAAATTTTTGAATATTTGTGTAGCCTCATTTTGTAAATCTCAGCAAATGCAGAAAGCTGAAGCTGTTATAATAGACGGCATACGGATAGGAGTTCTCCCTAATGTAGTGACTTACAATACATTGATTGATGGCTATTGTCGATTTAGTGGCATGGATGCTGCTTATTCTGTTCTTTATAGAATGAGGGAAGCTGGTATAAGCCCAGATGTTATTACTTATAATTCTTTGATAGCTGGTGCTACTAGGAATTTCTCATTAGAACAATCCCTTGATCTGTTTGAAGAAATGCTTCAATCGGGTATCACTCCTGATATATGGAGTTACAACACCTTGATGCACTGTTTCTTCATATTAGGAAAGCCAGACGAAGCCTATAGAGTTTTCAAGGACATTATACTCAAAGACCTTTCTCCTCATCCGGTTACATTTAATACAATGATTAATGGCCTTTGTAAACATGGATATACAAGTAATGCTGTTATGTTATTCAGAAATTTACAACGCCATGGATTCATTCCTCAATTAGTTACATATAATATTCTTATTAATGGTCTTTGCAAGGTGAGTAGGTTGAGGGCTGCTATAAGGATGCTCAATGAGGCCGTGGATTCGGGTCTTGAGCCTAATGCTGTAACATACACAACCTTGATGAAAAGCTGCTTTAGATCTAGGCAATATGAACATGGATTTGAGATTTTTTCTAAGATGAAAAGCAAAGGATATGCTTTCGATGGCTTTGCTTACTGCACAGTTATTGGTGCTTTTCTTAAGTTAGGCAGGTTTGAAGAGGCAAATTCTTGTACGGAACAGATGATAAAGAATGATGTAGGAATTGATATGACTTTTTATAACACACTCATTAATTTATACTGTAAAGAAGGTAAGTTAGAGGCTGCATATAAGTTGCTTGATCAGATAGAGTCACGGGGACTAGAATGCGACGACTACACTCATTCTATAATAACTAATGGGCTGTGCAGGGTTGGTAATATTGAGGGGGCCATGCAACATTTGAATTGTGTGTATACAACAGGTTTTGCGTCAAACTTGGTAGCCTTAAATTGTCTAATTGACAGGTTGTGCAAGGCTGGACAGATTGACCGTGCAATTAGATTGTTTGAATCGATGGAAACAAGGGATTCTTTTACCTATACCTCCTTGGTGCACAATCTTTGCAAGGCAAGGAGGTTCCGCTGTGCGTCGAAGTTATTGATTTCATGTTCAAGAGGTGGCATAAAGATTCTTAGGGCTACACGACGTGCAGTTATTGATGGTCTTTATTCTTCAGGATTTACAAGTGAAGCGAGGAAGCTCAAATTCAAATTACATTTGGCTCGACTTTTTCCTTGATCATCTGGGTCTGAATATTGCACCAGATTATATAATTACTTCAACTCTGAAAATCAATTTTTCTCTTCGTGGGCGATGCAAGCATCAAGTACTATACATTAACCCTCTTTCTCCCTCTCTCAAATGAATGTACAGTTACTTACACTGTTATTCAGTCTTCTGGGTTTACAATATCATTTCATTTGCAGTCTTCAATATAACTAGTTACTTTTTCTCTGTGTACTTTAAGCATTAACCTCTTTTTATTTCATCAATGAAAATTCTTGTTTTCGTTAAAAAAAGAAAAAGGAAGCTGACAAGAGCTTTAGTTCAATTGACACATGTGTATGCTGAGGACCAAAAAGTCCATGGTTCAAACCTCTCTGTACCATTTTTACTAAAAATAAATAAAGAAAGAAAAGGAAGAGACTCTTTTGCATAACTTATTTTTTTGACATGAATCGCCACCCTTCTGCTTGTTTATTTATCTCTCTTTCTCTTTCTCTCTCTCAAATGATTACACAGTTATATACACTGTTATTCAGTCTTCTATGACTTTGATTTTTGAATATCATTTTCCATTTTTACTCTTCTATGTAGCTAGTTTGTTTGACTTAAATCACCTTTCTGCTGGTTTATTTTGGCACAAAATGCAACTATTATATTTATCTATCCATCTACCTATATGTATATATATTTCTGTTCAATCGCTATATTAAACTGTTGCTTTTCCTTATTCCCTGGGTCTGATTTGCTTGTGTCAACTCTTTATTTCTGGTTAATGTGATGGCAGGATGTTTGAGACAGGCAGCACTCATCATCTGAAGAAATCTAGACGAGAAAACCATGAGAGGACTAGCTAATTGTTCCGAATGATGGCAGGATGTTTGAGACAGGCAGCACTCATCATCTGAAGAAATCTAGACGAGAAAACCATGTGAGGACTAGCCAATTGTTCCGAATGATTGGCTACACATGGAAGATGAAATACCTGCAAAGTGAGGGCTGCATCAGAGATTTTTGCCTCAACGGAGGCTGTCCTTGATTATAATCATTCCGTTTTCAGATTGGTAAGTTTTTCGAATTTGATACGGATTTTTTTAGGCGTCAAGTGTTGAAGTGTTGAAGTAAAGGTTCTTCTGTCTTTGATTGTTATGATCAGAGAGTTCAGCCTCACATTCACTACAAGAAAAAGGTCTTTCTAAGTCTTTGGATATAGCCTTTTCCAAAATGGCCTATGGAATTGAAAAGAAAAACATGCTAATTAATTGAAGAGTAAGGGAGACCGCGAAAGTTGAATGAAAAATGGGGGGGATAAACTTTTTAGATCCCCTTTCCCCCACTTTTTTTTGCCACATTCTTTTTTTTTTTTTTTAAAGAAAAACATGCTAATTTCTTTTTGAAAAAAGAATGGCAAGAAAAAGTGGGGGAAAGGGGATCTAAAAAGTTTATCCCCTATTTTTCATTCAACTTTCGCGGTCTCCCTTACTCTTCAATTTTTTGTTTCTCTTTCCCCCTCCCCTCCACTTTTGTATATTTTCTTACCGACCTAAAAATTCTTGTTTTAGAGGACCTCTACATGTGTGAAGATGAGATTCCACGCCTTCTGCATCAAATTTGGGTACAATAAGCTACGAAGATCAACGACGGTGGATCTGATACCAGTGGTGGATCCGTGGATGGAGGATAGGGAACAGTGGCGGATCTAATCTGGTGGCGACAAACTCTTAGCAATAGGACACAAATGTTGATTTAGTAGAGGCTTAATGGAGGGAGCAACGAGCGGGCAAAGCAGAGTGAGTCTACGCGACAGATCTGGTACCAACCTACTGTTCTGGGTGGTTGAGGTTCTTCAAGCATCTTGGTTCTAAGCGGGGTTGGGAAAGGTCCTTTGGGTATAGTGGTTTTGGGCGGCAAGTTCTTTGATTTAAGTTTCACAGAAAGAAAAAACTACTTAGTGTTGAGTTTCTTCTGAATCATTGTTGTTGGTTGGTCCTTGGATTTCTATTGATTAATCTCAGTTGAATGATGGATTTGATTTGATAGTGTTGAGTTTACTGGAGCTTAGAAGAAAGATCCCCTGAAACTACAAACAAAAGAAGATGGGAAAATTATGCCTCTCTGTGCAAAAAATTGAAGTGGTTTCAGATCCTGGTAAAACGATAACTGGTTTTGTTAAGAGAGGGGATGAATCTCATCAGCTCGCCGGTTGATCTTTGACTCTACCTGATTCTCGATCACAAATTTCTAGATCTGGGAGTCTGGAAATGGAGACTGAGAGTGCAAATAAGTTCGAATTGTCGCTAGCTTCCACTCTCTTTCTGCTTGCCTCCGCCCCTTAGCGGCCATATGGGTTGAGACTCCTCTCTTCCAACTTTGAGCCTCCGAAAAGGGCAATTTGTGAATCTATCTCACCTTGTGTGCTTTGCACATGGAAATGGAGTGGTGTAATCCATTCTAGTTAAGAGATAACAATATTTTTTTAATCTTTAATTTTGTTTTGATTAATCAATCAGTTTGAAGTTGAAAGGAAGCCCCTCAGTGTCTACTCTGTAATTATTGACATGTCTCGTTTTTGTATAGATAACTGGAGCTTCTCCATTGATAAACATCTTGAATATCGGGTAATTCCAAATGCTCTTCATTCCCTTCATTTGCTTGCTATGTCCATAGTTAGAGATCTTAATACAAAGGAAAAGTGTACTTTGTGCTGATGGATATCCGGATGATTATTGCCACTTGCCTTTTGACGGTGTGGCAGTTAATCAATTTCTGCACTGGACTTTGCATGTCAATCAAATGTTAGAATCAATTTTAAATTCCTTGGCTTGATAGATACTATACAAAGTGAAATCACTTTGGCGGGTTAGTTTTATCTTTTTAGAGATCGTCTCTTTTTTTATCTATTTGGGACAATTATTGACCCATTTACTTATACCTTATTTTTAATCTATAGTATACATATATTCATTATTTTGATATTTTTATGCAGAATATGAAAGAAGACTCCAATACGAACCTAACGCAATGAAAATCACCTAAAACATAGTCCGAATGAAGAACAAGCAAAACAAAAATTAGGGGCAAATTGATAAATATCTAAAAAGTCGTGACACACATCAACTATCAACATGGGTTAACAACCCTCACGAATTCGAACCCCAAATGAAGCGTTTATTTTTTGGATTTTTCAAAGCCAAAACGTTGTCGTTTTGATCCTCTTTGTGTGCCTTAGACGTCATTGTTTGAAACTCACCCAATGCGAATGAAATTCGAAATTATTTAAAACTTCCTACACTCGCCTTCATCCGTCTGCCCACCATTCTCCCTTCGCCATGTGTTGCTTACTGGTTGTGCGTCTCCTCCCTACCCGAGTTCGAGTCTCCACCGCTGCATTTCCATTTTTTCTTAGAATTTAAGTGGCAAATGCGAAATATTTAGCAAAAATTCGAAAAATAACTTATTTTTCCGTCAATTGGAACACATGCGAGTGAGGTTGCAAGTTTGAATCTCTTGGTGACGGTTATTTCTAAATATTTTCTATATATACCTATTTTTTCCCAAATTCATCATAAATCCACCACCAATTCACCATTTTTTTCTCAAATAAACCTTATATTCTCCTAAAACTCTCTCTTTAACTCTAGAAATTACTCCTTCATTCCTCCTTTTCTTTGTTCTCTCATTTAATTTCTAGAATTATATTTTAATGGAGGGTTAATCACCAAAAGGTAAGTGGGTTCAGGACTTTTCTATTCTTGGAGAATTTTTCTTTTATTTTTCCTTATTAATTATATATGATCAAATCTTTGAATTTCTTGTAGTTTTTGTTCAATCCCTAATTTTCTTGTATACAACATAATTCTTTCTTTTAATTACAAGCATTCTTGTCAATTTAATTTTTGATATTGTTCTTGATTCACCAAAAATTAATGAAAGATTAATTTGATTAGCTTTGTGTACTCAAAAACTCCATCTAATTCTTGATTGCAACATGTTAAATCTTGAAATAGAATAATTCTAGATGAATCCCATTTTTCTTGAAAATTTTTGAATTTGATTGCATCAATTTTATTGTGCACAATTAAATCCAATTAATTCATTAATTGCAAATTGTTTCAGAAAAAAAAAAGGTGCGAAAGATACTTTGATCTTGTTTAAAGAGGAAGATTAGACTTTAGTTGTTATTGTAAGAATATACACTAAACGTTTGAGGTGTGATTGTCTCTTTTCTTGAAATCTTTGAAGTTGATCTTGCAAGAATCTCCTTTTAATTAAGCAAAAATCATTCCTTAATCCTCTTAAATCATTTCCTTTTGTCAAGACAAATCTAGGTAAGTGCAACCTACCCTTAGCAATAAATTTCATTTCTGAACATATTTCTGCTTGATTGTAACGACCTTGCTTATATATACTTTGATACTTATTGATTTTGACTTGACATCATGTCCGTTCTATAGCTATTATTATTGATATTATAATCGTTGTTATTAGCATGATTATAATTACTCGTTTACTACCACATTCTCATTATAATTATCTGCTTACTTGAAATTTTCTCAGCTTATGGACACGTATGTTTTTGAATTTTAAACCTATACACCTGGACTTATCTATTGTCAATCAAATATATGATTAGACTAAATTGATGCATTTTGTGTTGTCTTATTGTATTCAATAAGACAACATAAAATGGTTTGTTCAGAATGCTAACCTTCTAATATTAACGTTCTAAAATTATTATCATAGAATGTCTTATTGAATATATGAAAATGGTTTGTTCAAAATTGTTTGTTCCAGGCACTAATTTGTTTCGGGTTAAGCTTCACCTAGGCATATGTTTCAGTCTGCAACAGTCAAATGTATGAAGAAGATTTTGGTTTTGAAAGGAAAAGAGCGTGGAAATGTGTCAATTAGATTTTTATAGGTTAGGAGAAATGAATGGCTTAACTATTACCATAGAATATCATTAAAGGATGATGAGGTAGGGATGGACGACATAAACACATCATATATAAAGTCTGAATAGAAATATATAACTAATCTGGAGAGGAATGGTTGATTGAAGATAAATTTGAGACGTGTTCGTTGTGCCAAGAAATTTAGGAATGCAATTGAAGGGGGAACATCCTAGACACTATTGATGTATCACTTAATCTTTTACTATTAGCTTTGAGAAACACTCAGATTTAAAAAATTGCATACTGAGTGAAACTTGAAGTGATTATTACAGGTTGAAGTGCTCGTGATTAGGTCTTTTGATAACTTTCTTAATTATTGTAAACCCTAGATTTAAGGACCCTTAAGATTCACAAGAATTTGGCGAAAGAAGAGAAAAGTTGAGTTGGAAAAGAAGAAAGAAAGTTCTCTTGAAAGTTGGTAATTAGCTATGTGACATGGTTGGACATGAAGGCATGAGAACTGATAACATGTAGAACTACAAGTCATTGTAGCCTTTTAGATAGAATAGTGTGACCAAAATGCATAAGAAATGTGTCAAAATGCATAGCTTATGTTGTAAATTCATAAATATTTGGAAACATACTTTACATAAGCTTTCATGTCTGTTTCACCCTGTTTTTAATGTATAATTGCAAGATTATGAACAAAAGAAGAAGCTGACGAATCGTAGAGGAACTTGCGAGAAGACTAGGCAATAAGGTCATATCAGTAGGCGAGAAGAGGTTTGTTGGAAGACAAAAGTGGTAGATGGAGTTAATGTGACTTAACATTGAAGTAGCTTTCGGTGCTGACATGTTTAGAAGACTAGATTTCCCGCCTACATTTGTATATATAAGGGGCTCCATCACCATCAAGAAAACGATGCCCAGATAGGCCAATAGCCAGTCTGAATGGGTTGAACCCTAGAGAGTAGTGGGAAGGAATAACCTTTCTACCGTTTGTAAAGTTTTTCTTCATCTTCTCTAGTCAGTCAACGAGTGAGAGCTTGAGGTTTGAGTGAAGAAGATTTCATTCCTACCTTACCCCTAACTAATTGTATTAGCATTTCTATTCTTTCCATTTTCAATATTTTGGTGTAATGTATTTATTCATTTTGTATAGTGGCATGAGGTCTATATTCTTTAATACATTATATATTTATACCAATTTCAATCCTCCATTTCTTTACTGTTCATGCATCTTTGTGTTATTTGTAGTTTAAGTCTTATGATAAGTTCTTGATAAGAAGGTTAGCTTATATTTCTTATCGCGTTAGTTGAGCTATTTTCTTCATTTGGCCAGTGTACATTGCCAACTATCCGAAAGGGCAAATAGCAAGGATATGGTTAACGCGCGCAAGGAGGAGTTTGGAAACAAACTCTACCTTCGTGAGATAACTTCCATCAATTGTATCCCGAAAGGAGAACAAGTGTGAGTATTAGGCACCAAGAGGTTGCCACCCTTAAACGTGAAGATCTATAAGTCTTGTAAATGAAGTGTTCTAGATATAACTTGTTTAACGTAGCTTGGTCATTTGGATCCCGAAAGGTGACCATGTGTGGTGTCTACTCCGAGAGGAGCGCGTCTTAATCATAAGCATGTTAACTAAGTTATATCGCATCAAGGGTCTTTAATTGCTTAATCGCCTAGTAATGCATGGATTTCCTTCACCCCTTCTTTTATGCAAATTAGTTCATTACTCCATCTCGCATCCATCTTAATTCTCCTTTGTAGAGTCTCTAGTGTAGATAAGTAGATATAGTTTAAACTTACACTCGTTACACTGTATAGTTTATTCTTTTATACTGCCTGATGAAGAAATTCATAAGGAGCTTTCTGCATACAATAATCTTGAGATGAAATCTGAAGAAGGATTAAGGTGGATTCGAGATCTGAATGTGAACTAACTTGCATAAAAGAAGGGGTGAAGGAAAGTCTATACATTACTAGGCAATTAAGCAATCAAAGAACCTTGATGCGATATAGCTCAGTTAACTAGCTTATGATTAAGGTGAGCACCTCTTGGTATCTTTAAACGTCACACTTGTTCACCTCTTTGGATCTAAATGACTACGCTGAGTTAAGCAAGATATATCTAGAACGCTTCACTTATAACACTTATAGCGCTTCTCTTTTAAGGATGACAACTTCTCGACATCATATACCCACACTTGTTCTCCTTTTGGGACACAAATGATGGAAGTAATCTTGCTAAGGTGAAGTTTGTCCCCAAACTCCTCATTGCGCATGTTAGTCATATCCTTGCTACTTGCCCTTTCGGGTAGTTGGCGATAAACAATATGCAATAAGAGTAATAAGTTATCTTTTTATCAAGAACTTGTCATAGGACTTAAACTACAAATAACAACAAGATAAATGAACTACAAAGAGATGGAGGATTGAAACTCGTACAAATATGCAATTTATTATAGAATATAGGCCTTCGGCCATTGTACAATACGAACAAATACATAACAATAAAATACAAAGAATGGAAAGAATTGAAAGATTAGAAGTGACATTACAAGTTAAGGGAAAATGAAATGAGATCTTTTCCGCTCAAACCTTAAGCTTTCACTCTTAGACTAATCGGAGAAGATGAAGAAATTCTCTACAGAAGATGGAAAGGCTAATCCTTTCCACCATTCTCTAGTTTTTGGTCGGCTCACACACATTTGGCTCTTCACATGAACAATCATTCTTGTCCATTCAGACCTCCTTTTCTTGATGGAGATGGAGTCCTTTATATAGGCAGATTTATGTAGAAAATCTAATCTTCTGAATAGTCACGCCAAAAGCTGCCTCTATGTCAAGTCACATCGACTTCAACTACCACTTTTGTCTTCTAAGGAACCTCTTCTCGCCTACTAATGTGGTCTTCTTACTTAGTCTTCGCATGAGCTCCTCTACAATTCGCTAGCTTCTTCTTTTGTTCATAATCCTACGTTAAGACACTAAATTTGGTGAAACAGGGTCGGATGCTTATGTAAAGTGTATTTTCGAATATTTATGAATTTACAACATAAGCTAAGCGTTTTGACACATTTGTTATGTATTTTGGTCTCATTATTCTATCTAAAAGACTTTAATAACTTTTATTTCTATAAGTTATCATTGCTAAGGAAGTGTAGGCGCATGTGAGACAAGATGCCCTATGCGAAGGCGCGAATGCGTGAAAGGAACGCATAGCACAGCGTCATGTGGCCATGCTCGTATAGAATGTGTGTGCGCAAGGCAAGCACGCGATCAGGCATCTGCTCTGTGTGCGTACACGGTTTGCCTTCTCCCATACCATGCGGCCAACATTGTCATTATACTATTTTGGGCCTGTTTTGATGTTTTTGGAATTTTTGAGTAAGGTTTGAATATTTTCTATGGTTAAGGGATTAACTTATAGGCTTAACTATGGAATTTTCAGGACAAGTAAAGTTTGAAGGATTTTTAAGCCAAGGGTTGAATAATAAGCTAAGAAGCACGAACACTTCGTATTAGAGGTGGTATCGATGTCGGACACTTGGGGGACACATATTGGTTCAAACACGTTGGGGACACGTGTTCGATACTCTAAATTTTGTTTATTTTTTTTTAATTTCTAGACATGTCTTGACATGCTCAAATCTCAATTATAGTCTAATGGGCCCAAACTTTAGGTGAAGCCCAAGCCCACATACTTTATTATGAACAAAATATAAAAATATGATTATATACACATAAAAAATCCAATCTCCTTTACGTGCACTTCACGCCTCCAAGTCTTCATCTCCTGCTCACTTCTTTCATTTCCATTATGTGTTTTGTCCAACTTCAACGGCAAAGAGCCACACCCAAGTCTCCTCATCGGTCGATATCACTGCTCCCCGCTCACCGTCTACTGTCAGATTCGCTGCTCCTTGCTTGTCGTCTACCGTCGAAATTTTGTTTCTATTCCCGCTCATGGCTACTGCTTGTCAGTAATGTATTAATACACCAAATCAACTATCAAGTATGTCTTGTTTTAGTTAATTTCTATTAGTTTTAGCTTGTGTTTTTCAAAAGTTTTAATCTTTTTCAAATATTGTTGGGTTGGGTGTCTACTGTGTACTGTCTTTTACAACCAACTTCAAATGTTTTTTTTTAAGTTATTGTCAATACCCATAGTTGTTTACATATCACATCATTATCAAACTTTAAAATTTATTTTTTTTCTTCCTTAAATGTTAGGAGTAACTAGTTCCATGGAAATGAGCTCCGTTGAAGATGATTCTAAACTTCTATGGCAATATGTGACTAAGATTAAGAAGTTAATTAAGTGACGGGGTGAAAATTTTTCATGGCAATACAATTTTTTGTCACATCATAATGAGGAGCTCATAAACAAACAAGAGTAAGAGCTCACTTGCTTAGGATAGTTGGTTAAGGAATTGGGTCATGTCTAGAGGTCACTCTTAAAACCTAGCGGATATGCAAAGGTTAGAGGATAAGGCAAAAACTCAAATGGAAAGAAAAGCTCCAAAAAATGTTTCATTGCCAATGACATCTTCATTCATATAAATTAGGGGAATGGATGTGAGCAATTCAAATAGCTTTACGTGTGAGAACAAGAAAAGAAAGGGTAATACAAGTGCACTTGAAAAATCATTCAACAAGACATCACAAGTACAATTGAATGTGCTTATTGTTCAAATGTTTTATTCAAGGGGTTTGCAATTTCATTTAGCGAGGAACCCTCATTTTATTGGTGCCTTTACTAATGCTGCAAACAATCCATTGTCGGGATATAAGCATCTAGGATATAATATGTTGAGGACTAGTCTACTCCAAAGAAAAAAGGCTAATATTGAAAGACTGTTGATACATACTAAAGGTGAATGACAGAAAAAGGGAGTGAGCATTGTGAGTGATGGCGATATGTTTAGAGTGACTCGCAAAGAAGGTCGTTGATTAACTTCATGGCCATTTCTAATGGCAAGCCAATTGTAATGCTCCCAAAATTAAGATATTTTTTGGAGTTAATTATCCTAGTTTTGTTTAATTAGATTTAATTTATTGGGCATTATTTTAAATTCATTTAAAAAGAAGAATTATTTGATTATGTGAGAATTGAAATTAATTAAATATCTGTTGGATGAATATTTAATTAATTAGAGCTTTTGGCATGTGGTGTTTGTTGAGATTTTGATTAAATGGTAGGTTAACAGGATTAAGTAAAGTTGTGGATTTTTAGTGTTGTTGAAGTTGAGTTAAATTAAATAATTATGGATGTTATTTAATTAAATTGCAGAGTGGAAAGTTTGTTGGAGATTTGATAATCATATGTATATGTGGAAATATATAAATATATAATTATTATGGAAAAAGAAAAGATAATTATATTTGTTGAAATATAGTTATTTAAAGAAAAGATAATTTGTATTTTAGAAAAAATATATTTATTAAAGGAGAGAAAGTAAAATAATTATATTTTGGGAAAATATAATTATTTGTAAAAGAATAATTATTGTTGGAGAAAGATAAATAATAATTAATTATTGTGGAAGATAATTAATTATTTTGGAGAAAGATATATAATGATTAATTATTGTGGAAAATAATTAATTATTTTGGAAAAATATAAATAATAATTATTTATTTTGAAGAAAGATAAATATTGATTCTGGAGAGAGGTTGTTATGATTGAGTAAATAAGGAGAGAATGAATTGGATTTATTTAAAAAGAAAATTCATAGTTATATATTGAAATATAATTATTGGAAAAAGGAATGTAACATTCAAAATCTTTAAAAAGTTTTATTAATTATGTTAAATTATTTGGGTGTTATATTAAGAATTGGAGCCAAAATTTAATGGTTGGGTTATTTAATTCAGATTGGAATTTATGAGTGATTTATTGGAAAATATTTAGTTGATTAAAAGAATTGAGGATTTAAGTTAATTTGAGATCTTGAAGTGAAAAGTTGGTTTTGGTGGAATTGGATTTAATTGAGTATATATATAGACATATATATTTAATTAATAATTTAGATTTTTTGTGGAATATGATATTAATTATTTGGTTTGGTTTAAATAAAGAGTGAAGTTGATTATATGACGGAATATAATTATATTTGTTTGGAAAAGAAGATAATCCATGAGAAGAGAGATGGTTGATTTGATTGGACAAAAAAAATGATATGTTTATTTAGAAGAGAGAATGATGGTATAAATAAATATATATATATATATTTACATTTTGGTGGGAAAATAATAATAATAATAAACAATTTTGTTGGCAGAAGTATTATTATTATTATTATTATTATTATTATTATTATTAATGATTATAAATGCATAAGATTTTATGCATTTAAGGAATTTATTGAGAAAAGATAATGAGAATAAAAATATATGTATATTTTGGTATATATATATATTCTAAAAGGAAAAGGAAATTATAAATATTATTGTTATTATTTGGGATTTATAAATAGCATTAGAATATTTAAGTTAAAAAGAAAAGGAAAAAGAAAAAGGTTCTTCATCTTCTTCACTAAGATAACCCTTTGCTGTCAATGCCTCATCAGTTTTTGTTATGATTGGTCCATTGACAAAGCTTAAAGATTTAAAGTGATAAATTTTTCCATCAAGAATAAGAAAATTTTTCAACCTTCATTTGAGTAACCTTGGTAAGCTAAGGTAATTGAATTAATAATTTAATTATGGATTTAATTGGGGTTTCTTTTAAAAGTTTAATTGACTAAGTTTTGAAGATTTAATCTTGGATTTTTTTTAATCGAGGTTGAATTGGTTTCAACCCCATTTTTTTAGAAAGTTAATTAATTTGGAGAATTTTGGATGATAGCCAATTGCTAATTTTATTAACTAAGATATTGAAATTTTCTTTTATGATTAGGAACAAATTAATTGGAGAATTTTTTACTATTAACTATGGAGGACTTTGTTTGGCTAAAATCTCCAGGTAAGAGATTCTACTATTAGACCTTCGAACTAAATTTAAGAGACCGCATGTATTTATGGTTATGCATTGATGGTAGCTAAAATGCATAACATGATGCTATTGATGATGACTGATATTATATTGATGATTGATGATGATGACTGATATTACGTTTATGACTGGTAGTATGTTGATGATGACTTATTTACGTTGATGATAATGCATGATATGTTAACCACATGATTAAGGACGTTATGATTAATATTCATGTCATGTTTATGATATGCTACATTCTACGGATAGGTGTTCTGTTAACTTTGTCTATTAGAGTCGTACCCATACATGGGTGTCCCTAGGGATCACCAACTTTTTATGACTATGTGATTCGACGGAATCACTAGTCTCATGAGATGTTTAGTATATGAGTGGTCTAACAGGATCACTTACAGCCTGATTGTCTTAAGTGTTCCTTCGGATTCACTAAAGATTAGTTTGTCCTAGGTGTTCTTTCGAGTTTACCAAAGACCATTTTTTTCCTAATTGTTTCTTTGAGTTCACCGAAGACTAGAGATGTTCCTACGAAGTCATTAGATTGCGTGTGTCCAGGAACGCGCTAGTTTAGGGGTACTTATTTACAGGACTTTAATAGAAATTTAACAGACACCTAGCGGGACTAGTAGCGGGTCCTTACTGAGTATATGTATAAACTCACTCTTTCTATGTTTAATATTTCAGGCAAAGATAAAGGTAGAGGAAATCTGGCAAGCAACACAGAAGGATTTGTTACATGTTATATGGGAACTCAGTTTTACTTCAGCGTCTATGTATTAATGTTTTAGTATTATGTTTTTAATAAAAATTTAGTCTTCCTCTTTTCAAGAAATTGTCAAAATTGTTATTTATCTTTAAGGTAATGACCTCAACTTAGTATAAAAAGTTGGATCATTACACCAATATTTCTAAAATTGGTGGATTGCTCCGGTGAGATTAAGGATAATTACTTTCATTGCAAATTTGATGAAGGAAGTGATTAATGAAGTCAGTTATGATAATGTTGTTCAAGTGATAACGAATAATGCACCCAATTGCAAAGATATTGGACAAATTATTGAAGCACAATTTTCGATAATTATATGGACACCATGCGTAGTTTATATACTAAATCTTGCCTTGAAAAACATTTGTGTTGCCAAGAATGTTGAAAATATTCAAGTTGTTTATGGAGAGTGCAGTTGGATTTCAGATATTGTTGGGGATGTCATGGCAGTGAAATTTTTTATCATGAACCATTCCATGAGGCTCGCCATGTTTAATGAATTTGTGCCTCTTAAATTGCTTTTAATAGCTAAAACACATTTTGCATTCGTTATTATTATGCTTAAGAGGTTTAAGCTTATTAAAGGCGACTTACAAGCTATGGTCATCAACGATAAATGGGATAAATTATAGAGAAAATGATGTGGTGAAGGCAAGACATGTAAAGGAGTTGATGCGACATTTGGTGGGACAAAATTAATTATATTTTGTCATTGCTTCACCCATATATGACATGTTTAGAACTTGTGATACAAACACACCTTGTTTACATTTAGTGGATGACATGTGGGATACAATGATCGAAAAAGTGAAGATGTCGATATATAAACATGAAGGATTGTGACCAAGTGAATTCTCTTATTTCTATGAGGTCGTGTATAACATTCTCATTGATCGTCGGAACAAGAATAGTACTCCACTTCATGTTGTACTAGCTAGAGAGAGAACGAGGTGTATGGAGAGGTATTTTAGTAGTCTTGAGGATCATGCAAAAGTGAATGTAGAATTTGATTTGTTTTCTACAAAACTAGAGATTTTGATGACTATGATTCCATATGCGAGAGATACACTATAGATCCTAGAAGTTGGTGGGCAATTCATGGGACTTATGCACCAATGCTTCAAAAGATTGTTTTTAAAGTTTTAGGACAACCATCATCCTCTTCATGTTGTGAAAGAAATTGGTATTTATTCACATTAATCTTTGTCTTTTGTATAGAAAAACTCCTGAATATTCAAAAGGAGAAACTAAGTCATGGGATATTGCAGGAGATGCTTTTGATTCGCTTAAATATGTGGACATGCTTGAAGTAGCTAATTTATCTTTAGATGATTCAGAGTTAAAGGGTGAAATTTTTAAAGAGGATGGTGTTGATAAGGATGAATTTGTCATTGAGATTTGATATTTTATTATTTTGTATGGAAAATCACTTTCCATTTACTATTGTTAGGTTAAATTGCTAACTTAGGTATAGGTTGAATGGTAGATATACATAATATGTTTTGTACTCCTACAAATTACAATGTTTAAATATTAACTTGACAATTGACAATTAGACAACGACATTTTATGTTGTTTTTAGTGAAGAACATTTATTTATTTTTTTTTTTTTTTTAGGAAATGAAGACGCTTAGTATTTTGTGACAAATTTACATATATTATAAAAAAAATTATCTTTAAAAAATAGTGTATCCCCGACGTGTTCGTGTCCTATAATTTGAGAAATTGGCGTATCGCCATGTCCTGTCATATCCGTGTCTTGCGTCTGTGTCCGTGCTTCTTAGATCACAAGTTTGTGAGTGACTTGTCTTAAAATGTTTTACCTAAATGCTTAAGATTTTTAAGTACGATTTCAAGATTCTGCAAGCAATAGCTTGTGAGTGACAAAATGAACTTCTAAAATGGCTTCTAAACATGTTTTATTAATGATATTTAAAGTATGCTTTGAGAATATATGTTTGACCTTACTGAATTTTTTTTTATATAGATTTTCCAAACATGTAAGTGTCTGAAAGCTAAAAGCATGATTTAGCAAAACATGAATTTAAGCTTGATTTCTAAAGTTTATGTTATGTTAAAAGCATGTTTATGACTATGAGATTTGAAGAAAGATTTTAAACAAGCATATGTTTCAAGCTATGTTTTTTAAGCATGTTTTAATAAATCCATGCTCTTATGTTATATGTGCTCTCTATGACCATGCATGCATGCTTGTTTATCTCGGACTTAGGGTGTTCTCAATGTAGAGTTGTGTGTAGTGTATCTATGCGATGAGACAAGGTCATGGCATGTGGTACTCTCTTTGTAGCCATATATAAACGATCGCGTATCAAACAATAACCAAATCTAAACGATCGCAAATATGTTAGGCGCGCGTTGTTGATAGCGTGGTTGACGGGGCATTTTTGATATTTTACACGGTGGGTCTCTGGGCTTTTTCCGTTTTTGAAATTGTTCTATAGAGTGTAAATATTTTGCCGTTTTTTTATATTTTTGAAAAGACCTCTAAGTTAAAACTATAGGTTATGGGCGAGATATTCATTTAAATATGATTTAAATGAAATATTAATTAAATATAATTTAATTAATTAATATTATTAATTTAATAAAATTAATTAATAGAGAACGTGAGTGGTTTTCCACGTTTCCTGATTCTCTCCAACTTCCCTCTTCTTCAGTTTGAAGAAGGGGGAGTTATACGTAATTTTTTCATAGAACTATTATGGAATGCGAATTCTCTCCAATTCTCTCTGAAAGAGAAATTTTCTATATAAAAATTTCCTCTCGGTTGGTTCCCACAAACCAAATCTCATCCTAAAGATAGGAAGGACCCAGGATACAGAGTCGTCCACAATCGTAAGTTTTCTCTTCTCTGTAATTCTCTATAATGTAATTTTTTATCATGCTTAACCATTAATATTTAGATTAAATTAGATTTTGCCAATGTACTAGTATTTTTAGGTTTCAATTAAAATTGAGTTATGGTCTCTATTAATTTTCCGCTGCATAGAGCTTTTTATCCGGTTACAACGCGATCGTTTAGATATGGGTACAATTTATTTTTTTAATTTCATCGTTTAATTTTGTTACACGATCATTTAGATTTGGGGATCCAAATCTAAATAATTTTTTTTTAATTTAGTACACGATTTTTCTAATTCTTTTGGTATACGATCGTTTAGATTTCTTTATACGATCGTTTTGATTTCTTTATACGATCATTTACTTTTTTTACATGATCGTTTACATTTGGCTACTCCAATCCAAATGATTTTTTTTCAAGATTTTTTATACACGATCTTTTTTTTTAACGATCGTTTATATTTGGCTACTCCAATCTAAATGATTTTTTTCAAGATTATTTATATTTTTTTACACAATCGTTTACATTTGGCTACTCCAATCTAAATGATTTTCTTTCTAAGATTCTTTGTACACGGTCTTTTAGATTTTGCTATTTTTTTTGTACACAGTCGTTTAGATTTGGTTATCCCAATGTAAACGACGTAAAAAAAAACAAAGAAAAAGAAGAAAGACGATGGAAGGAAATCGCAACGAAAAAAAGAAGAGGAAAGTAGAATGATGATGGAAAGAAATCAAAGAGAAAAAAAAAAGAGAAAAATAAGAAAAACGATGGAAAGATTAAACGACGTAAATAAAGAATTGAAAAATAAGAAAGATGATAGAAAGAAATCGCAGAAAAAAAAAAGAGGAAAGAAAAAAGACAAGATCGCAAGGGAAGACGGAGAAGACGAAATAGCAGGAGGAAGACGAATCGCGAGGAAGAAAAGAAAGATGGAATGGCAAACCTGAAATATTTAAAAAATGGCTAACTTTATGGGCTTTGTTACACAGGTCGTAAATAGCTTGGTGTTTTGTTACATTTACAAAAGTTTCCCTTTAACTTAATTAATTTAATTAAATCAAATTTAATTAAATAATTAAACTAAATCATTAATTAATCCTCTAATTAATTAATTACTAAATTAAATATCTTATATTTAATTTAATTCAAATTGAATCATATTCAAAAGTTTCTCTTGTAATCTATAGTTTTAATATGTATCATATACACATTAAATTTTAACCTATAGTTTTAATATTAATCTAATTCACATTAAATTAATATTTAAACTCATTCAAACGTTTTATTATCTTATAGATTAATTTTGAATCATATCCAAAATTAAATTTATATAATAAAGTCTAATTGAAATATAAACTTTATATTATAATATATCATCATACATTATATTAATTTCCAAAGTAGATTTCAACATTTCAAACTATAACCAATATAAATAAATCTCATTGCCCTTTACGAGCTAGGAAGGGGACCTAATAGACCTACAGATCAGAAGTTACAACAATATGAGATTAATTAGCTAAACTCATTAACCACATTAATCAATATTTGTTAACTGTGTGTACACTCCACTAAAAACTCACAGCTGAACTCTTCTCATTGTAGATATATTCTGTGTCCACGGATATAAACCAATTCCAGTAAGTTAGTATTTCACAAGTGTTCCTAACACAAGCTGGGTCAAATTACTGTTTTACCCCGGGTTACTTCTAGTCCTTAAATATTAGTGCTTCTCTAATGAACAACCTATTTATAGTCCAACCACTAAACAGAAACCCCTCTTGTGCCATAGAGAGGGTAGGACCCTTTGTTCAAGTCCCGGAGACACCATTTAAGGGAACATTTATCTACTTACCTAGTCGAAAATGAGTGAATTCTATCTTGTGTGATTATGTTCCCAGCTCCCTACTTGGTCTTGTCCCGAAAATGATAAAAATATTGAGTCGAAAATCCGGCCACTATCACCCGTACAAATCAAAGAACAATCCTATGCAAACAGGAGTTTATAATACACTCAGGATTAAGACTAAGTTACCTAGGTCATCTTAACGAAATAGAAACTCAACTAGTTAACGGAGTTACATCTAGTGGTTATTATTTCGTGGTCTGGTCTTATGTAAACTCATTGCATAGGATACTCTTACTCACATGTCACCTACACAAACGCGTAGGATCATTATGTTTGTATCAAATACAAAGTGAGTCGTATCCATAGTGTTACCAAGATAAGGTACCCAGCCTTATCCTTATACTATAGACCTTTTAAGCTGATCTCGAACATTGATCCCTGTATGTCTCTACATACTATTCAAGACTCATCAAACAGCTTAGGATGTTAATTTATTGGATTTAATTTATTAAGAAAAAAGTAATAATAAAATCAATAATGCTTATTGAAATAATAATAATAACACTTTATTAATAACGGTCAATTGATTATATTACTATCTACGAGTTTTAGGACATAAAATCCAACACTTATGTGATTACTAAGTCCTCGTTGAGTACAAGTTTTCCTATTGCTTGTCAAGTATAAGCAAATCAATAGGTTTTTTGGATGATATTCCAAGTCGAACATAGAGAATTGATATCAAAGCTTAGTTATAGGGTTCACTATTCATTTAGGCGATGTAAGAGAATGAACCAGTACGAGAGACTATAAGTTTAAACTATATTTACTTATCTACACTAGAGAATCTGTAAAGAGGGATTAAAATGAATGCAAGATGGGAATTTGAACTAACTTGCATAAAAGAAAGGTGAAGGAGAGTCTATGCATTATTAGGCGTTTAAGTAATCAAAGAACCTTGATGCAGTATAGCTCATTTAATTAGCTTATGATTAAGGCGAGCACCTCTCGACGTCTTTAAATACCACACTTGCTCGCCTCTCTGGATCCAAATGGTTAAGTGAAAGACATATTCTTTTATTGATTTTGTGATGAGACTTGTGTGGTTCGTAATGTGTCATTGATTCAAGATCGTTCCATATAAAATGCTTCTTGTGAATCTCTTCATTATGCGTTCAACCATGATCATTACATGCGAAATGCTCCCAATGTCTCTATTCAATATATTGAAACTAAGTCTTCATCGTGTACAAGTTTTTCTATTGCTTACATAAGTATAAGCGAAATAATAGGTTTATCCGTATGATCCAGAATTGAACACAAGGAACTGATATTAAATATTAGTTCTAGGATTTACTCATCAATTAGACGATATAAAAGAATAATGAATAATGAATAAATGAATGTGAATTGAACTACTTATGTGCTCTAAAGATTTTGTAAAAGAGAAACTAGATGGATGCGAGATGGAGATGCAAACTAACTTGTATGAGAAGGGATGGATGAATGTCTATGCATGATTAGGCGATTGTACCATGAAAGGCTTGATGCGATATGACTTTCATAACTAGTTTATGATTAAGGCGGGCTCCTTTTTGAGTCTTTATACACCACACTTGTCTGCCTTTCGGGGCACAAACAACTCAACCTAGTTATGTGAGATATATCTAGAAGAATTTACTTATAAAATGTATAGAACTTCGTGATTAAGGACAGTGGCCTCTCGGCACCTATTGTCCACATTTGTCCTCCTTTCGGGGTACGAATGATGGAAGTTATCTCGTCACAGTTTGTCTCCAAACTTCTCCTGACGCGCGTTAGCCATATCCTTGCTACTTGCCCTCTTGGGTAGTTGGTGACAAGCACTGGCCAAGTGATGAAAATAGCTTAACCAACACGATAAGAGTTATAAGTAAAGCAACTTATGAACAAATTATCACAAGACTAAACTACAAATAACACATTGAACGATGAACAATAAAGAGATGTATGGATTGAAATGGTATAAACATGCAATATATATTAAAGAATGTAGGCCTTAGGCCATTGTACAATATGAACAACATACATTACAAGGAATACAAAAATGAGAAGAAAAGAGAATGAAAATTGTTTACAAGTTAGGGAAAGTAAGAAATGGACTTCCTTTCCTTCAAACTCTAAGCTCTCACTCACAGCCTGGTTGGAGAAGAAGTAGAGGACTTTTTACACATGGCAGAAAGGCTACTCCTTTCCACCACACTTTAAATTTTGGCTGAAGATCAACATATGACTTTACACACAGTCGGCCAATTTCGCCTATTCGCCTATTCAAGTTCCTTTCCACCACTTTTTAGTTTTTAGATGATTCATAGACATTTAGCTCTTCACACGAACGACCTTTCTGGTCCACTCAGACCTTCTTTTTGGCCTATTCGGACCTGCCTTCTTGATGGAGATGGAATCCTTTATATAGGCAGATTTAGACGAAAATCTAATCTTCTGATCATGTCAATGTCGAAAGTTGCCTCTTTATTAAGTCACTAAAGGGATAAGAGCCTTACATAGTGAAACATTTAACAGAACCATAAACTCAATTTAATTAGGATTTTAAAAATACCAAATACATTGGCAAATAATAGAAAAGATTTCCTACAGGCTAAGCATTCTTTCAAATTAAAAGAAAATTACAGAGAAGAGGCAGAACACTTACTCTCATTCATGACTCTAGATCTGCCAATCTCCAATTATAGGACACTACCACTTGGAGACCTTCCTATTCTCTGAGCTAGAGATTGGTTTGTCGGAATCAATTGGAAGGAAATTTTTCAGAGAGAATTGCATTATCAAAATTCTCTCATAATTGTTGTGAAATGGTACTCGATATCTCCTTGAAGAAGAGGGAAGTTGAGAGAAAAAATGGGAACGTGGGAAAACCACTCTCGTTTCCTATTAATTTAATAACTTATTATTAAATTAATATTAATATTAAAAATAATTTATTTAATTTAATAATTAACTAAATCATATTTAATCAATATTTCATTTAAATCATATTTAAATGAATATCTCTCACATAACCTATAGTTTTAATTTAATTAATTTAATTAGATAAAATTAAACTAAATTATTAATTAATTCTTCAATTAATTAATTGATAAATTAAATATCTTATATTTAATTTAATCTAAATTTAAATCATATTGAAATATAAATTTCTCTCATAACCAATAGTTTTAATATGTATCATATACACATTAAATTTTAACCTATAGTTTTAATATTGATCTAATTCACATTAAATATTAATATTTGAGCTCATTCAAATATTTTATTCTCTCATAAATTAATTTCAAATCATATCCAAAATTAAATTTATATAATAAAGTTTAATTAAAATATAAACTTTATATTATAATGTATCACCATACATTATATTAATTCTCAAAGTAAATCTGAACATTTCTAATTACAATCAATACAATTAAATCTCATTACCCTTTATGGGCTAAGAAGGAGACCTAATGGACCTACATATCAAAAGCTACAACAATATGAGATTAATTGGCTCAACTCACTATAGATATATTTCTATGTCCATGGATATAAATCAATACCAATTACTCATTCACAACTGTTCGTAACACCAGTTGGGTCAAATAACCGTTTTACCCCTGGGTTACTTCTAGTCCGTAAATATCGATGCTCCTCTAATGAACAATCTGTTTATGGTCCAACCACTAATCAGAAACCCTTCTCGTGCCATAGAGAAAGTAGGACCCTTTATTTAAATTTCGGAGACACCATTTAAGGAACACTTATCTACTTACCCTAAAGTTGGGAATGAGTGAATTCTATCTTCTGTGATTATGTTCCCAGCTCCCTACTCGATTTTGTGCCCAAAATGATAAGCATATTGAGTTGGCAATCTGGCCACTCTCACCTGTACAAATCAAAGGACAATCTCTCGCACCCAGGAGTTCTTAATACACCTAAAACTAAGACTAAGTTGCCTAGGTCATCCTAATGAAATAGAAACCTAACTAGTTAATGGAGTTACATCTAGTGATTATTATTTTGCGGTCCGATCTTATGAAAACTCATTACATAGGATACCTTCACTCGCATGTCACCTACACAAACGCGTTGGATCATTGCGTTTGTATCAAATACAAAGTGAGTCGTATCTATAGTGTTACAAAGATAAGGTTCCAGCCTTATTCTTATACTATAGACTCTTAAGTTGATCTCAAATATTGATCCTTGTATGTTTCTACATACTGTTCAAGACTCATCAACCAACTTAGGATGATAGTTTATTGTATTTAGATTATTAAGAGAAAACTAATAATAAAATCAATAACACTTATTGAAATTGTAATAATAGAACTTTATTAATAATGGTCAATGTATTATCTTTACATCTATGAGTCCTTAGGACATAAAACCCAACAGTCACATCATCTCTAACTACCACTTTTGTCTTCTAGTAAACCTCTTCTCGTGTTCTGATGTGGTCTTCTCTCCTAGGCTTTGCGCGAGCTCCTCTGTGATTCTCTAGCTTCTTCTTTTGTTCATAATCCTGCCGTAAGACGCTAAAAACAGGGTAAAATAAGCTTGATTGCTTATGTAAAGTGTGTATTTCCGAATATTTATGAATTTACAACATAAGATACACGTTTTGACACATTTCATATGTGTTTTAGTCTTATTATTCTATCTAAAAGGCTATAATAACTTATATATCTACAAGTTATCAACACACATATTTGTTAATTCGCCATTGATGTAAAGGCTGACAAGCCTATGTTTAAATACATCGGGGAAGGTACACTTTGTTGTGCCTATGAGGAGAAGGATACAGTGAAAATTGTTCCTATATTGAGAGAAGTTTGTCTTTGACAATGAGGTGTTTCGACACCTAAGTCGTCTTTTGACTATGAGGCGTTACCGTCACCTAGGCCGTCTTTTGATGATGAGGTGTTACCGTCACCTTGGTTTCATGTTAAGAACAGGTTGTGGTTTAATGGACTAATGATGTTTATGAAATGTTACCAAATGTATCGAGTATCATATTTATGAAATGATTTTCAAGTGTTTGAATGTTTCTATAAACCAAAGATTTATGCATAACTAGTTTAGAAATCATGTTTTATAAAAGTCGTCAGTCACTATGTCTTTTAACTTATCCTTTCAAATGGTTCCTCGCTTTTTAGGTATGGATTGTGCATTCTCTAATGCTGAACTTATTGCTGCCAATTCAATCAGAATGATAGAAATTGTTAGAATATAATGGGAGTTAGTCTTGGATTTGTAAGTTAGGTTTAGAGTGAGCATGATCATGTTTATAGTTAAAGTTTTAAAGTTGTGGGTCAGACTAGTGAAAAGATTATTATCATGTTTAAGTTTCTACTAATGTATCACGAAAGTTGCAACTAGTAGTCCAAGTTAACAGTAAAAGCATGTAGCTTGTGTTGATGTTCCTTTCAAGCATGCATTTTTGCTGTGACTACTAGTTAGTAGGTTAGACAGATTAGTTTGTTGGTGAGTGTTGTCAAGATATGGCAATGTTTGCCAGCCCTCGTACCCCCTTTTGGAATTAGGTTCGGGTTTTAGGGAAGGAGCTCCAAGGAGTGTGATAGGTACATGTTGTTTTGCTTGTTTTGCTTCTGATGGAGCCTTGTAGATCTCAATGTTGATTTCACCTCAAACAACAACTCACAAACTCATTCTCATTGTTTGACTCAATTCATCTCATAATCTCGCCTTCACTTCATCCAACTGGGCAACTTCAAGCTCTTTCAAAGTGCTTTTTCCCGAAAGATAGTTGGCTTCAAACCTTTCCTTAGAAGTGAAATATGTGGGAACTCTTCAATGCTATTGGATGAGGTTTCTTCTAATTAAGTTTCCTTGAGACTTTTTTTTTTTTAATTTTTTTTTTCTGAGTTTCACTGTTAAAACTTCTTTTTAAATTGACATTTTTTGGTTCCACCATATGTGTTTGAACTTTTGCCATATTGAACAGTTGAGACGTTGGAATTTCATGAAATTTGAATTATTTTCTTTTGTCCTTAAAGTATACATACATTGAGATCATCCTAATATTTTCTCATTGTTGGTTTCTTTCTTCGATCTTTTTCCTTCTAATACTTTTATTTGGTATATAATGGTATGTAAGTATTTTAGAGAAGACAATTAATATGTTTATATGGTTGTGCTATGAAGAGTTAACGAAAAAACTTTCAAACTTCTAATTTGTAAGATAATCTTGTTGCGGTAAGAATCACCATTGTTACTTGGTAAATGTATAAATAGGTTCGTGTAGTATGAGATAGATGCAAACTATGTGGTTGTTAGATTGATGATTGGTTGGTTTTGACATTTTATTGTGAATATATATGCAGGGAATTTTCTAAGTTTCAAGCTTCCAATTTGATAGAAGCTAAGGTGAGATATAAAACGTTGAAATATATTTCAGTCAAGCTTTCTTTCCTCGTTTGCTTTTATTATTCTATTGCTTCATTTTTTTGAGACCATATGCGCACAAGTGTTACCTTGATCTTTATAGTGTCTCTTTCCATTTGACCTCTTAAATAGTGGTTTTATATTGATATTCTCTCACTCTCTCTGTAATATATTAGAATTAGGAGGGGATTCCTTTTGATAGCTTTGATTAATTTGGAGAGTGTTTTTGGATAAGAATGGACCCACTTACATGAAATTGTATGCTTAAGAGAGAAAGGGTTGCTCATATATTAAGTTTCAATGATTGTTAAATCTTACTGGACTTATTTGATCATTTACAAATGAGACATCTTTTCTCATCAATTTTATCTGATTCATGATATGGACAGAGGTCAATCTTGATAATTTCTATTACTTTTGTGGTAAAGCTCATGGATATTTGTGTGGTTTGAATTGATTGTTTAGCATTGCTTAGCAACAGCAGCTACAAAGCAAATGAGATTTATGTATGGTGTTATTTGCTACTTAATATGGGCCACTTGTTAAAAAAAAAAACAGAAAAAAAAAAACAAAACAAGTTATAATAATTAAGTCCATAGCGCACACATTAATTATTGTTTTCAAAATTGACAAAAATAAAGTTCAGCCCACATATACAAGATGTAAAATGTCACAAATGCCCTCGTTACTGATATACATCTGATACCTCTTGAGACACTTATACATTTGATACTTATTGATACACCTGGTACATTTGATACTTCTTCATACACTTTGGACTTTGATATACTCATAACACCCAATACTCTTTGATACACTTGATACACCTATAATGCTCCTTGTTACATTTGATTCTTCTTGGTACATTTGATATCCCCTAGACCTTGATACACTTGATTAGTTTGATACACTTAAATGCTTCACTGATAAGTTTGATACACTGCTGATAAACTTGTTCTGCTTCATTTATAGGTATATCAACGAATTTGATACGCTTGATACACGTGATATGTTTGATACACTTAGTATTCTTCATCGATATACTTGATTGATTAATTTGAAGTCCTATTGATACATTTGATACACTATTGATATACACTTGTAAACTTGATTGATATACTTAATAATGATTCACTTTACTGATATGTTGATATACTCTACTAATATATTTTGTTGTTATTACTTGATTATACATTGAGTTATATCGTTCATATGCTTAATAATGCACTGGTTTATACAATTGATACACATGATACAAAATTTATTATATACTTAACCATAACTACAATGAACTGCAAAAGTTTTGAAAAAAATGAAAATCACTTAGTAAGTATGATAAGCAACTAATACATATATAATATAAGTACATCTCAACATTGATATGCAAAATTGACATACAAAGTAAAGCCAAAACAAAACCTACTTAATAAAACACAATCATTAGAAATCATATTCAACTCCAAAATTCACATCGAAAAAAGCAGAGAATAATCATAGATGAAGTAAATTCCTCGGATCAACAACCATTATACATCAGATTGCAAATCAATAATGTATCGTTGATATCCTAAAATTAATATTAATACAATAGAAAAGAAAAGAATTCATGGATGCCTAACTGTAGTACATCAACTTTAAAACCAGAAAAAAAGAAGCAAAATTAGAAATAAAACTTCAAAAGTTGTTTAAAACATTGTAAAGTACAAAAAATCGAACTGCAAAAACCACAAGGACGAAATCGAAATAATCAATAATGAAGGACAAACTCTAAATCAGAAATCTATCTTCACATAAATTTTGAATGACTTGACAAGCAATTCACGAATGAAAACATCTCCTTGTCGATTTTAAAAACCATTTGAAATCTATGGATGAGGAAAGCTAAATTGCAGAGGACGTAGGAGAAAAGATGACTACGGCTTAAAAAGGTGGAAGAAATACCTTGAAAGGTAGTTTGGGAATAGTAACAAATTTCAGATTAAAGATATTTTCAAAAATGAGAATTTTAACATATTTGTAAAATTTTAAAATTGTATGTCATATTTGCTATATACCATTCTAAAAAAAAACTACCTAATACCGTTTTCTTTTAAAATGTGGAAGAAGAAATACATTAAGGGTAGTTTGAGAATAATAACAAACTAAAATAAAAAATATTTTAAGAATTAAAAATTTTGCCATATTTGCAAAATTCCAAAACAACGTGTTATACATATTTTGATCTATATACTATTCTAGAAAAAGCTACTCATTACTATTTTACTTAGTTAAACACCCCTAGATTTAAATTCACTATTATTTATTTTTCAATATCTATACATTGATATGATATATGTTTTATATTCTACGTATGCGGGTGAAATGATAATTTACCAAAGCAAAAAAGAACTGGCTACGACAGCCCAGTTACATACATGACAGCATGATTCTTTAACACTTAGTGATGTGTACTCTGAGAATTGATTTGTGTTTGTAATTATTACATTGACTGAATACTGTTATCAAGCTTGTATAATTTTGGAGTTTTGACAACTTAATTGTAAGAAACTTACTCTATTTTGTAATGTTAATAGTTTATGAAAGGAAGTTATAGTATTTGATGTGGTATGAGGTATTTCATGTGTGAATTTCAATTAAACATGAGTAGCCCACAGTGAGACATATCAAAAAATCTAACTAATTTACAAAATATTGGGAGCAAAACATTTATAGCCATTAGTAGAAAGCTATAGAAAAATTTATATACCAAAAAAGAAATGCTTTTAAAAGGTTATTATGACAATAATAACATTGTTATAGCATACAATTATAACTCTAAATACTATATTATATCATTAAAAAATAGAGCATTATATGTTAAAAAGATAACACATTATTTATTTTTGGGATACAAACAAATTATAGCTTTGATAAAATCATTATCAAATGTTTTATTAGCAGCATATACATAAGTCATATCTTCATACTATGTTATAGCACTTATCATAGTCCTACAAAAGCGGTTTAATAACATGGATTGTAAGGATTGGGTTGGTCACACCCCGAAAAGTTGCTTTCCCTAGATTATTTGCTCTCTCCAGCCAAAAGGAGGCTTGTGTTGAATATGAATTTTGGGACTTGGGAATGCGACCAAAAGTGAACAAAGATGAAAAATCAGTGATCATCTTTGTTATTATAACATTTTGGCACTATGTACCCAAGAAGATTCGGTTTTTGTATAGGAGGGTTAGCCACAGAAGCTTAAAAAGACCCCTTGGATGGTTTTCGCTCCAAATTGGGGCGTCCTTTAATTTGTTGTGGTAACCTTTGAAACAATTATGTACATGTTGGTGTTTTGCGACGACTTTGCCCAATCATTATATTTTGGAGATGAATGTGTTAAAATCCTTTAATTGCCATGTGGCTTTGAGGATATAATTTGAAAAGGCGATCTTATATGGAGTCGTACTTTTCAAAATAGAGAAACGGAATTTACACAACATTTTCACATCGTATCTACACTTCTCTATCTTGGGGTTTTTTTTTCTTTTTTTGTGATTACAACCTTACCTCTCTCATTGCACAAACGATTAGCTTCAAGGTACTCTCATTGGCTTTGTGCTCTTTTGTAATTTCAAAATGCCAATGAAATTATGATCGACTGTTTCTCATTTGAATAAAAAGAGGTAAAAGAAGAAGAAAAAAAGTGTTGAAGAAAAGAACGTTCTTCCTTTTTAAGTTTTGGCTCTCTTTTTAGTCATGCCATTTAACATGGGAAGACGGCGTACTGTAGCAATTAGCATCAATATATTGGCTTATCACTAGTATAAATTTGCGTTTAAACAACACTAGTAATCAAAATATTGTTAAAAATAAAAAAGGGGTGGGATAAAAGTAAAATGTGTCATTAAAAATAACAAATACAGAAATTTTTAATGACACTTTTTGCGTCGTCATTTAATTTTTCTTGACATATATTTTGCGTCATAAGAATAAACTCCAACATTTTTTTGTTATCCAATGGAAGGGGAGGTAAGAGAGCAATGGGTATTTAACTTGTTTGAGTGTTTCTTCCCTTTATTTCTACTTTTTTGTTTGTGAATTAAATTTGCATGATTTTTGTTACAAATTATCTTAATATTCCCTACATATTCTTTTATGTTTTATTTTTTCTACTGACCACTACCCTTTCAAAATTCATCAATCAAACTCCAATTTTTACTAAAATTTTCTCTAAATTTCATTTTGGCAAAACTCTTCTCTCTCCATTCTATCATTTTTCTCCCAAAAACTCCAACAATCTTTTTTTATGCAATAGGAAGGTAATCTTCGAATTCGAAGAGGTTGTAGGTACAACATTTTATCCTTTACTTTTTTTTTTTTTGTTTATTTATTTATTTTATTTATTTTATTTATTTACTTTATTTTACTTTATTTTTATTTTATTTTGAAAGTTGGATTTCAATTTGAATTTAACTTTTTCTTTTTTTAAAAAAAAAAATGAACATTAGTTTTCTCCCTATTTTTCATCTTTCTCTCCCACGGTTTTTTCCCTCTCCCTCTTCACAACTCTCCCACCTTCTCCACTCTCAAAACACGATCCCTGCCCTCACTGCCCTATAAAAGCAAAGGAGAATTTTGTTTAGAGGATATGTTAGATTGAGATCAATTGGAAGGGTTGAAAAAAAGCTAAGGAAACGATTATGTCAAATTGGTCTTCAAATGTAACTTTTTTTTTAATTTCCTCTCTTTCTCTTCCCTTTTGAGACTGTGAACGGTGTATTTTTTCAAATTTATTTTTGCTAGAATTTGATTAGTTTCAAGGTATAGATAATGATAACACATGATTTGCGTGTCAATGTAAGGGTATTGATGATAATATATTGGTGTCGAGTTATAGATAACGATGACATATTTATTTCATCAAGGTAAAGGTATTAATGACACAATTTTGGTGTCATCTAAGCATATTTAATGACATATTTTTCAAAGTATCGTTAAATAGTCTTCTTGACAGTGGCTTCAATGACGCGAAAATTGTGTCGTTGAAAGTCTTTATGATGCAAAATTTACGTCATTAAAACCCAAATTTGTAGTAGTGACAATCCCTCTCTTCATCCTCCCATCAAATCCATTATGAACAACTCTCCTTTTTTCCATTTATTGTTCTACCTAAACTCTTTAACTTCAATAACATAATCACCAGTTTGCTCAACAATCCCTAAACCTAAACTATATCTGAGAACAAAAATTAATCAATCCAAACCCCGAAAAAGTGGAAAACAATCTCTAAAAAAGTGAATTGCGGGAATAACCTAGAAATCAAACACAAGATATATTACATACATACAACAATAACCATGGAAGCGAAAACAAATTAAAAGGAAAAAAATTGAAGAAAATGAACTCACCGGAAGGAATTGGAGCAACGTCCAAATGGAGAAAAGGGGAAAATCTGATGAAGGGGAATTGGAGCAATCTCCAAATGGAGCAACGTCAAAATCAGAAACCAGAGGCTGAAGCATCTGCGACTGGAAATCAGAGGTCGGAAACCGATTTCAGGAATGACAGCTTTAACGACACTTTGGAGGAAGACGACGGGGGCCGAAAATCGTCTGCGGTGCGGTTCCTTTAACGATGGTAGAAATCAATTTGAGGGGAGATGACGGATGTCTGCGAGCGGTGGATGGCATGGGGAGACAACAGCGACGATCGGTTGGATTGTTCGAGAGAGACGGCGGTGAAAAAATTTTGATAAGGCGCAAAGAGCAACCACGTCGCAAATGAAAAGTTAAGGCTTTTTTTGTGACACCTTAAATTTGTGTCAAGAAAGAGAAAAACTATATTTTTTTTTATTTGGATAACCTTCTAATGATACACAAATTATGTTGTTAATTAACGACGCAATTTTTTTGTCAAGAAAAATTAAATAACGATGCAAAAGATGTGTCATTAAAAATTCTGCATTTGTTATTTTGAACGACACATTTTACTTCCACCCTACCTTTTTTATATTTAACGATACAATATTTTGATTACTAGTGTCATTAAAATCCAAATTTATATTAGTGTCTGTGCAATGTTGGACTATGTGCATTGCACGTGTTTCATAACTTTGAATATGGACAATACTTATATAAGTTAAAATAAGAGACTTTTAGATATAAAATAAGTATGTATGCACTTATTACAAAAGAATTTCTTTGTAAACAATATTTTTTATGAAATAGCATGTATTATCGTGATCATTATCTCCAACTAATACTTTAGTTGTTTTCATGAAAGTCTTTGGACAATGCCACGTGTGATTGTCATGTGAGAAAATTTGGTGTGGTAGATATATTCCAACATGAGGTTTGTTCTCGTGCTTTGTTGATTGTCATTAAAAAATATAATCTCATGAAAAATTGTTTTCTTCTAAAATGGAATAGACATCCTTCGTCATTTGCTGGATTTAAAATAATTCTTCATAAAAAAACATATACCACATTTTCCTAGATAGAAAGCTATTATTTGCTTCATTACTTGATATCTTTGCCCTTCAATCTTTTTTGATTATGCAAATTATTATTATTAATTAAATGTAAGAGATTTAAGTTATGCAATAGTAAATCTTTTTTTATTTTTTGGTTACCTTTCTCTAATGAATTCGGTTGTTTCTGAAAATTTGGGTTAATATGAGTCCCGAACGCAGAAGAATACTTAGTTCTCCTAATATGAATATGCAATAAAAATAAAATAAGCGACTATAATTGTCAAAAAGAAATCTAAATACTAAAAATATATATAAGTTTTTAAAACTCTATACTAAAAAGATTATAAATTTAGAAAAAAAAAATATAATCAATGAATATCTGCATGAGGAATATTTTGGAAGACATCAACCTAAGTGAATAAAAAAATTGAACACTAATAACTCTTGTCTTTAACTTTATTTTTTATCGTTCACAAAAAGCTAGTAATTTTAAAAATGACCTAATATTCTATTTGACTCTCGTTCTTAAGTTTTTTTTTTTTTTTTTTTTTTTTATAATTAAACCTTGAAGATCTTCTTGAAATACCCTCAAGAAAATTGTCTTATCTAATAAAAAAAAAAGTAATGCCTTAGTAAAAAAAATGCTTTCAAATTTGAAGCAACAATAATAATTGAATAATTATCTATTTGTTGTCTTCATACTCATACTCAGCAAGATCCCTCCACAATGTCATCTTAATGGTACACATCCTATATTATTTTATAAATATATTAAATTTAGTAAATCCAGAAAGTTATAAAATAAAATTTGAAAAGAGTTTACTTTTTTTATTACATACCTTTTATTAATTGAATGACCACTTCTTTTAGTACAATCTTAGTTGATTGTTTTCGTATAACTGACAAAGTGAATATTTGTGAAACAACCACAGCAATCACATCTGTAACGGGTAAATAAAGTTAGTAAAAAATTGTAATTGAGAAACAATAATTATATACACATATATTGGAAACAGATTGATCGTGTTCCAAATCAATCAAATTAAAAAGTATTTATATAAACTTAATTAAAAAGAAAAAATATCTATCCAATTTTCACTTTATAAATAGTATGTTTTTTAACCTTATTCAAATTAAAAAAAGAGAAAACGTGTGAAAAAAAGAATAAAAACAAATTTTGATCATGTACAGCCAAATTAAAGGATATCTTTTTTAACCAAAAGAAAGGAAAAGTATTTGTTTACCTATCGCATCTTTTGAACTAACATGTTTATAAATATAATTTTAAAACAAAAACATCTAAAAAACCAAAAGAAGGGCCGTGATATTAAAAAAATTAGAAGGAAATAAAAAATAAAAATTCAAATGAAGAATACAATTTTAAGAAAAAAATGAAAATAACAAACCAAAGAAAATATAGAAGTATAAAGATTCTTACCTTCTATCTAATAAAATCATATTTACAATTTGAAGACTTTTATTCACGTTTTTTAAATTCTTTCATTTTTTTTAAACGAAAACTCCCGTAGAGTTATAAATTAACTAATCTAATATATATTACAATTTTTCTTTATAAATTTTCAAGGTTATCTAATTTTTATCCAATAAATTATTCTCAATACACCATTACTACATTTGGTCCTCGAATTTTAAAATGTAGAAACTATAGTTTCATCTCGTACACTATTATATTAATTTACCATTGTATCTAATAGGTCATATTTATACATTCTTTGGAGAAAAAATTAAAATAAATTAGTTACTAAATTTAAGGTTTAAAAACTAATTTTTTGTCAAATGAAAGTTACATTTTTTTAAAAAATAAATGTCTTTATTTTTCTTTTCAAAATTGATTTTTTTGATTGCATAATTACAAGGAGATTCTATTTATCTCCTTAATTATATGAAAACAATTGCCATTTATGAGAGCGCTCAGATTCACAGGCCCTTTGGAGTTTTCAAGTGTTCTGATCCTTCCTAATTCGTTACCCTTTGTTAATATGCTTAATTGCAGTGCTGAAGTTTAATTTAGATTTACAACAAAAAAGATTTTTTTGATAAATGTTGATATTAAAAACAATCAATAGGGATTTTCTTATTATGATTATTATCTGTTAACTTTTCTATACTTTTAAGTTTGCCTTTAAGAATGCTACTTGTCCACCCTTTAATCTTGCGTCCAAAAAGAAACATACTAAATACTAAAAACAGCCCAAAAACTAACTAAAAGAAACACTTTAAAGTGGATGAGATAATAAGCAAAAGGCTGAAGTGAAGTAATAAACTAAAATTGAAATCGAAATCACATAGAGATCATTACCTTGTCAACACAACAAATATACCAAATCAGTAACTGAAACGATAACGAAACCGAAAATTACTCATTGGAAAAGCTCAGCAGTCAACATGTTTACTCAATGCATCTGCAATTGCATTCCTAGCTTCATTGCACAATGCTTCTGGATCACTTCCTATCACGGGCTTATGAATAACAACTTTCACAAATCCCTGATTCAAGATGCCTTCAAATCCGGCTGGCATAATGCTACCTGTTCCCACCAGTGTAATGGGTACAACTGGCACTTTCGTCTTCGCCGCAACACTGAATGCTCCTTTCTAAGACACATAAACAGAAACATTCAAAAACTATACAATCAATAAGACAAACAGATATTTTAACGCTTTCTAGTCAAGCACAAGTATAAATCTCCCCCAAACCACTGGCTTTAATTTCAGATATATAATAAGCTTACTAAAGATCTAAATAAGATCAAGCATATTGGTTAACAAAAAGTAACCTTACTAAAAAATATGCTTAACAAAAAGTAAACTTGCTAAAAAACTGCAAAGCAACCCATACAAATGATTAAATAGAAAACATACGAAACAACCCAAACAAATGATTATATAGAAAACATACAAAGCAACCCAAACAAATGATTAAATAGAAAACATATAAAGCAACCTAAAGAAATGATTAAATAGAAAACATACAAAGCAACCCAAACAAGCAAACAAGCACTAACTTCATAATTATGAATGAAATCAATATTTCAAACTCAGTTTGTGAAAGAAAGTAAAGATTTCATGACCAAAAATTGACACTACTATTCCCCCACCGCAATGGTTTGAAATACAATGTTTACTTACCTTGAAAGTGCCTAATTTTCCATCTTTACTACGTGTTCCCTCTGGAAAGAAAAATACAGATGCACCCTTTCTTATAAGCTCCATGCATCGCTTCAGACAGTCCTTCATTACAAAATTAACAAACTTTGAAATAATAACCCAAAAACAAGATTCTCAACAAAGAGAAAAAGGTCCAACAAATTTAATTTCAAATTTGTATTTTAACAAATAAAGTGCGCGGAATTGAAACAGATAAACAAAGAAAGTACCAACTGGCTTCTGCTATCCATACGCTTCAAAGGAATGACACCCATCATAAACATAGCCCAACCAATAATAGGAAAGAGAAATATTGCAGTCTTGCTAATGAACTTAAAGCTTCTGCCCAGGGTAAGAAGTGTATATATGTCTAGAAAGCTCTGATGGTTGGAAACAAACACAGCAGGAGAATTAGTAGATGGCAAATTCTCCAACCCTTCATATTTGATCCTAAAAAATGGAGCAATGGTCAAACTTGCCCACATTTTGGCAATTGAATAATGAATCCTTCTGCGGTATCTATCCATCAATAACACAAATGGATGCGCCACCAGCATAAGCATAAAGAGAAAAATTGCAGTGATTGCAGTAGTAGCATAAAAGAACGTTCCTCTGACTTTAGAGCTCAATGGTACTACTGCTCTTTAGGCAGTTAAAAAGAAACAAAACAAAATTGGAATTAGACATATACGATAAGAGACAAAAAAAAAAGGCAACAGGACAAGAAAGTAACAAAATTCATCCAAGAGAAACCTGATAATGGATAACCAGCTTCATGAGTCCCCATTTTTGCAAGTTCAGCCCTAACAATAATGTATCGACCGTTTCTTTTTCCACTGAACAGGTTGTTGTGCCAAGGGTTGTATAAATTCTCGTTTGGAGTAAGATAACACCAAGAGACCCTGGCACGTTTTTTGATGATCGAGGAGAAGCAATAATATTGAGCTGTAGATGAAGAGAAACATCAAAGCCTTGGCTAAAACTAACTTTCTATAAGAAAATAATAACAAATGAAAACACTGGTTTACCAACCCTGTAGCATCAGATTTCAGCAGTCTCCTAAAATTCAAATTTTATGTAGCATTTCATTAAAATATGCGTCAAAATAACATGCTTACGCAGCTAAGGCAAATGAAGTGGCCCTTTCATTAAAAGGAAAATTCATGCCAATTGATTATGCAAATATATCAAGAGTGTATTAAAACTCGGTGATACCCTGATGACAAAGTCGAGAAGTATAGAATCTCTGGCATTGTTGTAGATTTTTAGCAGATGACCAAAATAAGCCACATAAAATTTTCAAATAGAATAAAATAAATTGTGCTCCCGTTTGTTTATCAACATGTCATCTCCTGATAATCTCGATCATTCAATAGTAAATCATCAAGCAAGCTTTAGCCACGAACGATTCCACAATTTCTAACACATTTCACTGCACATGCAAGCACAGCCTATGCAAAAAATTTGTTTTATGAACTCTTCTGCTGTATCTAGCCCAGGATGAAAAACCATTATACTTGGTGATGAAATGATGAAGCAAGGATCATTTTACAATATCATAAGTTACAGGATTTTGTTGGTCTGGGCCAGCTAAATGCTGCTAAAAGATCGTCAAAAACAAAAAGGTAGTGGAAACTATTGAGTACTAAAAAAAGGTTATAGTATGTTAACTAGAACAAGATTTTTGAGCGAGAAATAACTTACCAGTATTTCCCAAATATGCTTGTTGATGTAGAGAGGAACTATATTGAAGACTCCTAAACCCATTCATCTGCAATTAAAATGATATTTAACATTCTAATAAAACAAATAAAGGAGTAGAAATGGTCCAAAACACCACAATGAGTAGAAATGGTGCAAAACACCATGATGGAGCATCTCTAGCTCCGTCTCCATCCTACCAATGCCCCTTCACCATGCTTCTACAAACACCCTCACCCTCACCCTTGAACATAGAATTTTGAGTGAGTGCAAGCTGTTTTGACCAATAAATCATCTAATCCTAATAATAGACCTAACCTTGATAAATGTTTTAGGTGTGGACAAGTTGGTCATCTATCAAATGATTGCCCTCAAAGACGAAATTTAACAATTCAAGAAAGCAATGAAGAAGTTGAAGAAGTTAAGGAAGAACAAGATGAGAGTAAAGATGTTTGTTATACTTAATAATATTAGGGTTATTTTATTAGTGTAATATCTTAGGGTTATTTTATTATAGTAATATCTTTGTTATATTAGGGTTATTTTATTAGTGTAATATCTTAGGGTTATTTTATTATAGTAATATCTTTGTTATATTGACACACTTTATACCTTGTAAAAAATCATTAGATGCCTTAAACATTGCTAATCTACTTTATAAACATTGCTCAAGACATAGGGGTCTTAAATATACAAAGTTTTTTTGAGAAAAGTTGGAGACGAACTTGATGTACTATTCTGATGTGGGTTTGTGCGAGTTCTTGGAAAGGAAGACACAAAAACTGGGTTCCTGAAAACTACTAAATTTTCATTAATTCTGTAAAATAACAAAGTAACAGAATTTATACTAAAATAACAGTATAACAGTCTGTTTAAAACCAACCTAATAACAGCCAACTAATTACAACAACCAACTAATTATAACAGCCAACTAAAATATAAACTAATTCCATTCAATTTCCCCTTCTAAGGAGAAAAAATTCGTCCTCAAGTTTTAGGTTGAGAGATGTAGCTGGTTGGGTGGGAAATACTCAAAGATGTCGGTTACATTGAAGATAGGGTTGACGTGTATATGATCGAGAAGATCGATCTTTTATGCATTATCTCCAAAAATTTTTATTATTGGATATGATCCTATCTTCTTTGGCTCTATTCCGTGCAAACATACAATTTCTTTAAAGAATAGGTTAGCTATGTAAACAGCCTACAAGGTAAAAAGTGGGACATTTTGCTAAAATGGTCAACTACAACAAAAACGGAGTCGTACCCCTTTTTGAGTTTTTGGAAGGCCTAGATGAAATCCATGGATAAGTCTTCCCAAATGCCTTCGGGAATGGGTAAAGGTGTGTAAAGTCCCGTGTTCTACTCCTTGGCAGTTTGACATGTAAAACAGTGTTTGAAGGTTTTTGTTACGTCTCGGCGTAGTTGAGGCCAATAAAATCAATCGCTCAATAGTTGATACGTCTTGTCAATGCCAAAATGTCCCACAAGACTATTGCCATGAAGTTCTTTAATCAAAGCTTCACGAAGAGATGTTCTAGGAATACAAAGAAGATTATTCTTGAAAAGAAAATCGTTAGTCAAATGGAAGTCATTACAATTGACATGATCAACACAAAAGGACCAAATTTGACCAAAATCAGGGTCGTCTTTATAAAGTGTAGGTAAGGAGTCAAATGCAACTACTTGGGTTTTTAGAATAATGAGTAGGTTGGCTTTCCTACTAAGGGCATCCGCTGCCACATTGGTACTACCATCCTTGTGTTTTATCACAAAATTAAAACATCGAATAAAAGAAAGCCACCTAGTATGCATTCTACTTATGTTTTTTTATGTTTGCAAATATTTGAGCGATAAATGATCGGAGACCTCTTATGTTTTTTTGTGTTTGCAAATATTTGAGCGATAAATGATCGGAGAATAGAATAAACTCTTGGCCTAAAAGATAGTGTTCCCAAACCTTTAAGGCTCTTACCAAAGAGTAGAGTTCTTGTTCATAGGTGCTCCATTTTTGTCTTACCTCACTTAACTTTTCACTAAAATATTCAATTGGATGAGTGTGTTGAGACAAGACTGCTCCTATTGAATTTTCTATAAAAAGAAGCAAGCCTAAGGAAACTTTGCAAATCTTTTACTGTTTTTGGTTGAGGCCAATCTATTATTGCCTTAATTTTGTTGGGATCTACAGATATTCCAAACTCATTAATGAGAAAACCTAGGAAGTATATTTCTTTAACAACAAATGAGCACTTTTTGAAATTAATACTAAGTTTATTTCTTGAAGTGTTTTAAAGAGTTCATGCAAGGGAGATATATGTTCATCATAAGTGTTGTTATAAACTAAGAGGTCATCAAAATAAACTACTAGGAATTGATTAAGATAAGGGCATAGAACCTGAGCCATTAACCTCATGAACGTGTTGGGAGCGTTAGATAGTCTAAATGGCATTACCAACCATTCAAAGAGGCCACTATTGAGTCTTGAATGTCGTTTTCCACTCATCTCCTGGTCGGATTCGAATTTGATGGTATCCGCTCTTTAAGTGCTTCTTAGAGAAAAATCTTGCTCCTTTGAGTTGATCAAAGAGGTCGGACATTCTTGGAATGAGAAAATGGTATTTGATTGTAATCTTGTTAATGGCGCGACTTTCTACACAAATTCTCCATGAATCGTCTTTTTTGGGGGTTAGAAGGATGGAACGGCACAAGGACTCAAACTTGGTCTTATGTGTCCTTTTTCTAGACGCTCATTTATTTGTCCTTGAAGAATCTCATACTCTTTTGGACTCATTCTACAGTGATGTAAATTTGGGAGGGTAGAGCCCAGAATAAGATCGATGTTGTGTTGAATATGCCATAGTGGTGGCAAGTTATAGGAGGTTTCCAACACTTGATGGAATTCTTCTAGCAATTTTTCAATGTCTTCATTGTCTTCTTGCAAGAGGGAGTTGAAGCTTGATCTTTAACTATCAAGGCCCACACCTCTTTATCCTCTTTATCAATGATTCTTCCACTTTCTTGGATGTTGATTTCTTTCTTGGTCTTGGAACCTAATCCTTCCGTTGGGCTTGTGAAAGGTAGGAGTTTCACCTTTTGCCCCATTCAAGTCAATTCATAAGTATTCTCTCTTCCTCGATGTATTGCTTGTAGATCATATTGCCAAGGGCATCCTAGCAAGATATGACATACATCCATATCAAGAACATCGCAAAAAATTTGATCTTCAAAAAAAGTAGCAATAGAAAGAGGAATGGTGCAAGTTGAACTTATCTGTGCTTTGCTGCTTTTCTTGATCCAACTGACTTTGTAAGGATGTGGATGTGGTCAAGTTTAAGGTTAAGCGCTTGGACAAGCTTTAAGAAGACAATGTTTTTGCTACTCTGCTATCAATTATGACATTACAAACTTTACCATTAATGGTACATGTACGAAATAATGAGTGTTGTTGCAAGTGAGTTTCCGTCTTTGGTATTAGGAGGATTTGCTGTATCACACAAGATAGTTGCTCCCCTTCATCTGGTTCCAATTCATTTACTTCCTTATCGGAGTTAAGCTCTGACCCGTCTTCTTGGCTTTCTTCTTCCTCAACATATGCGACCGTCTTTCGTTGGGGGTATTGATTAGATAAGTGTTCTATTTGGTTGCACCAGTAGCAAAATCAAAAATTCGGTCTTCGGTAGTTGATTGAACCGCTTTTCTTGTTAAAAGTTCTTGAGTTCTTGGACTTTGGTTGGCTTTGGAAGGTTGTTCTTCTTTCGCCTTTCATGTACTGGAGCCTTGACCTTGCTTGATATTGTCATAATTCTTTCGTTGGTACGAAGTGAATGCTTTATCCGACTGGTTCTTCTTGGTGCCACTGATTATCTTTCTTTTTTCCAGCTTCATTTCAGCTTTAAAAGCCATAGAAATAGCGATTGATAACGTGGCTATGGGTTGCAAGTCAAGTTGTTTACGTATACCTTCCTTGAGACGATCAACAAAGCTGGCTAGTTGATAGTTCTCACTCTTGTTCATCCGGGTTCTTGCACTTAAACGATGGAATTATTCAACATATTCTAGCACTTTCCTGTTACCTTGGTAGCATCGTTGGTATTATTGATAAAGAATTTGTTCAAAATCCGCAGGTAGGAAGCGTTTTATCATCATCTTTAGCATTCTTGGCCAGCTTCTTATGGGTGCCTTGCCTACTTGGATTTGATCCCACCAAACCGATGCACCCGATTTGAGTTTCAATGCAACCATCTTAACTTTCTTGTCTTCGACCATCTCCATGTATTCAAAGAAGCTCTCCACATTTTTAACCCAGTCAAGAAATGCTTCTACATCCAATTTGCCACTGAAATTCGATAAGTCAACCTTCATCTTGAAGTCTTGGTGAAAGTTCTCTCCTTCATACTCCTTTGTATCGGTAGGCTCTAATCGATCTTCCAAACAATCCTCCCCTCTATTTCGGCCCTTCTGAAAACTGGAATTTGGTTCCTGATCTCTCTCTATCGACGGCCCCCTCTTCTTTCCCTTTGTAGTGGCCAAAAATCTTCTTCCCCTTCATCGGAGGCTTCTGAATCTTGAAGACCCATAATGGGTTCTTGCAGTCAGTGGTTTCTGAGGTAAGTTCGGTCTTCGTCAGACGTTTCTAAGGAATTTTGGGGGTCTTCGTGGCATGATTGGCTGGAAATTTGACCGGTGATGCATCGAACTTCTTGATGGTTTTAGTTGCCGATTTCTTGCTGTTGGGAAGGGCAGTCAATGCGACTTCAAACCGGCGAGCAAGTCATTCCACAGTGGTTTGAAGATTTCCCATTCGATCGTTGAGATCTACCACACATTCTTCAATGGCCATCAAATGGGCAGCCGAGGTGCGTAGGGATGGGATCTCCTCTTCATCAAGCACAACATCCTTTCCCTTGTCGGAGGTGTTCTTGCCGGTCACAGCTCCCTTCATCGATGAAGCTCTAATACCAATTGATGTGGGTTTATGTGTGTTCTTGAAAAGGAAGACAAAAACTGGGTTCTTGAAAATTACTAAATTTTCATTCATTCTGGAAAATAACAAACTAACAGAATTTATACTAAAATAACAGTATAACAGTCAGTTTAAACCAACCTAATAACAGCCAACTAATTATAACGACCAACTAAAATATAAACTAATTACATCATATTTGGCTGGCCATCCTCAAACAGATGGTCAATAGAAGTGACTAATAGAACATTAGGCAACCTCTCTTCATTTAGTGCCTAAGCGGGGATCAACCTAGGAAGTAGGATCTTTCCCTTCGAAAAGCTGAATTTACAAATAATAACAATTAACATGCAAAATTGATCCACTGGGAAGAGTCGATTTGAGGTTATCTATACTTATCCTACTTATCTTACATTTGACCTTCCTAAATTACTTTCTGGGTCAAGGCTGCAGTCCTTCCATATCCTACTGCCCAATTGGACTCAAATCCCTATTTTGCCTGGCACATGAAAACAAGGTAAAGTGAACCTCCTCCTTTGTTCATTGATTGCGCTTGCATTCCTTTCCTTCTTAGTCTCACTTTTTCTCTCCACTTCCTTTCCTTGCTTCTATCCTTAGAAGTCTGATCAATTCCGTCTTGCCTTTTTGCCTAATGTTGATCTTAGTGCCGAGGTTGACCACTAGTTGACCGTATTCATCAGATTCATGAGAAGTTCTGAACAATCTGATTGCTCCAATGAATGGTATAAGATTCAAGCTGATATTCATAGTCACCACATTACTTTTCAGCCCGATGGCCTTGTGATGGTGTAAATTCACAAGAACAGATTTCAAGTTGGTTCATTTTCTAAGCTTCCAATAAGAAGTTCAGGTCATTTCCTATTCTGAAAAAATTTGGAAACAAGGCCTGTCATGTAGATCTTCCTACATCAATGACTATTAGCAATACTTTCACAATGTAGCTTTTTGTTTTCCTTGCTTGTCCCATATGAGTTCCAATTGTCTGTCTAACTTGAGGACGAGTTAATTTTTCTGGATGGGAAAAAGTTGATAGACTTCTATGACATGCACACAAGGCCACAAAAAACGGCCCACGTGCATGAGTAACCACACAAAACATGAGGACCATACTTATAACTTGCTCATAATAACCCAATGCCAAAGAGCATCAAGTTTAACCAACAAGGCCTTCTTACACAGTCTCAAATTACATACGCTTCCTAGATCATCCAACCTCAACACTATTTTCTCCACTGACCAAATGAACGGCCAACTCCCACTCTTGTGAACTACTACCCACAAAAAGAACTTTTCCAAAGTTAAAGCTACCACTAGCAACATGGATTCTAGGTACGGATAGGAAGTAAATTGGGATCTCACACAAAATAAATTGGATGAGAGTCGACCTACTTCCCTTAGAGAAAATCTAGGAGGCATGGGCATTGACACACATGTGACGACATGGCAATACGACCAATTTCTAGAAAAGTGACGACACGTTAAAGACACGTTATAATTTTTTTATTTTTTTAAATAATATATGTGATAATACTTGTAAATAAAGCACTCATATACGTTAGCACATAACAATACTTCTTTAAAACATAAATAAAGAGTACATTAATTGTCTGATTTCATTAAAAAGTTCCAAACTACGATACGAATACAAAATCCTAAATAGAGATCACACTTTCATTGAAAACAAAATGTTTTGTAGATGATTGACTCTGGGTAGATGTAGACGAGGTGGAAGATGACGTCTAGCATAAAAAATAGAATGAATTCATTAAAAAAATGTTCTCAGACCAAAAACATTAAGATACACCTTTCCAAAGCAAATCATGTCTCAAAAATCTGATTAAACCATATTGAAAATTCCAAATAATATTCCAAAAACTCACACCATATATCTACAAATTCCACATTAAATAAATACAAAAATAGTAAATATATATATATATATATATATATATTTAAAAAATGCACCACAAAAGCCCAAGGCCTAAACCATGTTTCATATAAATTTCAACCTCCCCGTTGGGACTACATATTACTATGAAGTAATGAATGAAAAAGGATATATGTGTGTTTTTTTGTGTTCTATCAAACCAGTTGAAACATTCCTCAAACATTGATACACAAAAAAGAAAAAAGAAAAAAAGAAGGGAAAAGCCTTTAAACCGAGACAGGAAGTAACCAGAACAGAGGGCAAGCACGGCTGGTCTGATCGGAGGGGAGGGGCCGAACGTTGAAGATTGGAGAGGACTAGAGGAGAGTGAAAGTGCTTAGGGTTTGATTTTGACGAAAGGGCTGAATAGTTATGCAATAAAAGGAATGTGTTTTAGTTTTGAAAAATGTATTTTAATGATATTAAAAAATAATATTGAAAAATGCCAGTGTGTCCCTCCCCACGTGTCTGTGCATGTCAAAGCGTGTTGGAATTAAAAAAAAATAAAAAAGAAAATATATGAAATTTTGCGTGTCAGGCATGTGTTGGTGTCGAACGTGGTCAACACTGACACTCTCCAAAAAAAAAAAGAAAATATGTCCGTGCTTCATGAGAGAAGATGCTATTTAGGAATCATAGCTGTTTTAATCTGGTTCCAAATGTCCCTCTTTTGGGATTATAACGGAAACCATCAACCTTAAATAAGAAAACAAGAAACTACCCACGTCACAGCCGATGAAAAACTAGAGAGGTCCAATCAAGCACTAATGTTATAGAATGATTAGAGTTTAGACCATTCTAACAGGAGGACTTGCAGGATATTAATATCTAACATAGGTGGCCACTAACAGTTTGAACACATAACCCCATAGAACCTTTACTTTTTTCAACATGCCCCCTCATCCAGTGTTTTAAAAGGCGCGCCTAGGCGCAAGGCGCACACCTTGCGCTTATTTGTGGAGAGGCGAGGTGCAGATGAAGAGGCACGGCTGAGGCGCGCGCCTTCCTCCAGGCGCAGTAGGCACAAAAGCCCCAAAGGCGCGGGCTTTATTATTTGGGCTAAGCTGTAATTAAAAAAAAAAACTATTATACCTATTACGTGTTTTACATATGGCTATAAGTCCAACGAAGAAGATACCGATGGCTATAAGTCCAACGAAGGAGTGAATGAAGATGAGGATCAATTTAGTGATGATGAGTTTGATCTTTAGGAATGAACTTTTATTTCGATTGTTGTTGAATTCTGATTAGTTTTCTATTGTGTTTTGTTTTTTGGGTAGAAAACTAATATTATAATATTTTATACATTAGAGTTAATTCTCATTTCCACATTGGTTATTTACTTATATTTTATACATTGTTGTTCCTTTCAATTTTGTATGTATATATATATATATATATATATATATATATATATATATATATAGTGCGCCTCATGAAAAAAAGCCTGCGCCTTTTTGTGCGCCTTGCGCCTAGGCCCCAGAGGACCATTGCGCCTTAGTGCGCCTTGAGCCTTTAAAAACACTGCCCTCATCAATAGATCACCCAATACCCTTGGCAGTTACATTTTCAGCCTCCTAACAAAATGGGGTTGAAGATTCATGATGAGACCATCCCTCGAGGAGGATTACTAGTAGATAACATTATAGCAGATTGTGAATGGTTAGCATGCCTTAAAGGTACTTTAAGTTTAAAGGGTCCTTAGAGTTCTATAGCCAAAAGTTAAAAAAAAAAAAAGGAAAGAAAGAAATCTGTCATAAAAAATGGTATAGAATCTCTCGAGGTTATAACATCATTTTTTTTTCTCGGAGGACTGCGTTAACTTTCTATTGGAGTTCATATTTTTATAGATATTTGTGTATTTATTGATGTAGTAGGATTCCGGTAAATTAGGATAACTTCATTTGTTGTTTTCATCCAAGGGGGAGAGAGAGAGAAGAGAAGAAAAGAAAAATCAAACCTTAATTGACTACAATTAGGATTAGGTTCCTTGATTCATTAAGATTATGATTAGTTTCCTTGGTCTTGTGCATCCATTCCTTGAGAGTCTGAAAAAAGGAGCTGCAATTTCAGAGCGGTCAGATTCCAAAACTTGGCTCTTGAAATGAGTGTTTTCTAGAAAGTCTCTCCAGCATGAGCCTTTAAAGGAGCATGGTTGACTCAATTCCACATAGGTAGGGGCATTTAGAATGCTGAAGTTCCTAAGAGAGAAACTTCTTCCTTTGGGTCTTGCCCAAGACTGGCTAATTTGTTGCCATAGAATTCAAAAAGGTTTCTAAACTTTGTTTTACTTCCCAGCTGGTGGTAATGGCATTGTGCAAGAGCTATAGAAGACAAAATCGATCTTACTTTACATTGCTCTACGTTTTTAAGAGTTGTAGAACTCTCTTTCAACATTTACTAGCTTCCCTAAGACAACCATTCTGCCTCCCTTCAATTTCTTTGTGAACATCTTTAAGGCTCTATAAAATCATTTGGAAGCTGAGACTAAAAAATAAGCACAGAAACTTTCAAGGAGATTCTAGTTGTTTTCAGGACTTTTGGGACAGTTGTTTTTCTCTTCGACGTGGTATTCTCCGCCAAAAGAGTTTTGTAATTATGATTGTTCATTTATACAATACAAATTGTGGTTTTTTTTTAAACCCCCTGGATTTGGTGGGAGATTTCTCCTCCCCACTGTTTTATCTCTTTTTTCTTAATTAAGTTTGTGTCCTATAAACAATTGTGCTAAAACCCAGATAATACTTCAATTCACAAAGCAATTCGATAACATCCCAATTCAAAACTTAGAGCCACAAAATCTTCCCAAATGTTTGGCTCCCATGCTAGCAGATCAAACGGAGAAAACAGTCAGATAATGTTTTTTGTGTTCTTTATGGTTTAGACATTCATTGCTTTTGCCTCGTAAACTAGCAACACTAGAGTTCATCTTGCATTAGGTTAGCCGCAAAAAGCATTCCAGAGAACAAGTCCCTACTTGATTCATGATTACAATATTGAGACAAACGTAATAAGATGAATATTTTCTTATCTCCATCATAAGCCCAACCGAGTGCAGACTTTCCAACAAATATACAGAAAACAAACAAATAGAATGAAACAAAAGTGATAAATAGATTGACGGAACTGCCTACCAGCAGAGAAGATGAAGTACCGAAAAGCCCAAGTTCTTGATAACCTAAACATTTGATCCAATAGAAATACATCAATCAGGAACACATAAAATTGTAAAAACACCATAAGGCGAGAGATATAAAGAAACAGAAAATACCGGAGCGATGAAGAGGAAGCGAAAAAGCATGGTGATAGAGAGAAACAATTTCCATGGAGAAAAACGGGAGCAAAGCATGAGCAGAATGATGGTTTAATAGAGAAACTCTATTTCACGACAAATTGAGGATTAAGAGAAGATAAACAACAACCCAAAAGTTCAATCACCATAAGACAAGTCAAAGGGATCAGGAAACGAACATCGACAAGCACAATTTATGGGAAGAAAGTAAGAAGGAATGAGATGGATTTGGTTAGGACAGAGATGATTCAGAAGAAAAAGACGAAAAACATGGATAAAATCAACAAGATGAAGAAGAAATGGAGTTGGGGATGGAAGAAATGGAGTGATTATTACCAGAAGCAAAGAGAGTTGAATGGGGAGAAATGGCGGAAGATTCAGAAAGTGAAAAGAGAGAGAAGCGGGCAAAAAGCGTTTTTACCTTCTTGTTGCCGAAGAAATAGAAGTGTGGAATATTTAATATTTTTAATCTTGAGATAAGTTGTTATAATGATATTTACGTCATTGTCAGTCTTCTTAACCATTATGGGTTCTTGGGATGGGCATCATCAACAAAAGTGATAACCTTCTTGTTGCCGAAGAAATAGAAGTGTGGAATAAATGGAAAGGGTACGACGAAAATAAATTATAATATTTGTTAGTTCGTATAAATGTAGTTTTTTTAATTCGTATCTTAAATATAATATACAAATATTCGTATTTTATTTATCGAAATTTGAAATTTTTATTCGAAAACGTGTATCATTAGTTTTCACAAAAACAATGTCAACTTTGAACATTTTGTATGAAAGCTTTCTGTATTATGCGTTACATACGAAAGAAATTACATGTATTTTCTTTAAATTAATGTTGTAAATGCAATATCAGGAAATTGCGTATCTTTAACAATCAATTTAAAGAAATTTATTATTTTTTTAATTCGTACAAATATATTTTTTTAAGGAAAATTTTCATGAAGATAACAAAGTATCAAACTATATACGGCTCGTATAACAAAGCCCATAAAATTAGTCCTTTTTTAAATATTCTAGGTTTGTCTTTCCATCTTTCTTCTCCTCCTCGCTGCGATTTCTTTCATCATCTTCTTTTCCTCAACGATTCCTTTCCATCGTCTTTCTTCATTTATTCTTTTTTTTTACGTCGTTTAAATTTGGATAACCAAATCTAAACTATCGTGTACAAAAAATAGCAGAATCTAAAAGATCGTGTATAGAGAATCTTGAAAAAAATCATTTAGATTGAAGTAGCCTAATGTAAACAACTGTGTAAAAAAAATAAATGATCGTATAAAAAAACCATCATGTGGATAAATTTAAACGATCGAGTACCAAAATAATTAAAAAAAAAATCGTTTATCCAAATCTAAACAATCGTGTACTTGACGATTGTGTACCAAAAGAAAAACAATTTGTCTACCTAAATCTAAACGATCGTGTAACCAATTTTAAACTTAACCAAATTAAACGATCGTGTAACCAAATCAAACGATAGAATTAAAAAAAATAATTGACAAATTAAATGACCAAATCTAAACAATCGTGTACCAAACAATATCCAAATTTAAACGATTATGTACTAAATATATTACGCGCGCATTGTTGTACCAAATATATTACACGCGCGCTGTTGATGGAGCATTTTTTGTATTTTACACGGTGGGCCTGTAGGCTTTTTCCGTTTTCAGAATTGTTCTATACTTTGTAAATATTTTGCCGCTTTATTTTATTTGTAAAAAGACCTCTTTTTTAAAATTCATATTGTAAATAAAATACACAAATATTTGTATTTTATTTACTGAAATTTGAAATTTTTATCGAAAAACATGTTTAATTAGTTTTCGTAAATACGATGTCAATTTTGATCGTTTTGTACGAAGCTTTCCGTGTTAAAAAATTAATTGATGGTTACGTGCAGAAATTACATATATTTTCTTTAAATTAATGTTATAAATGCAATATCAAAAAATTACATATCGTTAACAATCGATTTAAAACAACAATGACCAACGTAATTGCATTGAAACGAAATGATATATGGGAGACAAATGTTTTTTTCGAATACAATTAAATGATGAACATCAACTATATCGTACAACTCTATTTTGAAATATCGTATTAAAATAATAAAAAAATTAATAATAATAATAATAATAATAATAATAAATTTCTTAATTTAAAATAATAATAATAATAATAATAATAATAATAGCAAAGAAAGAAAGTGAGGATTGAGAGGAAGAAAGAGAATACTTAAGAAGGAATAAGGGGGATTAAACATATTTTTTTCTCCCCCCTTATTCCTTACCCCAAACATGGGAAGGAGTTCCTTTCCTTTTCTTCTCCTTTCCCTCTTCCAAACACCCCCTAAGAGTTGAGAAATAGCTCTAAATGGTTTGTAAAGTTAGTCATCCTTTCCTTTTCCAATCTCTCCCCTCCTCTCTTTTTATTTATCTTCATTTTTTTTGGTCTAGTTTTCTTTCTTTACTCCCAAATCAATCCCAACTTCCATAGGTTCCTATCTTCTTCTCTGCCATGAAATTTTCATTTTACTTTCATCCTATTTCAAGCTCCACTCTTATGCTTTCATTTTTTTTTCCTCACAATAAATTTGCAAATTGAAAAGAAATATTACTACCATTATAAATCAAAAGATTTGATTGAGACAGATAGGTTTTCTTCCATGAAACTTGTTAGGGTTTTAAAACACACAAAAAAATCTTGAATTTGTATGGAGAAAATGGATGGATTTACTCCAAAACCAAGTAAAAATTACAGAATTTAATAGTGACAAGAAGTAAGGGACTAGAAATATGAAAATTTTCTTAAAAAAATGGGAGACTGGTCTTTGGAAAATAAAAAAACAATCGAGATTTAGAGAAAGAAATGAAGCAAATAAATAGAGATAAAAAAAAAAAAAAAGGAAACAAATTTGTTGTATTTTGTAAACCAACTCTATGTTCGTCGAAAATTCTCGCTTGCAAGATAAGAATGGCTTTGAGTTAAGGGAGCTTCGAAATTGTTCTTGTTAATTCTAGAAATTAACAAAAAAAAAGGTGTGTGATAGAAGGTTGAAGGAGAGGAGGAGAGAGAATGGAAGAGGGAAGGAATGCAATATCATAAGAAAATAATATTATAATATATTTTTGCAAAACTAATCATATTTAGTGGCACGTCGTTAGTCAACTAATGGTCTAAATAACTTTAGGGATCATTTAGAACTATTTCTCAAACCTTGGGGACTAAAGTGTTCATTTTAAAATTTTAGGGACTAAATAGACATCAACCTCAAATCTCATGGACCAAACGTGCATTTGCCCATAATAAAATATGTTCCTAAGATTTATGGTTTGTATAAAAAAATACCTCTAAACGTTTAAATGTTTAAAAATTGTCTTAAATTTTTTAGTGTGGTTCAGAAATATCTATTGTAAAACCCTGATCGCAAATCACTAATGCGATAAAAGCCCTGAGATAAGAAAAATGCACGAGGAGACCCATGTTAGTAAAGTGCAATTTACGGATGAGTTATGCGATAAGGATCCTTACGCGAAGAGGGTACGCGATGATCAAACGGACAAGTTAGTCTACCTCACCTAGAGATAGTGATGTGACTCAAATATCAGTAGATCGACGATTGATGGGACCCGATAGCCCAATCTGAGTTTAGGATAAGGGTCGACAGAGGAACGTGGCATTTTAGGATTGGGTCATTTTCCACTGTCAGTTAGAGAAATCATTTCGGTATGAAAAACTCGCCATGAAGGTCTATAAATAGAGAGTTTGGGGCATTTGAAGTTGCTTTTACCTTGACTTTATTGAGAAAGAACTAGAGAATTGTTAAGGACTCAAGACGAGGAACGAGCTTATCTTCAATCAAAGATTTTGGAACGAGTAGGGAGGTTTCAGCCTGCGAAGCTGAACTAGGAGACTAGTCGACAGTGACAGCGAACGGTTCTATTTACTGAATGTTCCAAATAAATAAAAGAATTTCTGAAATCATGTTTGAAATTTTAGTGATCATCTCTTCTAGTTCATGAATCATATGATTTTCAACATGTTTTCTCCTCACACACGTAAGTGATTTGTACTTATGAAAAGGAAGTGTTTCTTGAATAACTCTGGGTTTGAGGAATGTTATGATATTATACTCTTTGAATATTGTATTGCTTTATGCTAAAAATATTGAGATTTGATGATTGTATTCAAATTAAGTCAACTTATACCCTTGATGATATGATACCTTATTCTTGTTGTGTGATCTAAGATAAGATGCTTTATTCTTGCTATATGATCTAGAATAAAATGGGCTATTCTTGTTGTGTGATCTTAAATAGGATGTTTCATACTTGTGTGATCTGGTATGAGATGCTCTTTGCTTGTTGTGTGATCTGATATTGGAAGACGCATCACACATAGAGGAATTGATGGAACTTGCTATAATCGTTGAGTTTACTTCGCATAGCCGCAACTTGGCAAAAGAGTGTGGTAAACACTTGAGCTGAGGAAAATGGTACAAGGATGAAATTAAATACGGATGATTCCACGAAATAACCATCTGGTATGCGAGAGGCATAAGACGTGATAAACTGTGAATAAAATGATGAAATCATGTTTTGCTATAATGCCTACCCTGATAATTTTTTTGTGATAATACGACAAAAACTGATTTATACAAGTGACTGTGAAAAGACCTCACTCACTAGGTGTCTTCATCTAACCTTTCAAATATCTATTCTGTTCCCCCTACCCCCGAGGTAGCAAACAACATCCAGTGTTGAACTTGCAGCCTTGTACCCGCATCATTTTGGTAGTGGCCACTATTATTTTGCATAGGATGTAGGAGTTAGGCGTGACATTTATGAACTATTGAAAAGTTTGATAGATACCCTTAAACTTAAAAATTAAAGAAATACTCTTGTTAATCCATTTTTTACACCAAATTTCTGAGCACCTAAAATATTATGTTAAAACCATAATTTTAAATTTCCATCGATATGTTGATATTTCTATCAATATTTTCACATATTCATGGATTCAATATTAAATTTCCATCGATACATGGATTTGATATTCGATATTGATATTTTCACTCCCATGTCTCTACATGAACAATTTAGGATCACATCGTTTGTAACTATAAAGCAGGCCGCATCCATGATGTTCCCAAAATAAGACATGCAACCTTATTCATACACTATAGACCGTTTGGGCTATATACTCGAACTTGATCCATGTTTATGTCTCTAAATAAAGTTCAAGTCTATAGTAGATAGCCTTGGGACCTTAGTTTATTGAATTCAGTATTCTATTTTCACTAATAAGTCTTCAATAACTACCTTATTGAATAGAATATAATTTTTATCTACAAACTATGAGTTTTAGGATATAAATTCCAATATTTTTCTGGTACCAAAACACACCTTCTAGTATTGTCAACCACTCCTATTTTCATTCATATAAGGCTTAAGTTGATTTACCTTGGCATGGTCACCAATTACCTTTTTTAGTTGTGATATATGGAACACAAGATGTTTTGAGGAAGTAGCTGACAATTCCAATTTATAAGCAACTGGCCTATTCTTTTCGAACCAAAGATTTTGGTGATAATTTATCATTTCTCCTCTTCCTCAAAGAAGTCTGTCAGTACGACTTGATTTTCAGAAACACCAGATCTCCCACTTGGAATTCAACATTTCTTCTCTTCATGTTTGAAAATTTCTTCATATTTTCTTGAGCCATTCTGGGGTGTTCCTCTTCAAGGCACCCAACGCCACATCCCTTTCCTTTAATTGCTAATCAAGCATGGAGTTTGGTGTTTCCATGTCACCATAATATATCAATGGATGAGGCAGTCGTCCATACACGGCTTGAAAGGGAGTTATTCCGATTAAACTTTGATATGTGGTGTTGTACTAGTATTATGCCTAATGCAGCCATTTCACCCACTCTTTCGATTTCTCTCCACGAAAACACCTCAAGTAAGCTTCAATCCCTCGATTCACTACCTTAGTTTGACCATCCGCCTGTGGATGATATGTTGAACTCCTGTTCAATTTGAGCCCTAATAATTGAAATATTTCACTCCAAAAATTTCTAAGGAATACTTTGTCATAATCAGATATAATAAATCTCGGTTAACCATGCAATCTGACTATTTCTTTTACAAAGACTTCAATAACTGATTTGGCCCTGTAGGGGTGTTTTAGAGCTATACAGTGCGCAAACATACTTAATTTGTCAACCATTACTAGAATCACTTCCCACCCTACAACTTTTAGAAGACCTTCAATGAAGTCCATGGAGATATCACTCCAAGTAGCATCTGGTATCTCTAAGGGTGGTATCTCTAAGGGCATCAGCAAGCCAACCGGGGATAGAGCTAAAGTTTTATTGCGTTGGCATATCAGGTATTCATCACAATACTTTTTCACATCCTGTTTCATTCATTCCCAGTATAATTCTCCTGTCAACCTCTTGTAGGTTCTAAGATAACCCGAGTGCCCCCCGAACACTGAGTCATGGTAAGTATGCAAGATTGTGGGTAATAAAGTTGATGTTTTCAACAATACAAGTCTTCCCTTATACTTCAGTACTCGTTGTTGGAAGGAAAAATCAGAGACTTCTTCATCATGTTCATCTATTTTAGCCATGATCTCTTTCAATTTATATTCCTTCTCCACCTCTTCTCTAATAGTTACTAAGTCTAATAAAGTTAGGGCATATATATGACTTAAATGAACTGTAGGGGGTACTCTTAATAGAGCATCAACTAATTTGTTCTCTAGTCAAAGCTTGTAAACCACTCCGAATATGTAGCCTAATAATTTGGTTATCCATTTTTTATGTTATGGTTGTTATCACTCTCTATTCTAATAAGAATTTGAATGATTGTTGACCTGTTTTAACAAGGAACTTTCTTCCCAACAAGTAAGGTCTCCACCTCTGTACCGCAAGGGAAACAACCATTAACTTCCTCTCATACACTTGTTTTACTTAGTCTTGTATTGACAATGTGTGGCTGAATTAAGCTATAGGCCTTCTAACTTGAATTAGGACGACACAAACCCCATAACCAAAAGCCTCTGTTTCAATCTCAAAGCAAAGGTTGAAGTCGGGCAGTGCTAATATTGGTAAAGTCATCATTGCTGTTTTTAACTTCTCAAAGGCTAATTGTGCTTCCTCTAACCACTTGTATGCTCATAGCTTTAGCAACTGAGTCAAAGGAGCTACTACATACCCATAGTTCTGCATGAATATTTTAAAGTAGCTAATGAGACCTAAGAACCCTCGTACCTCTTGCTTATTTGTAGGTATTGGGCACTCTTTGATGGCTCAAATTTTCACCAAACCCACTTCTTACCCTTTTCTAGAAATTATGTACTCGAGATAACCCACTCTTTCTCTTGCAAAGTTACATTTCCTTAAGTTTGCATATAATTCATTTTCATTTAAGATCTCCTTAACCAACTCAAGATGTTGTAAATGCTCATCCAAGTCCTTGTTGTATACTAGGATATCGTAAAAAAAATACCAATATAAGTCGTTTCAAATATGGCTTGAATACTGTATTCATTAAGGATTGGAAGCTGGATGGGGCGTTAGTTAACCCAAAGGGAATAACTAAGAATTTGTAGTGGCCTTCATGAGTCCTAAAGGTTGTTTTCTCCACATCATCTGCACTCATTTGTATCTGGTGATAGCCTGCCTTGAGGACAATTTTAGAGAACATATGAGCTCCAATCAATTCATTGAACAACTTCTCAACCACGGGAATAAAAAATTTATCTGGAATGAAAATGTTATCAAGGCCTGGTAGTTAAAGCAAAACCTCCAACTTCCATCTTTCTTCTTCACTAACAACACCAGACTTGAGTAGGGGCTGTTGCTCGGCCCAATTACCCTCGAGGCTAACATCTCGTCAACTAGCTTTTCCATTTCTTCTTTCTGTTAACGAAAGTATCTATAGGGCCTCACATTAACCGGATCCATTCCCTTCTTTAAAGGTATATGATGCTTAATACTTCTTTGAGGTGGTAGTTCCTTTAACCAGTTGAAAACATCCTCATATTTAACTAACAATGTCAGAATGGACCCATAGATTGTAGGTATCTCTTCCCCTCATACATCTATGCTACGATCAAACTCCCTTCCATAGTTCTACATTCTATGAAAAAGCCTTGATTGCCTAGGGACAAGATTTCGTCATACTTTTCAAACTAATCCTGGTCTTAGTCAACCTTGGATCTCCTTTTATAACCTTACGACCTTCATGTTCAAGTTCCTCTAGTCCACCTTTATCACTCCTAAAGAATGTAACCATTGCATCCCTAAGATCACGTCTACCCCTCCAAGCTCCAACGGTAGGAAGCTATCAACTATCCTCCAATCACCTACCAACAACTCTACTTTTCCACAGACCCCCTTCCCTCTAATGGCAGTACCCAAGCCCAAAATTACTCCATAGTTTGATGTTTCCTTCGTAGATAAATTCAATAAAATTGTGAGTTGCCCCACAATCTATTAACATTATCACTTCCTCGTCTTTGATCTTTCCTTTTACCTGCATTGTCCTGGGGTTGATTAAGTGGTTGGTCAGTTCGAGCTTAGTGTTTAGTTTTATGTATGTTTATATCTAGTTCTATGCGGTGAGTTATGATCATTGCATGCAATATGCTCACTATGTCTCTCTTCATCGTGTACTTACTAAGTCCTCGTGGAGTACAAGTTTTCCAATTGTTTGCCTAAGTATAAGCGAATCAATAGGTTTCTTGGATATTTCAAGGTTAAACACAGGAAATTGATATTAGAACTTAGTTCCAAGGCCTACTTCTTCATTCGGACGGTATATTTTACTATTTATACGTTATGGCAAAGTGCAAGTTTAAACTATATCTACTATCTATGCTATAGAATTCATAAAAAGGGGGAATCAAAATGGTGACGAGATGGAAATATGAACTAACATGTATTAAAGAAAGAGTAAAGGAACATTTATGTGTTACTTCGGCAAGTAAGCAATGCGATAATTTTAATGCAATAGAGACCAGTTAACTAACTTATGATTAAGGCGAGCACCTTTCAGTATTGTAAACACCACACTTGCTTACCTGTTGGGATGCAAATGATAAGGCTTGGTTAAGCAAGACTTATCTAGAAGAGTTTGCTTAAACAACTTATAGCACTTCTCTTTTAAGGGTGACAACCTCTCGGTATTAAACACCCGCACTTGTTCTCCTTTTGAGACACAGATATGGAAGTTATCTCATCAATGTGTCTCTAAATTTCTTCTTACGCGAGTTAGCTATATCCTTGCTACTTACTCTCTCGACTAATTGTCGATATACACTGGACAAGTGATGATTATAGCTCAACTAATGATAACTTGTAGAAATACAAGTTCTTGTAGCCTCTTTTATAGAATAAGGAGGCCAAAATGTAATAGAAGTGTATCAAAACTCCATAATTACGTTGAAAAAGCATAAGTATTTAGAAATACGCTTTACATAAGCGTAAATGGCTGTTTTACTGCGTTTCAGAGTCTTAACACAGGAATAAAAGCAAAATAAAAGATTAGTGAATCACAGAGGATATCACACAAGAGCTACGCGAGAAGAGTCCATTTGGTGAGAACAAATGCTAGGTGAGGAGCTTCATCATCACTCAAGGACGGTTCACTAGAGGACAAAAATGGTAGTTAGGGATGATGTAACTTGACAATGGCGACTTTCGACATTGACAGGATCAGAAGAATAGAAGTTTCTAGCTGAAAGTTTCCTATATAAGGGACTTCATCACCATCAAGAAAAGGGAGGCCGACTATGTGAAAAGTCATATGCTTATGTCCAGCTAGAGGTCTGAATGGACCCAAGGTCCAAAGAGACCAAAACCTAGAGAGTGGCAGAAAGGAGCCTTTTTGCCACTTGTAAAAGTCATATTCTTCTTCTCTAACAAGACTGTGAGTGAAAGCTTAGAATTTAAAGGAAAGGAAGTCCATTTCCCACTTCCCTTAACTTGTAAACATTTTCACTCTCTTTTCTTTCTATCTTCGTATTCTTTGTAATATATGTTGTTCATATAGTACAATGGCCAAAGGCCTACATTCTTTAATATGTATTACATGTTTATATCTTTTTAATCTATTCATCTCTTTACTGTTCATCTATCAATGTGTTATTTGTAGTTTAGTCTTGTGATAAGTTTTTGATAAGTTGCTTTTTTTATAACTATTATCGCGTTAGTTGAGCTATTTTCATCACTTGGCCAGTGCTTATCGTCAACTACCTAAGAGGGCAAGTAGCAAGAATATGTCTAACGCGCGCGAGGAGGAGTTTGGAGATAAACTCCACTTTGGCGAGATAACTTCCATCATTTGTACCCCGAAAGAAGGACAAGTGTGGACAATAGGCACCGAGAGGTTGTTGTCTTTAATCGCGAAGCTCTATACATTTATAAGTAAATCCTTCTAGATATATCTGCCTAACTAGGTTGAGTCATTTGTACCCTAAAAAGAGGACAAGTGTGGCATTTAGAGACTTCGAGAGGAGCTTGCCTTAATCATAGACTAGTTATAAGAGCTATATTGCATCAATGCTTTCACTCATTCTTCATACAAGTTAGTTTGCATCTTCATTTCACATCCATTTAACTCCCCTTTATAGAATCTCTAGAGTACATAAGTAGTTTTAGTTTAGTTCACATTCATTTATTCATTATTTATTATTCTTTTATATCGCCAAATTGATGAGTAAATCCTAGAACTAATTGTTGATATTAATTCCCTGTGTTCGACTCTGGATCATTTGCATAAACCTATTATTTCAATTATACTTGAGCAAACAATAGAAAAACTTGTACACGACAATGAAATAGCTTTAATATAATGAAGAGATTCACAAGGAGCATTTTGCATGCAATGATTTTGAATCAATGATACATTATAAAGGATGAAATATAGTACCTCACTAAGTTCGCAACAACAAACAAGCAAGTTGTTGGCAATCGAAAGTCATTAAGCAACTAACGCGACAAGTTCTATAAGTTAAGCTTCTTATGAAGAACTTATCACATGACTATGCTATGCATAACACATTGACAAATGAACAATGAAGAAAAGATGGATCAAAAAGGTATAAACATGCAATGTATTAAAGAATATAGGACTTAGACTACTGTACAATATGAACATATATATTACAAAGAAATATAAAAGTGGAAGTAAAGAGAATGACTTTTCAAGTTAGGGGAAAAGAAGTGATGGAATCTTCTCTACTCTGTCTTGAGCTCTCACTCACGAACCGACTAGAAAAGAAAATAAAAACCTTTTACAGACGAAGGAACGACTACTCTTTTTGTCACACCTCGCCCCACACACATCCTTGCTTGGTATGTGAGATGTGGTGCGACTTAAGCATCCTTTACGTGTCTAACACCAAAGACACTCAGTCTTGAGTTTTCTTAAGTTGTGCTTAATCGCCTCATAAACTTCCTAAATCTTAACTTGTACTTAAGAAAAATCTTTAGGCGATATGAAAATATAACACAGAGAAGTAAAAAAGTAAGACTTTATTATCCTTTATTAAGCGTTTTACATATAATAACTTTACAACAACTATATATACACACAACTCTAAAAACTAAAAAAAATGTAAAACACCTTGGCAGCTTCCTCGCCTAGCAAGCCTTTCAAACTCTTCTTACTTGGCCTTTTCGCCCGACTCCTGGAAGATGAGATTTAAAAATGTAAGTCTTAGATAAACCTTCTTTTTGTATAACACTCATTAGTTACTGTTCATTCCTCTAGCCATGGATCCCGAATCATTCTTTACACTAGGTCACGTAACTTCACATTTAGACTACTGTAATAACAGCATCCGAGAATATACAGACTCGTCCTTGTTGCTTAGACCGCTAAGCTTAATACGTTCCTTTCAACGTATAAGCCAGCTTCTCATTACCATGTAGCCCCTTTTACCCTATGGTTGCCTTAAGTTTTTATGTGCACATAAAAGTTAGCTCATTGATAGGAAGTAACTAATGGTTTGAAAATCCTTTCATAACAACTCATGCTTTGAAATACATAAATCATACTTTGAAACGTACAAGGTTTTCATGTAAATCTCTTTTAGAAACATTTAAATTGAAATCATCATTTCAAACCATCAAAGAACTTATAAGAATGCTTAAAAATCATTCAAATACTTTAAAGAAAACACTTACACTTCTGGATTACTCCAACCCTAATTACTCTTCTTCCTCCTCTTCTCGTGTTGACAAAAAGGCAACACTATAACTCCTTAGTTTTCCTTCTCAAATAAGCAGAATAACAACTAATAGTCTGATCTCAAATCCTTGCCCTCTTGCCATCTCCTACCCTTAGTGGTGCATGTGTAAGCTTAAGGTTTAACCTAAAAATGCTTAACTTAATCTCTACATGTGACCTATTAGATAAACTTAGGAAATTTCTGAGAAGTTTCCTTACTTCTTCTTGCCTAGCCTTTCTTCTCGCGTAATGCCTTAATCGCATAGTAGCACTTAAACTTCAAAAGTCTTCCTTGCGAACTACCTTAGTCCTCCACTTCTCCTTGCCTACTCTTACTTCAAAATGCCTAGTTCAAAACATTTAACCAAAATTTACTTATTTGTTTTTAATTTTCATGCGGGTCTTACACCTTTCTACCACTCTTTAGGGTTTGGGTCGATACATTTAACTTCTGTCGAAGTTGTCCCCTTCTTTTGGTAGTGAAGGAGTTTTTTTATAAGCAACGTTCAGTGGGAAACTTTTATCCTTCTGAACATGTCAGCGCTGAATGCAGCCTTGTCAAGTCACATCAACTCTTGCTATCATTCTTGTCTCTAGTGAACCTTCCTTGCATGTTGATGTGGATCTTGCCTAAAAATTGTATATGCTAGACAAGGTCTTCTTACGTAGCCTTTGTACAAGCTCCTCTACGATTCACTAGTCTTCCTTTATTCCTAATCTTGCTTTAAGACATTGGAAACAAAGTAAAACATGCATGGTGACTTATATAGAATGTATTTCTACATACTTACGAATTTACAATAGAAGTTACGCATTTTGACACGATTACTACGCATTTTAATCCTATTATTTTACCTAAGAGACTATAATAACTTTTATTTCTGCAAGTTATCACATCCCCAAATTTAGAATAATGCTTGTCCTCAAGCATCACTCTGTATACTGCTTGTCCCCAAGCATCATTCCATCTCAAAGACTTACCTTACCTTCCTCTTTGCATTTCTAAACTTCTCAAAATGCGAGCTAGTTTTATTTGTTATTCAGTGTCTACTCTCATCGTGTACTTTCCTGAAAACATTTCTAGGTTCAAAAAGCAGCAAGCTTAATACTCAAAATACCCTTGTTCATTCCTCACAAAAATCTTATTTTCAAAATTTAGGATTGGCTAAAATTTTCGAAGAGTTCTGAGTCCTTTGAAAAAGAATATATATTTTTATTTTCTTATTTACTTGGCATTTGACATTGAGTGAGAAATGTTAGGCACTCTATGAGTCTATTCCTCTCCTCAACTATAACTCTTATTGTCTCTTATTACTCAACTCCCAGACTTTTACTTTGAAGCTATACTTTTTAGTTTTGTTGAGAGGAGGCAACATTGGAGTTATTATTTCAATTGAATAACAAAGTGAAAGAAATTTTGCCGTTTTTGCACAATTTTTTACTTTGCTTTGTTTTATGTTAAAACGCCTTATTTTGGACGCCTTAATGGATTTTTAAAAAGTTTCAAAAGATTTAGCTCGGACCTTGTACACCCTCAAGGCAATGTTCTCATTGTCTAAATTGATTGATAAGATTATTTGCAGAAAAATCTTACAAAAGAGGTTTGAGGTAAAACTTACTCACCTAATAAACTTTAGACATGTTTCCTAAGTTAATTTCCTTAACAAGTTAAACATCTATATAGAAAATCAAACTTTATTCCACATAGGTTATTTCATTGAAGTTATCCTTGAATTGTAAAGGAAAATTAAAGTGCATAGACACGGAGAGTCGAGTTTGTGCCAAGAAAGACTAAACATATAGTAATTGCTTCAAAAGTTTTACATGTTTTGTAAATAATATAAATATATTGGAAATATAAAGTACATAAGTAATAATCAAAATTGTAGATGAAGATAATTAAAATATGAACACCCCCAAATTTAAGATTACGGTGGTGGTGGAGGATGATTTCTTGCATCGCGAATTGTAGAGCCATGTCGCGTAAGGGGCCATACTAACTCTGGTGGAACCTCAAGCACATGAATGGTGCTGCTCCTTAATAAGTGTTGATATCTCAGTGAAGCTCTGATGTGGACATCATTCTACACTGCGATTTGGTCAATCAAACCCATTATTGTTTGATTTTGCTTTCTGATTACTTGAAGTTGTGTTTGGAGCTTTTGATTCTGCATCTTAAGCTCTTTAATTTCATATTGGAGATGAACATTTGCATTGTCAACCTTGAGTTTCAAATTGCTTAGTTTCTTTTGACCTCGCAAATGCATCTCCTAGAGGTTTCTCTAACATTAAACTACATTTTCAAATCCTCTCTCCATTGGCTTACATACGTAATGATCAACATCTTCTTCATTTTCCTTCACCGCCGTCCTTTTGCAGATCATTCTATGTTGAGGTACTTGGAGTTTCCTTTAGTGGTGAAGGTAGACTTGTTTTGCCACCTTCCTTAGAGGGTATTACTGTTTCCTCTTGGAGTGGGTCATCAATCACCTTGTTGAGGGTTTCTTTTCTTGGTCATGCCTCAGTACTTAGTGTCACCTCCTCAGACCCTTTAAACACGTCGTCAATGAATGCTAACGAGACTGAACGTGAACCTTCAAGCATTTCTTGGTTAGACTCCTCACGACTATATGGCTTGGTTTGGTCAAGCAGGTTTAATTGAAGAGTTTTAAGAGCATCCTTTTGCCATGGGATGGATGTTCTTATTGTGTTATCCAAAAAAATGACAAGATATTTATTGGTTTCTTACATTGGTGAGGAAGAGATGGATAAAATCTCATCGGGTGGTAAAGGTGATTTATTTTTAGATTTAAAGGGAGTAAATTTTTAGATTTACGGGATATAATAAGATGTTGTGGCTTTGAAGGATTTTGGTGTATCGATTTTGTGGCTGAAAAGGTGTTTGGGCTTGTTCTTCTTGAGACTACTTGTTGACAAGCGAGGTAAGGCTTCCTTAGAATCCCTGGCCTTAGAAGGTTTAGCTCTTTTTGAATTTGAAGCCTCTTTCTCGCCTCGCCTCTTATGTTTCTAGGGGATTTCTTCTTCTTCCCTTACTTCTTCTTCACTCGTTTCCACTTCCATAACCTCTCTTTAACCCTCTTGTTTGGTCTTCAGGCATTTTAACCTTGCTTTGTTTTGGTGAAGGGCGCTAGTGCAGCAAAGTGTTGCAGAGCATACTCCATCCTTTATCTCGACTTGAGGAAAATTTTCTAATTTAGGTCATCCCTTGATGCAGAGCTGCTCAATGAGATGCGGAAAGGCTTTTCTCTGCATGGATGCCTAACCCAAGCTGTTAGGTGATCGCATATTATCTTGCCCACGTTCATCGAAAATTCCATCATAATGCAGTATAAGAGCATAATCCGTTCCAAGGATATGGTGTTGTCATGGCAAGTTGGCATGATATTTTTCTTTATGAACACCAACCACACACTGGCTGTAGTGTTAAGGTTATGCAAGAAGAGCTAGTACTTTTTAGTTGGCGTTCTGTCCCACTTGGTCCTAGGCCAAGCAACCTTTTCTGTGCTTCTTGCAAATCACTTTCTTTTGGGTTTTTAAATAAAACATGTCCGATCTCATTATTATTCAACTCGTATAATGCATTGATTGCTTTAGGGCTAGCATTCACTCTTCTTCCTTTCACCTCTGCATAGTGTTCTTATGTATTAATATAGCCTTCGTAGAATAAATTTATTACATTAGGTCTTATCGCAGTCACTCCTTGGAAAAATCTTTTTCATCTAAATACCCTAATGGGTGCTTCGAGAAATTGAGACATGTTCCTCTTGTAAGGGTAGAGTCCCTTCTCTCTCATGAACAGTATGCTAACATGTCTCTCGGAGAGGGACCCTTCTTTTTCACTTCTCTCGACCTCTTTTTCACTCTCTTTCTGAGGACCTCTTCTTTTCTTTTCTTTTCGCCTCTTGGCAAATTGATCTCTCAAGACCTTCTTTTTCATTGTAACATTTCTCTTCTTTGCAGGTCTTTCCACCACATTGTCCTCCAAAGGACTAAATTCGTCTATCTCCTTCTCAAATTCCTTGTAAAATTCCTCGAAGGTCTTTTCTTTTTCCTTACCCTTCTCCACAGAGAGGGCCAATTTATCCACCTTGTTGAGGAGCTCTTCTGGCTGCCTCAACTTAATCTCTTTCTTTCCTTCGGCTAAGGCCATAGCTCTTTGTGCCTTTACCTTAATTTTGAGAAGCCTAGCTCTAACTTTCTCCGTTTTTTCTTGGGCTTTATTTACCACCCTTTCAAATTCCGTTTGCACCATGGGTGAGGAGACTTCTTTTTCTTTTTCGCGTTCTTCCCTTGCTTTTTCCCCTCATCTTTCCTTTTTCTTCTTTTCTTCTTCCTTTTTCTTTTTCAACTTTTCCTTCTCCTCTTTCTCTTTTACTTCCTTTCTTAACTTTTCTTTCTTTTATCTTCCTTCTCGTTCTTTTGTTGTCTCCTCGAAGATTATGTTGAGCAGCTCGTTAAGTTTATCCTCGGGCAACTGTATTTTGACCCCATTAATGACCACCATCTTCAATGCTTTGTTTCATTGCTTTCTCTTACTTTGCTCCGTCACAAGATTGCCAAAATGTCTATCTTCAGTTTCTTCACCGGATTGTCTTGACTTAGATGTGGTTGTTTGATATTTCTTGAGGGCTTCAGTTAAGGCTTGCTTTCTAGACATGATTAATGGAAATAAAGGGAAATGAAATGAACTGAGAAGGGAAAGGAAGGTTTTCTTGGTATGCTGGAGATGGTGATTAAGAGGATGTAGAAGGCTCTAAAATTCTTCATAGAGTCTAAGCGACGAGAGTTTGGAATTAGGTTTTAAGGAGGATTTTCAAAACCATTTAACTGTGGTTAGGGTTTGGCTAACCACACGATTAAGGTCACACGTTATAAATGTAAAATGACCATTTCAACATGATGTTTAAGTTTTTGATGCGCGATGCAATCATGACTATTAAATTTATATTTTGAAATGTGACAGTTAGTGTCCCTCAAAACCGTAACTTATACAAAATCCTCCTCACGAAACAATTTCATTGTGCAAAATCCCATTCAACTATTTTAATGATTACGAGATACAACTTGCATTCCCTAACTTGTTAAAAGTGCTAATTAAAATTATGATGTAATGAGTGTCTGATCTCAAGTATGCTATACAAAAATTAATATACACAATTTACGGATGCAAGCTGTATTGAAGATAAGGAAGATTTATACATTACACAAGCATCCTTGCGTTTAGGTTATTTGGCAAGAAAAGTAGTGATCTTATCATGTAATGCTCTGTATAGCCATCTTAATTGCGTTGTTTTATCCTGAACTTCCTTGATCATTTGATGCATGACTCTCTGCATCTTGATCGTTCATCATAATAAGTCTCTGCTCCCAACCATTCATCGCAATATTCAAATGATCTTTTTCAGTCCCTTTATTACGTAGTCAGTTAAGACAGAATGTCTTACTAAACTTGTTGCATGGACATTTTCCTTGATGCCTTTATAAAGGATCTTAAATTAGACTGATTAATTATTCAAGAATTCAGACGTTTGAGGTTCTCAGCTTCATTTGTGACTAAACTCATCCAGTTAGGTTCCTTTTATTATTTTCCAAAAGATGCACTCAATCTTGGGGCTAGTCCATGCAATCACAGGTTACTCTAGTACCATGAACCTCTTCACGCGATCTTAGGTTGAATGCATGATTCACTAGAGTGAAGTGTTTTGCCAAAAATCAAAGTAAAATTCTATTTTTAAGTTTTAAAATCAATTCCCCGGCAACGACATCAAAAACATTTGTTGGTCAATTTGGGCTTAGTGTTTAGTTTTATGTATGTCTATATCTAGTTCTATACGGTGAGTCATTGGTCATGATCATTGCATGCAATATGCTCATTATGTTTATCTTCATCGCGTACTTACTAAGTCCTCGTTGAGTACATGTTTTTCTATTGCTTGCCCAAGTATAAGCGAAATAATAGGTTTCCTGGGTAGTCAAGGGTTGAACACAGGAAATTGATATTAAAACTTAGTTCCAAGGCCTACTTCTTCATTCATGTGATATATTTTTCTATCTATACATTATGTTATTTTATTGGAAATTGTAAATAATATTTTGGTATTTTCTTGATCAAATGAGATTAAATGGATTTATTTCCCATTATTTTAGATCAAGAAGAGATTGGACAAGTTTACAAGCAGAGGGTCTGAGCTACAATTCGTGAGTGACAAAATGATTTCTTAAAGAAAGTTTCTAAACATGTTTTGCAAGCTATTGTTTAAAGTATAATTTGAGTTAAATATTTAGCTTTATTGATTTACAAAGTATATGTTAAAACATATTTAAGTAAAGTATTTAGCTTACTGATTATTTGAGCAAAGCTTATTTAAAAATTAAGATTTACAAGAAAGCATGTTTTTGCTAAGTTTCCAAAATATTTATGTTTGAGAATAATTGTAGTATATTTTAGACTATACCTAAAATATTCTAAGATATATAGAAATCTTATGGGGGATATTGCCTGTGCACAGAGGTTTTTTTTTATGAGGGTATTTAGTAGATACCTATGTTTCCATCAATGGTATTTGTTTAATTAGATGAGGCCTCTACAGATGTATGTGCTTCCACCCATAGTGAGTGAGGGCCTGTATGAATGCTTACGGTTCCATCTTATTATAGCTATAACGAGTGAGGCACTACTAATGCTTATGGTTTTGTCTCATAAATATCATATCATGGGACAAGGACATAATTACCATCTCGTTGATTCTTGTGGTATAATAACTGAATAAGAGAGTTTAAGATAAACTATTCGAATTTGATATTTATTTATGTTAAAGTTTTAAGCTTAAAGATTTACTGTTTGAAAAGCCATATTTTATAAAACCGTCACTCATTGGTCTATTTAGCTCACCCTTTCCAAATGATTTCCACTTTTCAGGAAGAGATCGTGATTCGAAAGCTTGATCCGTTGTCACCAGTCTGTTGTGTGATAACTTGTAAAAATACAAGTTATTGTGTTCTTTTAGGTAAAATAATGGTAGTTTTTAGTGCAAATTTACAATATCACAAGAATACACTTTACATTAGTCATCACGCCTGATTAACTATGCTTCCAAGTATTTTTCTACTAAGGTTGGAAAAAAGAAGAAATGAAGTAAGGATTGCGCATGTGAACTCAGGCAAGAAGTTGTTTGGCGAGTCGTAAGGTGAGATGCTAGCACATCATTCAGCAATATAATTCACTAAAAGACAAGAGCGATGGTTAGGGTTGATGTGACAAGAAATGGATACTTTTTGTGTTGACATTTGTAGGCAAGGACAAATGTGCAGCATAAGTAAGAACGGATGTGCAGCATAGCATAATTAATTTTTTGCTTAAAGTATGCCTACAAAAGAAGTCAACTCCACCATGAACAAGACATCAGCAAAGGAGGCCGACTTTAAGGAGGCCAGTGAAGGACGAGTTTTGGAGTCCGTCACCATCTGTAATAGTTCTTCTTGTACCTCTTATCCGATCAATGTCTGAACAAGAGTGTAGAGAGAGATTAGAGAGAGAGAAGCTCACCCCACCATTCCCCTAACTTGTAAAAGAGCCAAGGAATGCATGATAATGCATTTTGCGGCTCGACACATCTCTTTACTTTCCATTTTTTTACTTTGTAATCTGTTATATGAATATTCTTATTTTTATGGCCGAGAAGCCTACATTTATGAATACAATGCATGTTTCATCTACTGTCTTTCTTCCATTTCTTGACTATTCATCTTATTGAAGTATTTTAAGTTCTTTAAGTGTACGCTATGTATTTGATAACAATTCTTTAGTTATAAGACTCATCGTGTTTAGCTTAAGCTTACCTCAATTGCTTGGCCAGTGTTAGTTGCCAACTGCTTGAAAGAGTAAGTAGCAAGGACATAGCTAAACACGTGCAGAAGGGAGTTTGGAAACAAGCTTTATTCTATCATTTTGTCTCTAATCATTTGTATTCTGAAAGCAGAACAAGTGTGGTGTTTAGGCACTGAGAGGTTGCTTGCCTTAAATAGAGAGTCAATATGATGCTTAAGTAAAGAAACCTAGATATATATCACTTAATCTATCTTTACCATTTATGTACTGAAAAGAGAACAAATGTGTTTAGGCACCGAGAGGTTGCTCGCCTTAAATAGAAGATGGTTAATAGATCTATATCACATTAAAAGCATACCGCATGACTTAGATCGCCTAGAATACAGAAATGTTCATTCATCTATCTTTTAATGCAAGTAAGTTCACATCTCATTCATTCCACTCTATTCCTTTCTACAGAATCCTATGTGTAAATAAGTAGGTTAGTATAGTTTTATACTTATCTTGTATAGAATTTATACCACCTAGTTGAGAAGTGAATATTTAGCTAAGCTTTGATAGATATTCCCCATCTTCAACCTTATTTTATCAAGAAAACCTCTCGCTTCGCTTACACATGGACAAGCGTGAAGAAAACTTGTACTAAACATTGATTATTATGCATTTAGCAATGCATAGGTAGGACACTTTTATTGCATACCCCTAGCCTAGACGCAGATCATTAGTTGCATAATTAGGACCTATCATGACATATTCATGAATGAGTTTAAAATAACATAACAAAAATACAACAAGCACTGTGCCAGTTTGTTTCTTTTGGATAGTACTTTAAGTTAAACCATGTCATGTATATATGTCTAAAGTGAACTTAGTCAAGTTGTTTGGTTTTTGTTATTTTGAAGCGTCGTTTGTAATTAACGGCTTATAGCCTTGACTTATCTTTAGAAGTTATGTAATGAAGTTTGATTAATTTAAGATTATTGTGTTGGCCCGCTGCTTAAGTTCAAAAATAGTTTAGTTGTATAGTATTTTAAGTGTTCAATAGTCAAGGTCAGCTGGTGTCATTCAAAAGGGGAGTGATATGGGTTGACTTCATGTCGTCTTTTAGGTTGAGAGTAGGTGATAAGGGAGGGGGTGTGACAGTTGGTGGGCAAGCTAGGTAATGTTATGTGGCCAGCTAAGTGTCTTTAGATCCTTTAGGTATGGAGTGTGGCAGCCAACAAGAAGCCTTAAGCAGGCATAATGGGCTAGGTGTTGAGTAAGGTTGGGCTGCTAAGTGAGAGTCTTAAAAACCTTTAAAGGGTTGTATGGTGTGGTAAGGTGTGGTAAAGAAAGGCCGATAGGCGCCCAAAGTTGTTAGGTGACATGGAAGTTAAGTCGAGACAAGCCATGTGGCCAAAAGGTTGTCTATAACCTCCGTGAAGCAAGACTAACAACAAGATAAGACATGTTATGCATTGAGGCTAGGCGAAAAGGTGTTTAAGTGACGAATGCGACCAAGTAATTAAGTCCCATTCGAGCAAAGTTATTGACCAGGTGGCTAAGTGAGTCCTAGGCATTCTAGTAGTGCTCGATGGAGCAGAATTCAAATGGCTAGGCATGCAAGGATTAGAATTTTGGCAAGCAGGATGTGTCATGAGGCGGTCATGCAAGAGTCATTATATAAGATAATTTTGAAGGACAATTTCTCCTATCTTACTCATGCAAATTGAGTGATTCTAATTGTAAATGAACCTTAGGCGAGTTTACTTTCTAAGGTAGGCTACTGGATGATGAAGAATCGAGTACGGTATTAAGTTGATGAGGAAAAGCACCAAATGTCATCTCTTGGGTGAATTTTGAGCAAGTTTGAGTGTTTAGAGGTTATAGAACGTAATACTTCGAAGACACTTCTAAGCAAATTTTTTGAAGGCAATTTCTCATTTTGAAAAGTATATTTAAAGTTATGAGCCGTAGAAGTTGGATTTTGATTATTGGATTTCATTAGGGCTTTTGAATAAAGAGATTATGTGTCACACCCCCATCTGCAATGCCACCTCCTCACTTTACGAATATGGGCCCGACCTAGACAGCCCTTGTAAACTGTAGATCTAAGAACCTTGAGTTTTCTTAAGGGTGGCTAAGACGTGGTTATTGAGGCTTTGTAGAGGCCTAGGTGTTGAAGCTAGGAGGCCATGAGGTTGGACGAGGAGGCCTTGTATGCGAGGAAGGATTGCGTGGCCAAGCAAGAAAGGTTAGCTAGGCGAGTTGGTTGAAGTTTTGGGCATGGAACTCTAAGTTTGGCAAGGTTGTGAAGCTGGTAGGCATTCAAGGCAGGTCGGTCAAGTGGTTTCCAGGTGCTCTGTACGTGCAAAGGTTAAATTACGGCAAGCAGAAGGTGTCAAGAGTTTAACATGCAAGGCTCACTATAAATAGGTAATTTTAGAAGAGGAGAACTTCCAAACCACTCATGCGTTTTGCCTCAAAGCATTTACAAAAGTTTACATTTTGAGTCTATTTTCATATCAGGGCTTCCAGTTAAAGTTGAGGCAAGGAAGATTAAGTTTGGACTAAAGAAAGAGAGAAAATTCATTTTTTGGAGGAATCTAAGTAGTCTTGAGTTCCATAAAGCTACAAGACGCATTTCTTGGATTTTTAAGCTGAAAGTTTGAGGTAAGCAAGTTAGACAATTCGAAACAACTTTTTAGAAGTAAGTTTGCTCATTTGAGTGGTAGATTTTAAGATATTAACCACCAAAGTTGGACTTAGGTTCTGGACCAGAAAGGATTTTTTGGGAAAGTTTTCAACTTGGCCGAGTGTCAAGAATGGCATGACGAGCTGGGTGTGCATTTTAGGTTAAAAGAGGTTAGTTTGGGTTCTAGAGCGTGTAAGACACAAGATAACGCACAACCAAACCATATGATGTACGTGCCTATGTCATGCAAGATATCCTGTGTGTAAGGATGCATACACTGTGTGGGGTGCGCAGCCATGATGCACGCAATGCGTCAGATGTGAGGTTAGCATGCAGCAAGACCTATGCAGGCTCTGCGCATGCGCTGTCATAATCACAATCTTTCAGATACAAGATAGACGTGTTGAAAATTAAACATGTTTTAAATAAATAAGTTATATGTGAATTAATTTATGAGAGTTAAGATATTAAAGGATATGAGAGTTAAAATGTTAAAGTTAATTTAGTAAGAGTTTCTCCTTAGTCAAATTTAGGATTTAAATTGTTGTATTTAATTATGGTATGAGTTATGCTCATGACAATCCTATAAATAGGATTGAAATGTTGTAAACTAAATCATCCAAGTGTAAGTAGAATACATAAAAAAATTCTTCAAATAAGATTTTATTTCCTCTCAAATATTCTATTTGGAGATTATTTAATTGGGATGTTCATCATACGCTTCCAACAAAGTGGTATTAGAGCTTGAGTTTGGAGTTTAAAAAATTGTTTTTGTAAATGGCAAGCAACAATTTAGTTTCCTTCCAAGTACCTCGGCTTACGAAAGAAAATTATAGCAGTTGTTGTATTCGAATGAAAGCTCTACTTGATTCACAAGATGTATGGGACATTGTTAATAATGGTTATGAAGAACCAGAAAGTGATGCGGCTTTGAGTCAAGCTTAATGAGAAGCTTTACTAAATGCAAGGAAAAAAAGATCAAAAGGCTCTCACTATCATTCATCAAGCCATTGATGATTTCAATTTTGAGAAAATTTCTGAAGCAACTATTGCACATCAAGCATGGCAAATTTTGGTGAATACGCAAAGGAGTAGATCGAGTAAAAAAGGTTTGTCTTCAAAAATTGAGAGGTGATTATGAATCACTGCATATGAAGGAGTCTGAATCAGGTTTATATTATACTTCAAGATTGCTAGCAGTAGTAAATGAAATGAAAAGATATGGTGAGACAATAAGTGATGAGCAGGTAGTAGAAAAGATACTTTGCTCATTAGATAAAAGATTCAATTTCATCGTTGTAGCTATTAAAGAATCAAAGGATTTGAGTACAATGGCCATTGATCAACTTATGGGTTCTTTACAAGTCCATGAAGAGAAGCTTCTTAAGAAGAACAAGCAGATGACTGAGCAACTTTTTTAATCAAAGTTGAAATTAAAAGACAAGGAAGACAACCTAGAAAAAGGCAATCGAGGTCGAGAACGTGATGATTTCAGGGATCGAGGTTGAGAAAATTACGGTCAAAGAAAATTTGATGAGAATAATTTAAACTCAAATTCATTAAGAGGTCGTGGAAGATAACATTATTCGAGGTCAAGTGGAGAAAGATCAAATAATGACAGGAGGTTTGACAAAAGACAAGTTGAATGTTATAATGGTCATAAATTCAGCCATTTTTCTTGGGAATCCAAAAATAGAGTTGAAGAAAATGAAAATTATGCTGAGAAAGATATGAAGAAAGCGGTAATTCATCGTTGCTTCTAGCATGCAAAAGATGCAGAAACATGTGAAAAAAGTGCATGGTATCTTAATAATGGTGCAAGCAATCACATGTGTGAAAGTAAATAAATGTTTGTGGAGCTTAATGAATTTGTTGGTGGCGATATCGTATTTAGTGATGCCACAAAAATTCCAGTTAAAAGGAAAGGTAAAATTTTGATCAATTTGAAGAATGGGAAGCATGAGTGTATCTCTAATGTTTATTATGTTCCTAATATGAAGAACAACATTTTAAGTTTGGGACAACTCTTAGAGAAAGGCTATAATATTTTAATGAAGGATTATAGTCTTTTAATAAGAGACAATCATGACAAAATGATTGCTAGAGTGCAAATGATGAAAAATAGAATGTTTCTATTAAACATTCAAACTAATGTTGCTAAATGTTTAAAGTCATGTTTAAAAGATCCAAATTGGATATGGCACTTGAGATTTGGGCATTTGAACTTTGAGGGCTTGAAACTATTAGCCAGGAAGAACATGATGAAAGGGTTGCCAAATGTCAAACATCCAGATCAATTTTGTGAAGGTTGTCTTTATGGAAAATAATCAAGGAAGAGTTTTCCACAAAAATCGTCTTCGAGAGCAAGGAGACCACTGGAGTTAGTTCACACTGATCTTTCTAGACCGATCAAACCAAGTTCTTTGGGTAAGAATAACTATTTCTTATTATTTATTGATGATTTCAGCCGAAAAACTTGAGTTTACTTTGTCAAGGAGAAATCAGAAGTATTTTTCCTGTTTAAGAGATTTAAAGCTCTTATTGAAAAACAAAATGGTTATTACATTAAAGCTTTGAGATCAGATAGAGGAGGTGAATTTGATACAAATGAATTCAAATTTTTTTGCATAGAAAATCAAATTCATCGACCTATGACAGTTCCATTTACTCCTCAACAAAATGGTGTTGTTGAGAGGAAGAACCGAACAATACTTAACATGGCTCGAAACATGTTGAAGAGTAAGAAGATGCCAAAAGAATTTTGGACACAAGTTGTTGAGCATGCAGTGTACTTGTCAAATCGTTCCTCTACTAGAAGCTTATGGAACAAAACTCCTCAACAAGCATGGATAGAAAGAAAATCATCCATTGCTCATTTGAGAGTATTTTGATGTATCACTTATGCAAAAATACCTAATCAAAAGCGTAGTAAGCCTGATGATAAAAGTGAGAAACATGTTTTTGTTGGCTATGATGTAAGCTCAAAAGGCTACAAGCTTTACAATCCTGTTACAAAGAAGACAATGATAAGCAGAGATGTTGTGTTTGATGAAGAAGTATCATGGAATTGGAATGATAAACCAAAAGACTATAAATTTTTGCTTTTTCTCGAGGATCATGATGAGCCTAGTGACATTGTTTCTCCATCAACACCACCAACATCGTCAATCACTCCACAACAAAACACACCTTTATCATCTACAAGTTCAAGTGAAGGGCCCCGTGGCATGAGAAGCTTACAAGACATATGTGATGAAACTAAAGAGTTAAGTCAAGTTTTAATAACCTCACTCTTTTTTGTCTATTTGGTGATAGTGAACCTGTGAATTTTGAAGACGCTTCACAAAAATGACAAATGGAAGATGTCTATGGATGAAGAGATAAAAGCCATAAAAAAGAATGATTCGTGGGAACTTTCTTCTCTTCCAAATGGAAAGAAAGTAGTAGGTGTCAAATAGGTGTTCAAGATAAAAAGAAATGAAAAGGAAGAAGTGGAGAGATACAAAGCAAGATTAGTTGCAAAAGGATATTCTCAAAGAAAAGACATTGATTACGATGAAGTATTTGCTCCTATTGCTCGTTTGGAAACCATCAGGTTGTTAATTGCACTTGCTGCTCAAAATAATTGAAGGATCTTTTAGATGGATGTCAAATCAACATTTTTGAATGGATATCTAGAAGAAGTCTACTTAGAACAACCTCCTGGTTATTATGTGAAAGGCCAATAGGATAAACTTCAAGGCATTATATGGATTGAAACAAGCACCAAGAATGTGGAATGGCAGAATCAACAAATATTTCCTTGATAATGGGTATTTGAGGTGTCCTTATGAACATTCTCATATTAAGACAAATGATCATGGAGATATTTTGGTGGTTTGTTTGTACGTGGATGACTAAATTTTTACAAGAAATTGTGCAAGTCGGTGAACAAGTCAACCGTACTAAATCAGAAAGTCATGGAAAAACTCACGATATGATGTAGCCTCCCAGCTTCACGTTTTGAGAGAAAATTATTTATAAAATGTGAGAGAGAAAGAAAAGCATTGAAAACATTATTAAAGAAAGCATTGAAGACTGTCAATTGTAAATAAAGCTTAGATCGCAAAGAGTACAACAAAGCTTGGTCGGTGATTCAACAAGTGGTTCTCCCCTATAATACATTTTAAACATTTTAAGGTTTAACGGGCTTGCATATGAAAATTGCAAAATGTCACACATGATGCTCAAAGGTCAACGACATCAAAAGGAACATAAAGATAAAGTGGTTTGAATATGTTTGGGCATGCGGTCATAGGCAAACCATGCTTTGGACAAGCATACTCATGACATGCACCAACCCCTTGGCGTCATGCTCTACGTGCCAGGACGCCAAAATATGCAATTTCGGGCCATTTTTAGGTGATTTTGTCATTTTTAGAAAAGTTTGGATTTTTCTAAGGACAAGAGATTAATTCAAGTTTAAATGCCATTTTTTCAGGAGAAGAAGAAATTAGACAAATTTACAAGCCAAGGGTCTAACTACCATTTGTGAGTGATAAAGCGAATTTCTAAAGAGCTTTTTATTCAAAAATAAAAACTTGTGATTCTTCCAACTAAATTTGAAGAAAATAAATCCATGTGTATGGATAGTATGCATCAACAAAGCTAAATTCAGTCCGTAATTAGATTAAAATCTTTAGTCTGCAAGCTTTTTTAACAATTTGCTTCTAACGAATTTTAAGGTTTAAAGACATGGATTTGAGGTGCCTGAGTTATGTCAACGTTGCAGTAGGGATGATGGAAAATGTGATGCACACTTTATGGTACTTCAACAACGGATGAAATACGCATTGAAAAGTTATCCATCCCCCGTTTGTTTTTGGAATGGATTGGTTTTTTCAAAAAGGGATGTTGAGTTTGTAGGGAGGTTCTAGTCCTGATGTGGTTGTCCCTTTGGAATTTTAATATGAGAAATAAGGCGATTGTATGTTTATCTGATGAATTTTGAAAAATGATTCTGGCAGAAACACTTGGAAAATAGGTGTTCAAAAATACGACTCAATCGTTAGTTAGCTGGTCCATGTTTAATTTTGTATATCAATCGGTGAATTTGAACATGTTACCGATATTAATATTTTTTTTTGTCAATGATTGTTATATATCGATCATATGTAGATCAATGATTGATAATGTTAATGATACAAATGAATTGAAGTGTGTTCTCAATACATTTTATTAAACTATCATACAATATATTAATTCTAGAGTAACTTTTTCTAAAAAAATTAAGAAAATTTCATAATTTTCAATTGGTGATGAGAGCATACCTTTCCACGTATCCCATTTTAAGCTTTTATTGGACTTCTAAATGATTTATCCAAAAAAAAAAAAAAAAAAACCATTATCAAACAAAACCTAGATAACAAAATTAATGGAAATATGCCACAAAATTAATACATGGTGCTTAATTCCTGGAATCTTTTGACATTCCACAAATTGGATGTGTAATATAACTATAACCTTTTCATTACTTTACCTCAATGGTTGTGAATCACGAGAGATTGGATTAGATTAGAATGGATCCAAAAAATCAATAGCATTCACTACCCCTTTGAAGTAGAGCCACAAATAGTGGTAGCAAGTCTATTAAGAATATATGGGAAGTAGGAACTATGAGGACAAAATTTCTTCATCCCTTCCCCTTAAGAATTTGTCAGGTAAATATTACAGAAAACTGGATGATTCTTTTCCAGTTGGTAAACAATATTGTTCAACCTGCTTTTGATGATCTTACCACAGTTGGAAGTACAACTAAATCGAGGTTTCCAGGGTAAGGAGTCCACAATCCTAATCCTTCCCTAGTCTTTATCAAACTAGTTGATGCGTTACGCTGCTTCCATTTTTTATACTCTTTCATATTGCTCACATTCCCCTTAAGTTGATCCCAATCTTTACCCACTCTATCAAAGAAGAGTATTCTCTTGTATGTGGGTGCCAAATAAAAAGCAATACTCACAATTCGATATTTGTGCTCCATTCCTTCGTATCGGTAAGTTTTCATGTGAAGATCGATAAGAGGGCGTGCATATCATTTCCTTAGTTTATTGGCATCGGCCTCATCGTAGATACTACGGTGATGCTTATGTTGAGCAATGGCAAAGGCATGCTTCCCACGCCACAAGTATCTGCAGGTTAGCATGAAAAGTAATTTAACAAGAACATTCATAAGATTTGAAAAGGTATTTGCGAATATTCGATCCTTGATCCTGAATTAGCACGTCTCAAAATCCCACTTGGTGCTTATAAAGTAAATAGACTCCCCTCCCCACACCCACAGCAGCTAGCAAAAAGCTGGCTTCATCTGATTAGGTCAAATTATACATTCTTAGGTATATTTTGAAAAGAAATGGGAATTTATTTATAATTAGAATACAAAATATATGTGTAGAATCATAAGGCTAACAGTTAATAAAAAAGTAATACCTTTCTAGAATGAGCAAAGGGTCTACTATCAACTCCATTTTACCATCCATCCAGATACTATATTGTGCTTGTGGGAATAACCGATGAGTTAATATCTTTGGAACCTTTCCATTTCTTCTTGTCTCATCATAGGGTGGATACTTTAGTAAAACATAAGGCGCCAGATACCGACCCATTTTCCTCCATCATTATCTTCCTCAATAGCAACGTTTTCTCTTATAAATTGCATAGAAATCTCATCCACCACCATAAGAAAACAGAATAGATCCTTAGAACGAACGCTTATATATATTCGAAGGCTGTCGAGGAACATCATATCCATCAAAAATTCCTGAGGCAACAACAAACCTACACTTCTTGACATACTTGATATCAGCAGGAACCATTTCAGCCCCACCATTTCGCATAAAACCACAATGGACCTGATTCGACAACAAAAGCAGTGACGAATTAGCTTACAATCAACTCCAAAAAACAGAGGAAAAACATTCAAGATAACTGGGTTAGGATATGGACAAAAAAGACATTTTGTCCCACCTTCACGGTTGGTTTTAGTTTAAAGCTTTCCTCTCTTTGTGTCCAGTTCTGAAGTCCTCCAAACAGTGGCGATGTTTGAGATCCATTTATTGAGTACTCAGCGTCAGTGATGTAGACAAGTCATTTGAAAATTTCATCTGGAGTTCTTCCTTTTGGGATGACTACTTTATCGGCTTCATCCATCAAGGGAATTGAACAACCTAAGTAAATAATAATTAAACATTACACTAAAGTTTTCTGCACATCATTTTGATATGACAACTAAAAACAAAATTCAAAACACAAAAGAGTGGATAGCACTTACTTGTGCCTTTGCCATTATTCCCATTGAGTCTAAGATCGTGAAAACCTTACTTTCTTTATTACAAATAGCTGTATATCAAGAAACAAAAAGAAATCACATTAAACATCGAGTCAGAAATTAAATGATCTTGAAACAAGACTAAAAAACACTAAAGACGCAAAGTTTTCTTTACAAATACCGGAGAAAAAAGTGATAGAAGAACGGCAAGACCAAACATGAAGGAGGGAGGCAGTGAGAATCAGCAACATCCATAAGATTCCACCCACAAGAAACAATCGAATAAACACCTTCTTCCATACTATCTTCATTGGGTAGTCTGAAGGCAATTTTTCAGGAGAAATGAAGCCTCCTTCAACATCTTCAACCATAACAACCAAAAATCTTCATTTTTCTGGAATAATTTCAATTTTATCTATCATGCAGCACAAATATCCCATACAAGACATCGAAAATCTCTCAAACAAACATCTATATCTTTTTTTTAATATTAAAAACAATTTTGGTACCCAAACTATAGTAAAATTATCCATTTAGTCAAACAATTTATTCTTTGAACATTCAAATTTGTAATAATTTAGTCCCGACCTATAAAAAGATTCTGACAATTTTTATTATTTTATAAGGTAGACTTCATATTTATAAAATTATAAAATCTCTAATTATAAATTTAAATCTTATTACAATTTCATACTAATTAATTTATACGGGTCTCTTAAAAAATATAACAAAAAGGTAAAATATTTATATTATATATAACAATTCCGAAAATAGAAAAAGCCCACAAATCCACCGTATAAAATACAAAAAATGCCCCATCAACCATGCTGTCAACAACGTGCGTAATATATTTGGTATACAATCATTTAGATTTGACTATTGTTTGGTACACAATCGTTTAGATTTTACTATTGTTTTGTACACAGTCGTTTATTTTTTCAATTCTATCGTTTAATTTTGTTACACTATTGTTTAATTTGGTTATATTTAAATTTGATTACACGATCGTTTAAATTTAGACCAAATCTAAACAATTTTTTTTTCAGAATTTGGTACACAATCGTTTTTTTTTCACACGATCGTGTAGATTTGTTTACACGATTGTTTATTTTTTCAAAATTCTTTAGTACACGATTGTTTAGATTTGGTTGAACGATTTTTTTAATTTTTTTGGTATACGATCGTTTAGATTTTTCTACACGATGATTTATTTTTTTTACACGATTGTTTACATTTGACTATTTCAATCTAAATGGTTTTATAATTTTATAAATATGAAGTCTACATTATAAAATAATAAAAATTGTTAGAATCTTTTTATACGTTGGGACTAAATTATTACAAAATTGAATGTTCAGGGACTAAAAAAGAAGAGGAAAATAAGAAAGACAAGGAAAAAAATCGCAACTAATAAAAAAGAAGAGGAAAAGAAGAAAGACGATGAAATAAATCGCAGCAAGGAGGAAGACGATGAAATAAATCTCAGCGAGGAGGAGAAAAAAGACAAAAAGGCGAACTTAGAATATTTAAAAAATGGCTAACTTCATCGCCTTTGTTACATGAGCCGTGAATAGTTTTGATGTTTTGTTACATTTATGAAAATTAACCAATTTCCACCGTAGGAACTAACCCGCTGAAATTGTTATGTAGAAAAGTTTTAAGACTAAATTGTAATGAAATTGAAAGTTCAGTAACTAAATCGTTACAAATCAAAATTTAAGAAATAAAAGTAATTTAAGAAATAAATGATTACTTTTATAAAAATTTAGATTATGGGGGGGGGGTTAGGGTTATGTAATCCAACCCCCGTTCGGGGGAAGGGTTATGTAACCCTAGTTTTAACTCCTTAACCCTTCCTCAACCCTTCTTCAACACTTCTTAACCCTTCTTCAACTTTTCCTCAATCCTTCTTCACAACATTATCATAACACTTTTTTCATAACCCTTCCCCCAAACACATCTTATCATAACACTTCCTCCATAACCCTTCCCCCAAACACATCTTATTATAATCCTAGGTTTATCTTAACACTAGGTTTATCATAACCCTAACCCCCCGTAACCCAGCCCTTCCCCCAAACGGCCCCTTAGGGGATTAAATGCGGTGTTTAACCCTTTTTTATAAGCCAAGAAACAAAAATCTTAAGCTTCAACAAAACCCACCGATCCCAACACATCTTCCATAACATAATTCACGGTTCAAATTGCATAAAATTAAAGTAGAATTGGTCTAAATATTTCTAAGTACCTCTAGCATGCAGATTTTGAATATTTCGCTCCCCTCTACGGTTTATTCGTGAAGAAAATGATCTATGTGAACTCGCTATCCATAAGTACTATCTCAACTGCTCATTCGTGGAATAACAAGACATGCAAGAAGAAAAAAAATCAACATTTATATGACATCCTCAAAATGAAGATCCCTTCACTCAACTAATCTTCCGTTCCAATATCTATTTCGTCTTCTGTTATTATCACATTCAGAAAATAAAAAGGTATAATGAAACATAAAACTCAGTTTTGGAGAACACATGGAATCAATAAAAAGGTGATATAGTGCTGAAATTCGAGCAGCAATTGTTGCCATCTCAAATCTGAAGCACAAAAGAGAAGTATGAATTTGAAGAAAACATACTCAAACTTTCTTTTGTCCTTTTTGATGGGAAACAAACAATTTGATTGATATAATAAAAGGAATACAAAAGGATGCCTTGATAATTAAAGATATTTGTTAGTGTAAAAGATGTGTTAGATATTAGTTGTACAAAGTAAAAATAGGTCTAACGTTTGTTAAAGATGTATCAAACACTTGTTATGTATATTAAATAGACATGTATAAGAAAAATAATAATTTTTACTATTGATTTTGCTACATGGACTTCGAGATATAGGACCATGCATGAATTGCTTTTTCTCTTATAGAATATGGGTATATTTTCAATCAGCTTTCAGTTGGTCCATGTTTTCCCCTCTAACCTAAGGAACTGGCTTCACACATTCTTTAGAAATCATTCTTACCTAAGAAGCATCGATACTCCTAAGATGGCCAAGTGTCAGTGTCGGACATATGTCCAAGATCGACACGCCCCCAACACGTGTTAGACACGCCAATTGCCGTATTGATTATTTTTGTTAGAATTTGTGGGATTGATCATTAGGGTATTTACGGAAAGATTATGGAAATATTTACCATAATTCCTCAATCTTTTTCGTTTTTTATTCCTTTGTGTATTCTATTTATTTTCCCTCACTTTTACCTGTTGTAAAATTTATCAAAAAATAATAAGATCACAATATCGTGGTTTTTCTCCTAGCACTCGAGTTTTCACATAAATCGGTGTGTGTTTTTTGTCTCTACTTTCAATATGCTATCAGAGAGGGACATTAAACAAGCCCTAAAAGACAACTACTGATGAAAATCAAATAGAGGAGATAGTCGTTAATGCTTGGATCAGTGCTGCCTTAGACGAATGGTTCTACCACCTTCAGACAATGCCAAAAAATGTAATCCCGTTGGTTTCACTATCGTCCGAGTTGCCAAAGACCCCTTACGCGCTGCCATGCGCCGCTGCCAAAGCTACATGTGTTGGTCCTTCCTCCTCAGACAGTGTCGACTATCCCATTTGTCCAACCCTCTTCTTCATCCATGGCCTATATTGGTCCTCATGCCCCAATTTATGTACTGCCACCTAATTTCGGTCGGCCACCATCGCTTCTATCGTCAAATCTGTATGTGTTGCCACCCACTGACCTAAATTATCATTCCGATGTTAAGAATCCTCAAATTTACTCAACATTTGAGGTTGGTGAATCTTCGACAAATTTCACCCTAACATGCAAGCTTCCTTGAGAATAGCTAAACAACAACTAGAAGGGCTTCGACAACAAATTGCAGCAATTGAGGCTACCTTAGGGACGAAATCTAATACTCATACATCGATGTATTCTAATAATAAAAAAACCTCATTTCCTACTTTATCCTCTCCTTATGTGACTAATACAGTGACTTAGTCTATATAATATCACCTTTAAGGGAAAAAGTTGAATGGTAGTAATTATTTCTCATGGTCTTAATCAGTGAAGGTGGTCCTTGAAGGACAACATAAATTTGATTTTTTGCCCTCTACCGAGCGACCCACGGGAACGATACTGGAAGGTAGAGGACTCTATACTTTGATCCATATTGATCAATAGTATGGAACCCTTGATCGACAAGCCAATACCATATGCTGCAACAACCAAAGATATTTAGGACATGACCTAGACACTTTACTTCAAACATCATAATGCCTTTTACCTGTACACGCTAAGGAAATAGGTTCATGAGTGCAAACAAGGAACCATGTGTTGGAATTAATCTCCTAAAACTTGTAGTTTGTAAATTACATTCAATAATGTGATTATTGAATTATTTATTAGTGAAATAAAATATTATAATTTTGAATCCAATAAACTAAGGTTCCAAGGCTATCTTGTAGACTTAAACTTTTATGTAGATTTATAAATGTAGATTAAGTTCGAGTTCATAGCCTAAACGGTCTATAGTATATGAATAAAGTTAGGTGCCTTATTTTGGTAATTACTCTATGGATGCGGCCTACTTTATAGTTAGTACAAACGATGTGATCCTGAATCGTTCATATAGAGACATGAAAGTAGAGATATCCTATGTAAAGAGTTTGCATAAGATCAGACCATTAAATAGCCACTTTTATGTCATAACACCGTTGACGTTTTAAAACTGACTATTTCTTTCAATTTGATGACCTAGGTAACTTAGCCTTAATCCTGAGCTAACTATGAACTCCTGTCCACATGAGACTATCCTTTGATCTGCATAGGTGAGGGTGGCTCGTCAACTCTGGACCAATATCGAAGGGATAAGAGTCCTACGCAGCGGAATAAATAACAGAAACTATAACTCAAATTAATTTAAAAACCTAAAAATATCAGTACATTAGCAAAAACTAAATTTACTTATATAAAGTTAAGCATGCTAAAAATTACATACAGAGAGGAGGAAGACACTTATATACGTTGACAACTCTGGATCTGCCAATCACTAAATTGGGCACCACCACACGAAAACCTTCATATTCTCTAAGAATGGATTTGGTTTGTGGGAACCAAAAAATTGAAAAAAAAAAGAACCTTTTGGAGAGTTTTCTTCTAGAGAGAATATAGAGAGCATAAACAGATGTCACAAAAAACTTTTGTATTTTTGCCCTAGGTATAACTCCGAGAAGTTGGAGAGAATCAGGGAACGTGGAAAAACTACTCACCTTCCCTATTAATTTAATAAATTAAAATAATAATAATATTAAATTAATTAATTAATTAAATGAATTATCAATTAAATTATATTTTAATTAATATTTCATTTAAATCATATTTAAATGAATATCTCTCACATAACCTATAGTTTTAATTTAATTAAGGTGTTAATTAATTCTCTAATTAATTAATTTCTAGATTAAATATCTTATATTTAATTTAATCCAAATTTGGATCATATTCAAATATAAATTTCTCTCATAACATTTAGTTTTACTGTATATTGTATACACATTAAATTTTAACCTATAGTTTTAATATGAATCTAATTCACATTAAATTAATATTTGAACTCATTCAAATATTTTATTCTCTTATAAGTTAATTTTGAATCACATCCAAAATTAATTTTATATAATAAAGTTTAATTAAAATATAAACATTATATTATAATTTATTTCCACACACTATATTAATACCCAAAGTAAATTTGAACATTTCAAATTACAACAAATAAAAATAATCTCATTATCCTTTACGAGTTAAGAAGGAGACCTAATGGACCTATAGATCAGAAGTTACAATGATACGAGATTAATTCGCTAAACTCATTAACCATATTAATCAATATTCATTAATTATGTATACACTCCACTAAAGACTCACAACTGAACTCTTCTCACTATAGATATATTTTTGTGCTCACGGATATAGACCAGTACCAGTAAGTTAGTCTTTCACAAGTGTTCATAACACCAATTGGGTAAAATTATTGTTTTACCCCTGGGTTACTTATAGTTCTTAAATACTAGTGCTCCTTAAATACCAGTGCTCCTCTAATGAATAACCTGTTTATGGTTCAAGCACTAAACAAAAACCTCTCTCGTTTTATAGAGAGGATAGGACCCTTTATTCAAGTCCCGGAACACCATTTAAGGGAACACTTATCTACTTACCCTAAAGTCGGGAAGGAGAGAATTCCATCTTGTATTTCACACACCATATTTAACTTTATAAATTGCTAGAGGAAAATTGAGAAACACCAAATCACCTGTAGTGGGATATGGTAAACAATCCATTTCATCCTTGACTGCAATTGGAACACCATCTAGAATTGAAAGGGGTCTTCATGTGATGAGTGAAAATAAAAAGATAAGAATGAAAGGAAAAATTGGAACTGTTTCTCACAATATACTGTTAGGTTCCTTGGCTGTAAAACACAACAATGTCAAGAAAAACAAGGAGAATGCACACCCTATTATATTTCTAGTATGACAATGAAAGCTGCCACCAAATACTTACAATGACAACAAGACTCAAACTCAAGTAATAAAAAAACAAGCTTCAAAATTCCATGTTCAACATTCATCAATTCCTTCATTTTTTAGTAGACATAAGTATATGACAACAACCTCAACTTAAATTCCAAATTCCAAAAACAAGTTCTTTTTCGATCTACTCTATTTTTAGTTATAAGAGCTTTATCAAAAATTCAAAAATAACCAACATATATATATCAACTTAAGTTGTAGATGGTAATAATTAAAATAGATTCTCCATCAACCTTAGAATCTTCTGTTAAATCAAGTTGTTTCCTCACAATTTCAACCACCTCGTTCAATGTCTCGGGTTTCGCCTGTTCAAAAATTTTACTATGTTACTAACATTATCATATCCATGCAAAAAATGAAATGAAAGAAGCCTTCATTGTTGGAATTATTGTCCTAAAACTCGTAGTTTGCAATCATATTCTTTTCAATAAAGTTGTTATCGAGAAATTGAATACTATATTCTTAAATCCAATAAACATAGACCCCAATGCTATTTTTGAGTAAACTTGAACTTTATGTAGAGACATAAACATGGATTAAGTTCGAGTAAATAGTCTAAATAGTCTATAGTATATGATTAAAGGTTGGATGCTTTATTCAAAGATACTATGGATGTGGTCCACTTTGTAAATAATACAAACGATGTAATCATGAATCGTTTATGTAGAGACATGAAAGAGGAGGCATCCTATGTAAAAGGTTTACATAAGACAGAACCATGAAATAGTCACTTTTATGTAATAACGACGTTTACCATTTAAAACTGACTATCTCGTTTATTGATGACCTAGGTAACTTTATCTTAATCTTGAGCTAACTGTGAACTTCTGCTCACACGAGATTATCCTTAGATTTGCATAGGTGAAGGCAACTCATTAGGCGTTGGCTCAATAAGCCTCCCATTTCAGGGATAAGATCAGGTGAATAGTTGGGAACATAGGGTGCAAGACGGAATTCACTCCTACCCGCTTTAGGGTTAGTAGATAGGTTGTTCCCTTAAGAACTGAATCCAAGTCTTGAATATAGGGGCCCCAACCTCTCATTGGCCTGAGAGGGATTCGGTTTATAGGTTGGGCCTTAAATCAAATGTTCAATAGTGGATTAGTAGGACTTGAAGAACAAGATGTAGTCTCAAGGGTAAAAACGGTATTTTAACCCAGCTGAGGTTACGTACAACCTGTGAAGGATTAACTTACTGATCATGGTTATCGAATGTTGATTAGCTTGGTCTAAAACGGTTTAGCCAGTTAATCTCGGATCGTTGGAGCCCATGATCTATAGGTCCATTAGGTTCCCCTGCTAGCTCATTTGGAATTAACTTAGAACAACATGTTGGAATAATTCGAATTGTTCGAATTAGGTTAAGAGAGAGAAACAAACGAATATATGTGATATAGTCTTCGGTTATAGGACTTTATATTCAAATGTGATTTGAATTTCAAGAAAATGAATGCGGATCCATGCTTGGGAGGTCAAAATTAGTCAAGATGGACAAAATGGTAAAAAGTCAAAATGTTGACTTTTGACTTGAAAAGTCAAAGTTTGACTTTTATTAAAAAGGTCAAATGACCATTTTGCCCTTGACTAAAATTAATGAGAATATCCAAAAAAATCCCACTAAATGGAATGATGAGTAATTCCACTAAATGTTAGTGGAATACAAAGTGTTGAGAAATTGTCCAACTAATTACATGCAATTTTACATGTAATTAGGTTATAAATAGTTTTCTTTTTCAAGCTGAGAAAAGGGGATTTTTGGCTAATTATTATCAAAATGTCATTCCATATCTCTCTCTAATTCCTTCATTCGACGAGTACCACAACCCGGTTCTTAGTCCGGAGTATAGCGGGCGACTTCTAGTGGTGGTTCCGAATTTGTTATCCTGAGAAGATTTGGAGCATCAGGGAGCTTCAAAGGTAAAGAATTTCTTTTAACCTTAATTAGTGTAATTAGGGTAGTCTTAAACATGTTAACTTCTAAAGTATTTGGTTGCATATAGAGTAATTTTTTCAATCTTGTTTCTGCTGCGTTTTTATGTTTTCTATCATTCATCTTCCATTGAAATACAATTTAGAGTAAAAATATTAACACTACTGAAGACTTTATTTTCATGGTGTGGATTTTAGGAATGTAGTATAATCTGTTAAAAAACCACATTAGTAGAATATTTGTTTGATTATTTGTCGTTTTTGTTTTATAAATAATCAAATCTTTTTTAAAGTAGCTCCTTCATAATAGTGAAAAAAATGATTGTTTCCAGTTCAGTCTCTAATAAACTAATACTAGTAGAAGGAAAGTTTTGATTACTTCTTTCTGAAAACCTTTTCAACTAACTCACATCTATTTTTTGTCATTTGTGTATGAGAGTTCCAGATACTCTGCTGCTGAGTATAATTGTGCCCTCAGATTCTTTAAATCCTGAAAATCAAATGTAGAAAGAGGGTAAGTAATGGATGAAGACTTGTTCTTTTTCGAAAGCCTTTGCGAAGGGCGAATGAGTACCTTGAAACAATTAGAGAAAATCAAACTGTACTTTATAGAAATCTCATCAAAATTGGATGTTTCTTTTGAGATAGCCATTGTACAAGATTTGCTTTTAGTCCAGAAAATGAGATTTGCATATAAACTACTAAATCTGCAACCATTAAATTTCAAAAGCCAAGAATCCAATCAAATCAAGCCAAAGAGAAGAAATGAAGAATCTTGCAGGAAAAACATTCATAAAAAATTCAAAACTAACTTTAGAATCCTAAAAGTTTTACACAAGAGCCTGAAAGGAAAAGCTGAACAAACAACAAAAGTATTTATTTTAGTAGAAGAGGGACAACATTCCGTTTGACAAGTTACAAGTAATTAGAATTCTCAGTTTAAATTAATAAATTAAAGAATAGTTGACTTGTTGTCTTATACATTAAACATATACCAAATTCAAATCAATCATACACATAAAAAATAAAAAAACAAAGTGTGTTGCCATAATTCAAGTAGAGAAGGAAAAAAAAACTCCCCAAAAAGATAAGCAAGGATTGTTTTTGAAAGAGGAAACGATAAAGTACTTGGAAATAAGCCTGTAGTAAAAAACCCAGAAGTTAGCATCGAAATGTAAATTTTCCATCTCAAGATCTTGGAAATAAGCCTTCTTTGAGCTCTATTTCTCCCCAAGAGCAGTTACATGGAGGAGGTGAAATGCTTTAGAGTACTTCATACATTCGTAAAGGTAACAGCCTAGTTTGAAAGCCTTCTCTAGTTGCTTTTCGAGTTTTGGGCTCTCATGATTTGAGGTCTAACAACAAGCTTATGGTCACTAACTCTTCTTTCCATTCTAAAGCAAGGGGAACTGATGCTAATGTTTATAAACCATATCCTACCGATTATCTAGTGGGTCTAGGTCGCCCAATTATTTTGTTCCTATGGGAGATTGTGCCCCATCTCCTTGCCATGAAACTTACTCAAATCTCATGAAGTCTAAACATGGTAGTGATTTATCAAAGTCCGTTGGGGACTTACCGAAGATTTTGTTAGCTCCTAAAAGTCAGGTTGTTACTGCTGAAAAGATAAGCAAGGATTAGAATTCCAAGTATTGAAAAAACGCATTATATCTGAATCTTAAAAAAAACTCAACCTATATTGAATACTTAAAACTTAAAAGCAACCCACTAAAGATAAACAAGGGAGATTTCGCTTCAGATGTTACGCGGTGGAGTAAAGAATCGATGGTAAGGGTTTCTCTTCGCTTCATATGCTATGCGGTGCACCTGCAAATTTCGACAGCGGCAGGAGTAAGGAATTGACGGATTTGGATTTTTCGATGTTACCCCTATTTTTGCATAGGGAAAAATTTTGGAGAATGTTTACATTTTTTTGCGAGAAAGAGGGAAATACATAATTTAAAATTTTTGAAATACGAAATTTAAAATTTTTGGGATTAACTTAAAAAGGGTTTCTATTTGAGAAGTTTTTTAATGACGCAATAATTTTGTCATTGATTGATAACGCGAAAATTGTGTCAAGAAAAATTAAATTGTGTCACAAAAACTGTGTCGATGAATATTTATTATTTTTTATTTTTAATGACACATTTTACCCCACTCCACCTTTTTTTTTTTAATTTTCAACGACACAATATCTTGATTAGCAGTGTTGTTACAACCCATTTTTCTAATAGTGGATTGTGCCATTGGTATGTTTTAAATAACTGTTCTCAAATAAAACCAGATCACAAGTACATTTTGTATAATCACAAGTTCATATACCCATTTACTTTTCAGTTCATATTGTATGTGACTAAGTGAAATTTCTTTTTAATGTTTGATATGAATACTAAGAAGAGAACATTTGAGCTTGATAAATACAAGAGGAGAGGATGAATTACATTTATTTAGAAGGCACCAATTAAAATTTTCTTATTGGGTTAGAGCACATGCAAGTGTTATTTTCAGCTTCAAAGTATATTTTTTTTAGTATTGAGCTATTAGTAGTTATTCAAACCTACATAACATTATGTAGATGTATTCACTACGTGAGAAAAGGTGAAGCATGTGATGATCTTTACTCCATAGCGTTGGGGCCTATTAATCAAGTTCGCACTTACAGTGGTTGCTTTATAAATGTATTACATTTTCATTCAATATAGCGTGGCAATCTTCGGACTACTCAAAGTAGTGGAATCATGGCATATGGAGAATCCAAAGTCGATGAAACAAATTAATATGGTGTATTGCAAGAGGTCTTGAACCTAATATCCTAAGTGTAGACATGTATGTCTATTCAAATGTAATTGGTTTGACATAAATGTTAAGAAGAAAAAATTTTGTTGTGATTTAGGGTTTAAACTAATCAATGCTTTCCATTTTTGGTACACTGATGACTCATACATATTAGCTACTCAAGTTGTGCAAGTTTTCTACATTGATGACCTAAAACTTCGTATTAATTGGAACATTGTGTAAATTGCAAAATAAACAAGTATGGGATGTTCCAGAAGTTGAAGAATTAGAAGATGATATGCTTAAGTTGTTAGAAGCATCTAGTTTAATTGGGGTCGATCAATCCATACACGATATCACATTTTGAAGAGGTGACGTTGAGCTTACTGTTGTTGGTCATCAAGAGATAGATAACTAAGATCAATCCCTAATCAATGACGAGTTTATAAATGATGAACCTGAACAACTAGAATCATATCTCGAAGAGAGCTCAGAAGGAATTCAATATTTTGATTCAGATGGTAGTGAATAAAAGGTATATATTATATATTCAATAAATTTACTTATGACATGTTATTTTAATATCTAACCACTAATAATTGATTTTGCAACGTAATGGTACGTCCATATCATGCATAACTGACATTGACTGAAGTTGAACAAATGAACACTCCACTAGTCGATCTTTCCACTAATCAAGACGACTCGAGAGCATCAAGTATTAATATGATATGTAAGTTTATTTCTTATATGTTATTGAAATTATCTAAAATTTGTTTTTCTTTTAGGATCTCAATCACGAACTAAAAAATGAGGCATGAGTGTGAGAGGATATGGTTGAAACATAAAATTGGACAAGTTTATGGAAAAACATGAAAAAATCAAGATTGAGATTAACAAAGATGAAGGAAAACCAGTAAGTGCTTTTGCTCCTAAAATTTCATTAGGCATTGGTACTACAGTTGGAAACACCATTCCATTAAATTTTGAGTGAAGGAATGGAATTCCCAAAGCGGAAGCGTATAAATACCGTGCAAATGAAATTCAATTTGTAAAACCCAAAAACAACAATTCAGAGAAAAAAAAAACAAAACTCAAACCTAAGCATGCTTCTATGGAGGAAAAAGGGTAAAAAAACTAAACTTTGTAGAACCTTAAACAACTCTTCTTCCAAGCTTTCAAGAACACCACGAAGCCTTACTCGTTATTCTCAAGGAAAGAATCTAACAGAGGGGTGTGGAGCTTCTGTAATTTTGGTGAGGGAAAAGTTTTGGGAGAGAATTTTTTTTCTTTTCTTTTTGGAACACAGAGCACAAAAAACAAAAGCAGAATGAGAATACAACTATCGTATATCTCAACAACTTAAGAAAGATGGAGGAAAGTTATTAAAATAACTCCTTCACTCTCTCTACACGTAAAGTAACTCCCTTGGGAGTTATCTTCTTAATTAAATATATATTAATAAAATAAAATTAATATAAATTTAATTCATATTATATCGCATATAATATAAACTTTATATTATATCATATATAATATAAGCAATGGTTTAAATCTCTCATATAATCTATAATGCTAATATGAATCAAATCCATAGTAATTTAACCTATAGTTATTTATGAATCTTATTCATATTATTATTATTATTTGAATCATATTCAAATATTAACTTCTCTCATCAAAACTTTATATTATAATATGTCAAATATATTATATTAATTGTATCATATACAATTTATTCCCTTTAATCAATTTGAACAATTCAAATTAAACCAAAATAAATTTGATTCTCATTTATCCTTATTGAGCTAACAAGGGGACCTTATGGACCTATAGATTGAAGCTCCAACGAAATAGGATTAATTAATTAATTAAACTCTTTAATTAAATTAATCTCTATTCATTAACTATTAGTCATTCCACTAAAGACATAGTTGCACTCTTCTTACTGTAGATATATTTTTGTGTACATTAAATATAACCAATCAACAGTGCAATAACCCTTCACAAATTGCTCGTAAGTACAGCTAGGTCAAAAATTACCATTTTACCTTATAATTACATCTAACTCCTTAAGTACCACTGATTCCTCTAATGAACAATAATTATAGTCCTACTATAACTGAACTCCTCTTAGGCCAAGAGATGGTGTGGCGCCACATTGTTTAAGTCTTAGAATCAGCCTTTAAGAGAGCAATTTCTCTACTTACTCTATCTATAGAGAATGAGTGAATTTCTTCTTGTGTAGCTGTGTTCCCAGCTCCCTAATCAGACAAATCCCCAAAATGGTAGGTATATTGAGTCGGCGACATAGGTCACTCTCACCCATGCAAATCAAAGGACCGCCTTCATAGGCAGGAGTTCACAACTCACTCAAGATTCAAATCAAGTCACCTATGGTCATCATAGTGCAATATAGTCTCAACTAGTAACAGTGTTAATAAGAGAGACTATCTATTTCATGGTCCGGTCTCATACAAACTCTCTGTATAGAATACCCCCACTCTAATTTCTCGACATGAACGATTAGAATCAAATCATTTGTAGCACTTTAGAACAATTGTAACAACTACAAAGCAGACTGTATTCGTAGTGTCACCAGAATAAGGTATCCAACTTTATCCATTTACTACAGACCATTTAGGTTATCACTTAAACACGATCCACTTGTATGTCTCTATATACATGTTTAGGTTACAAAAGATAACCTTGGATGTTAGTTTATTGGTTTTGTGGGTTAATGCAACTAAATGTCAAATAAAATGAAACACTTTATTTTATTAGATAAATAAAATGTTTGTATAAGATATACAATTACAAACTACAAGACCATGAGATTTAGGACATAAATCCCAACAACCTCTCACTTGTCCTAAAGCTAGTGAAATGTACAACATAAAAGTTAAAATACTATAATAGTACACAAAACAAGAAACTAGGGCATACAATACGCACCCAGTAAATCTCCCACTTGCCCTAGATTAAATGTGGCATCTCACGTAGACCCAGACTCTCTAAGTAACCCTCAAACACCTTAGCCCTGAGGGGATTTGTAAACGGATCAGCAACATTGTGTGTTGAAGCTATCTGTGTGATGATCAAGTCCCCTCGATGCACTATCTCTCGAATCAAGTGATACTTGTGTTCAATATGCTTTCCACGCTTGTGGCTTCTAGGCTCGCTAGAATTAGCCACAACCCCACTATTATCACAGTAAAGAGTAATTGGCTTTGACATGTTTGGAACTACTTCCAAATTAGTCAAAACATTTCTAAGCCAAACAACCTCTTTGGCAGCTTTCCAAGCTGCGACATACTCTACCTCCATGGTGGAGTCAGCAATACATCCTTGCTTGATACTTCTCCAAACTACAACTCCTCCGTTAAGAGTGAACACTGAACCTGAAGTAGATTTCCTAGAATTTCTATGAGTCTGAAAATCAGAGTCTGTGTATCTTGTAAGAATCAAATTCTTAGAACCATACACAAGCATGTAGTCCATCGTTATCCTAAGATACTTGAGGATAGTTTTAACGGCAGTCCAATGAGCTAATCTTGGATTAGATTGATATCTACTGACTATCTCCACAGCATAACAAATGTCAGGTCTAGTACATAACATCGCATACATCATGCTGCCAACATCTGATGCATAGGGGATATGTCTCATTTCCTCAACCTCTTGAGGTGTCTTAGGACACTGTTCCTTAGACAAAGTAACTCCATGCCTGAAAGGTAGTAAGCCTCTCTTGGAGTTTTTGCATTGAATATTTAACAACTATCTTGTCAATATACGATGCTTGAGACAACGCTAGTGTTTTGTTCTTACGATCTCTAAAGATTTGAATATCCAGAACAAACTGTGCCTCTCCCAAATCTTTCATTTGAAGTTAGGCTACTAGCCATTGTTTGATGTCAGTTAGTAAACCTACATCATTCCCAATGAGTAGGATATCATCTACGTACAGAACTAAGAAAGCTACTGAATTGTTGATGATTCTTTTGTAGACACAAGGTTCATCAACGATTTGATCAAATCTATAAGATTTTATGCGGTATCAAATCTTATGTTCCTTGAGAAGCTTGTTTCAATCCATAAATAGAACGATTAAGCTTGCAAACCTTTTGCTCTTGACCTGAAATTATTAATCCTTCTGGTTGTTGCATATAGATGGTCTCCTTAAGATTGCCATTCAAAAAGGCAGTCTTTACATCCATTTGCCAAATCTCATAGTCAAAATATGCAGCCAAAAGTATTCGAATAGACTTTAACAATGGCAACAGGTGAGAAATTCTCCTCATAGTCAACTCCCTCAACTTGGGTATAATCCTTTGCCACTAGTCTAGCTTTAAAAGTTTGTACCTTACCATCTGCACCTTTTTTTCTCTTGTAGATCCATTTACAACCTATAGGTTTTACCCCATCAGGTTAATCTACAAGATCCCAAACTGAATTGAAGTACATAGACTCCAATTCAAGATTCATAGCTTTGATCCATTCATCTTTATCCACATCCTCCATTGCCTTCTTAAAAGTCAATGGATCCTCAATGTTGCCATCAGATATGACAGTTAAGGTTTCAGTTAAACTCATGTAACGAATAGGTAAGTTTGTAACCCTCCCACTTCGTCGAGGTTTCCTAAACGATTGAGATTGATGTGTCCTAGTAGATGAACCGACATGAACAACTCTTGTTAATGTACTAGGCTCTTCAACAACTCTTGTTGCAGGTTCAATAGTTTCATTGGAAAGCTCATTTAATATTATCTTACTACGCGGTTTGTGCTCCCTTATGTGGTCCTCTTCTAAAAGTGTAGCATTTGTCGATACAAACACTTTATTATCTTTAGGATCATAGAAATAACCACCTCTAGTTCCTTTGGGGTAGCTTACAAATAAACATAATTTTGAACGAGGTTCCAATTTCTTAGGATTAGTTTCAAGCACGTGTGCTGGACAACCCAAGATTCTGAAATGATGTAAACTACCTTTACGACCATTCCATAATTTCAAAGGTGTTTCAGAAACAATTTTAGATGGAACACAATTCAAAATATCGACTGCAGTTTACACTGCATAACCCCAAACCGAATTAGGTAAGTGAGCGTAACTCATCATAGACCGAACCATGTCCAACAAGGTTCAATTTCTCCTTTTTGATACACCATTCTGTTGAGGTGTACTAGGTGCTGAGAGTTGGATGCAATTCCACATTCCATCAAATAGTTTTGGAATTTCAAATCCATATACTTTCCATCTCGATCCGATCAAAATGTTTTAATAGTTTTACTTAATGCATTTTCAACTTCAGCCTTGTATTCCTTGAACTTTTCAAGGGCTTCGGACTTATGTTGCATTAAATAAACATACTCATATCTTGAATAATCATCAGTTAAAGTGATCAAATATTCAAATCCTCCTCTTGCTTTAACATTAATAGGACCACATAGATCTGAATGTACAAGTTTTAGGGGTTCTTTGGCCCTACGACCTTTTCTTGTATTATTTATGAATCTTATTCATATTATTATTATTATTTAAATCATATTCAAATATTAACTTCTCTTATCAAAACTTTATATTATAATGTGTCAAATACATTATATTAATTGTATTATATACAATTTATTCCCTTTAATCAATTTGAACAATTCAAATTAAACAAAAATAAATTTGATTCTCATTTATCCTTATTGAGCTAACAAGGGGACCTTATGAACCTACAGATTGAAGCTCTAAGGAAATGAGATTAATTAATTAATTAAACTCTTTAATTAAATTAACTATTAGTCTCTATTCATTAACTATTAGTCATTCCACTAAAGACTAATAGTTGCACTCTTCTTACTGTAGATATATTTTTGTGTCCATTAGATATAACCAATAAACAGAACAATTACCCTTCACAAATTGCTCGTAAGTACGGCTAGGCCTAAAATTACCGTTTTGCCCCTGTAATTCTATCTAACTCCTTAAGTACCACTGATTCCTCTAATGAACAATAATTATAGTTCTACTATAACTAAACTCTTCCTAGGCCAAGAGAAGGTGTGGCGCCACATTGCTCAAGTCCTGGAATCAGCCCTTAAGAGAGCAATTTCTCTACTTACCCTATCTATAGAGAAGGAGTGAATTCCTTCTTGTGTAGCTGTGTTCCCAGCTCCCCAATCAGACGAATCTCCAAAATGGTAGGCATATTGAGTCGACGACATAGATCACTCTCACTCATGCAAATCAAAGGATCGCCTTCATAGGCAAAAGTTCACAACTCACTCATGATTCAGGTCAAGTCACCTATGGTCATCATGGTGAAATGTAGTCTCAACTAGTAACGGTGTTAATAAGAGAGACTATTCATTGCATGGTCCGATCTTATACAAACTCTTTGTATAGAATACCCCTGCTCTAATATCTCGACATAAATTATTAGGATTAAATCATTTGTAGCACTTTAGAACAATTGTAACAACTACAAAGCAGGTCGTATTCGTAGTATAACTAGAATAAGGTATCCATCCTTATCCATTTACTACAGACCATTTAGATTATCACTTAAACATGATCCACTTGTATGTCTCCACATACATGTTTAGGTTACAGAAGATAACCTTGGATGTTAGTTTATTGGTTTTGTGGGTTAATGCAACTAAATGTCAAATAAAATGAAACACTTTATTTTATTAGATAAATAAAAAGTTTGTATAATATATACAATTACAAACTACATGACCACGAGGTTTAGGACATCAACCCCAACACTATTAACTTTTCGTTAGAGTCTTGTAAAGAAGTACCCCTAAACTGGTGCGTTCCCAAATACACGAATCTAATGATTCCGTAGGAACATCCTTGGTCTTCGGTGAATCCAAAGGAACACCTAGGACAAAACTAGTCTTTCGATGAACTCGAAGGAACACCTAGGACAAACTGGTCTTCAGTGAACTCGAAGGACCACTTAAGACAATTGGGCTGTAAGTGACCCCGTCAGACCACTAATATAAATAACATCTCATAAAACTAGTGAACCCGTCGGACCATAGAGTCATAAAAAGGTGGTGATCTCGAGGGACACCCATATAGGTACTAACCTAACAGATAAAGTTAACAGAACACCCAATGCATAGCATGTAACACATCATAACATCATAAACATGACATGAATATTAATCATGTCTCTCTCAATCATGAGATTAATATTTCATGCATCAGCATTAACATAAATCAGCCATCATCATCAACATAACTCAGCCATAACTATCAGTCATCAACATACGTCATCAATACATTGTGCATTTTAGCTTCATCAACGCATAATAGAGAAATCACATGCAAGCATTTAACTTTAGTACGAGGGTCTAGTAGGAGAATCTCTTACCTCGGTTGGCAGTAAATCTCCAATTTATTCGGTTCAAAACATATACAAAATTAATTTAATTTTGTTAACCTATCTCCTCCAAATATTAAATTAGGGTTCCAAACTTACCAACAAATGAGGTTAAAACCAATTTAACCTTTGAGGCAGAATTTCTCAGATAACTACTCTAAAAATTAAGCCAAAAGATCCTTCAAGAAAATAATCAAACCTTAAGGAAATAATTCAAAAATTAATGTTACTTGCAACAATAATTTATTTAGAGTCCAAAATTAATCTTTAATGGAAGATAAATTGTTTCAACAATTGTTCCAATAGACACCGATAGTCTCCAATTTGCTTCCTTAAAGAAAACCCAAAAGATCAAGATTAATATTTGAGCTCAAGGGTAAATAAGAAAAATTACAACAAAACCCAACAATCGCCAACTCACTGAATCCAGCGACTAACAGCAGTTGGTGATGGGTGCGGAAAGGTGATGGGTGGTCGTCCAGTCTTCAAAAGGACAGTGAAGAATGAAGGCTTGATGGACGAAGACTTGCGTTGGTTGGGCATGCGACGCACGAAGAAAAAACCCAAACGATAATAGGTAAACACAAACGACAGCCGAAAACTTTGACAGAACTGGCGAATGGGCGAAAGAGTTGGTGCAATTAAGTGGTGGTCGGAGATGAGGATAGTGGCGGCTAGAGTTTACTAATGGAGAAGAAGGAAGGTTGAAGAAGATGATAAATAGTGCCCCTATTTAAATTATTGTTATTATTATTATTATTATTATTTTACTTTTAGTTTTTCCTTTTACTTTACAAATAATATCAAATCCTCTTTCCTCATTTAATCCAATCAAAACAACTTTTTCTTTTTTCAAAAGTAATAATAAATCATTTTCTCTTTCTTATTTAATACCCTATCAAATCATCATTTCTATCATCTTCCCCAAAACACAATATATTTCCTCAAATAATTATATTATCTCCATAATATAATTATTCTTAACTTTCATAAATTAATTAATTGTATAATCGGATACATATAACAATCCATAATCTCACCAATATAAATCAACCCATATCAAAAAATTTAAATCAAAATTTTACAACACCAAAAAAATCCAAATCTCCAAACTAATTAAATATTCTCCTAAAATATTTAATTAATCCTAATTTTCACATAATCAAATAAATTCTCAAATTATCACAATTTAAACCAAGATAATTGAAAATAAAATTACCTTAAATTGTGGGGTGTTACAACATTTTAGGAATCTCAAGGTATGACCAAATGGAAGAGACCGCGGGATGTGTTGTCACCTTAATATTGATCCATGCAAACACTCTTCGAAGGGAGTCCGCTCCTATGCACGACCCAAAGCCCTTCATGGACCTCACAGTATGAACTCTTAGGGATGTTGGAGCTAAAAGTACACTACTTTTCTCTAGTTGAAGTATTCTAAGATGGTTTTAAAGGGTACTAAAAAAATAGGATCATATTTAGGCTAACTTAAAAATATCCTAAGTCTAGGTGAAACATCCAAGTTTAACCCTTATACTGGATTTCAAACTATAATGTCTAGGTGATAAACCAATTTTATTACCTCACATCTCTCATGCGTGCTCATAAAACTAGGCTAAAAAATTGATTACGATCTCCAGGTAGCAGGTGTTTCATAAACCGTCAACTTAAGAACCTCAAACTTAGTCATCTTCTCTGACTTGCTGACAAGATCAAATCAGGTAAACCTCTTGTAACTAGTTTTAAACGATATCGACCTAATTCTATGAAATTTGGAAGATATGTTTAACCTAGGTGAGAATGCAACTTATCTTTGTTATAAATTTTAAATGTCTAATTCATCTTATAAAACTTATAAAAAAAATTAGACAAACCTATAGCATCCATCTAACAATATAACCATTATATAAACGAATTAATTAATATAGATTTTTTTATTTATTTAACTTTTAATTAAATCTTATTTAATTAAAATAAATAAATCGATAATTAATTAATTAAATTAATTAAATCATATTGAATCAAAATTAATTTAATTAATTAATCATATTAATTAGTTAACATGCATACTATACATTATAACCATCATAACATACTCTCAGTACTTGAACATGTTAACCTACAGTGGAATCTTAAAACTATATGGCATACTATATGTACATACAATCTAAATATTAACTAAAACATCCATCAAATGCACAATTAATTAAAATGTCCTAAAATAGACTGGTTTTGGCTTCTAAATTAAACTAAAAAGCTAAATTATTAGGATAATAATTTGGTGGAGTACAACTTCCGAACAACTCAAACAAGCAGGAAAACCACCGAAACAGCACTGATCCGGCCCAAAAACTCTTGAACCGGCCCAAAACTCAGCACTTGGGCTTGAACCGGCCAGCCCAACATAATATGTTTCAGGCACACGCGGGCCGGGTGAACAGGGTCAAACCCTCGTCGGAATGAGTAGGCTTACGCAAGCAAACAGGAGATGGGCCGTCAGACAAAAAGGGCCGGGCCAGGCGGGCGAGACGCGGGTTGGAGCGTGTCCTCAGGCGAAACCGGCGCGGGGTTTGGCGTGGGCTATCTGGGCTGAAACGGTAGTGAGCCGCGCACTGGACTGGGCTAGGCATTTAAACGACGTGACCTGCACGCGAGGTGTGGGGCCGAACAGGTACACGATCGCAGCTGAAGGGTTCACGACGGGTCCGGGCCTGGGTTTGGGTCAACATCCGGGTATGAAGTTTTAGGGTAATTACAATGGGTAGAATTTTTTAGAATAATTATTAAGTATATAGCAATATTTTAAAAAAATTGCAAATATAGCAAAATCTATCAGTGATAGGCTTCTATCGTTGATAGACTCTTATGGTTTATCAGTGATAGACCAACATTTGCTACATGGTCTATCAGTGATAGATTCCTATCATTGATAGATTTTGACAGATTTTGCTATCTTTGCAATTTTTTAAAAATGTTACTATGTACTTAATTATTTTGAATATAGTTGCTACATTTGCAACTATCCCTTAAAATTTCGGGTCTGTCCTCCTTTTTCTTCCATTTTTTAGCTTTTCTCTCTCCCGATTGAAGCATTTACAACTTAATTTCTAACTATAATGACTCCAATAAAATTATAGAACCTTTTCAAAATTAAAAAAAGCTACAAATCGGATAAATTACAATAATTTATATAAATTTAAACCTAATTTAGATCAAAACCATAATATATCCATTTTAGTTTAAACTACAACAAATTATCAAATAAATTGAAATACCCACCACAAGCAAATGGGTAAAATTAGCATTCTCTAATACCACATAATGGAAAAGCAAGATATGCACAGCAAAAGAACGAATTAAAAATTACTCTAGATGCATCTAAACTAATTTAGAAGTTAACATGCCTAGTAATTACCTAATTACATTAATTAGGGTTAAGAGAAAATACATATCTTTGTAGCTTCTTAACTTCTCAAAATCTCCTCACGATCACGAACAAAGACCACCACTAGTGTTGACCCACTATTCTTCGGACTAAGAACCGGGTTGTGAGACTCGTTAAGTGAAGGAAATAAAGAATGAGGAAGATGAAATTAGGAAGGAAGAAACCAACAACTTGGTTATGTGAGAGAGGTGAGAAAATTTTGTTAAAAATTTGAATAATTTCTAAAATTCTCCCAAAACTCTCCAAAGAATTTTCAAAACATATTTTTCTATAACAATTACATGCAAAATGCATGAAAAATCTTTACAAAAAAACACCTCCTCCCATTTCTCTTAATCTTAGTTGGCTTGTTATTTACATCATATGTAAACACTTATCCCACTAAGTGTTGGTGGAATTATTCAACAAAATGTTGGATTTTCCTACTAATTTTAGTTCAAGGGCAATATGGTCGATCATATGACAAATTAAGTCAAAGGCAAAGTCACAAACCTAATGGATCAATAGATAAGTATAAGACTAGATTAGTAGCAAAAGGATTTAGGTAGAGGGAAAACATAGACTTCTTTGATACTTTTTCCCCGGTCACTAGAATCACCTCTATTAGAGTGTTGATATCTATAACTGCCCTAAACAATCTCTTAATCCATCAGATGGATGTTAAAACAACTTTCCTAAATGGTGATTTATAAGAAGAGATTTACATGGAACAACTTGAAGGTTTCATAGTTCACGGCCAAGAATCCAAAGTTTGCAAACTAGATAAATCCCTCTATGGCCTAAAACAAGCTCCCAAGCAATGGCACGAAAAGTTTGACAACTTACTCATGCCAAAAGGATTCAAAGTAAGTGAAAGTGACAAATGTATCTACTATAAGACTGAAGGTAGGCTATGTATTATCATATGCCTATATGTAGATGACATGTTAATCTTTGGATCAAACTTGCACGTCATAAATGATGTAAAATCTATGTTGAATGCAAATTTTGACATGAAAGACCTAGGTGAAGCTGATGTAATCTTAGGCATCAAAATTACAAGAACTGAAAAATGGAATTTTCTTAGATCAATCTCATTACATAGAAAAGATTCTAAAGAAGTACAATTACTTCGATAGTAAACCAGCTTGTACACCTTATGACTCTAGTGTGAAATTATTCAAGAACACTGGTGACAGTGTTGACCAAACCGAGTACGCTAGTATCATAGGTAGTTTGAGGTATTCTGCTAATTGCACTAGACCACACATAGCTTACGCCGTAGGATTACTATGTAGGTTTATTAGCAGACCCAGTCTAGAACATTGGAATGCGATAGAGAGAGTAGATACCTTAAGAAAACCAAAAACCTAGGATTACATTATAACAAGTTTCCCGTTGTACTTGAAGGTTACAACGATGCTGATTGGAACTCTCTCTCAGATGACTCAAAGACTGCAAGTGGCTATATTTTTAATATAGTAGGAGAAGCTGTGGCTTGGAAATCCAAGAAACAGACAATCTTAGCCCAGTCAACAATGGAGTCAGCGATGATAGCACTAACTGCTGCTAGTGAAGAAGCAAGCTGGCTTGGAAGCTTGTTATCAGAGATTTCCACATTGGAAAGACTGATACCAGCCATACTAATCCATTATGATAGTACTGCAGCTATCACAAAAGTTCAAAACTGTTACTATAATGGTAAGAGACGACAGATACATCGTAAGCATAGTACCCTTAGAGAATTGCTCACTACTGGTGCAGTGATAGTGGATTATGTACGGTCTGACGATAACTTGGCTGATCCTTTGACGAAGGACTTGCTAGAGAAAAGGTTTTTAAAACCTCAGAAAGAGTGGGACTCAAGCCTATTAAAACTTGAATTACTATGAGGTAAACCCAACTTGAAAGACTTGAGATCCCAAGAAACAAGTTTAATGGGTAATAACTGATCACAAGTAATATGATAAGAATCATGCTAAATATTTAAAAGTCTAATTCTTATGGTTTAGTGATTAGCATGACATTCTGAAGTGTATGATGAGGCTGAACTTTGTTCTTAATGAAATCTATACTTGATATCAAGTAGGGTACCTAGATACACGAGTACTCTTGATAGATTCACCTTTGTGAATGTGGAAGTGAGGGTCGCTTCCTATGGAATTATGGGCAGATTCCTAGATCATTTACTAAGCTGTGATATACGTGTAAGGCCATAAAGCACGGACTATTTTTAGAATTTCACTCAAATAATGCTGTGTGTGCAATAGCATTACAAGTAAAGTTCAAAACTACGAGTTACTTTACAATACTCTAAACTATTGTCACTACGTAAAGGTTCAAGTCAACCAGACATCTTTACTTAAGCACAACATTATAGAGACAGACATAGCTCGATGAAAATGTTTTTAAAAAATTTTCAAGTGCGGACTGATAGTAAAAATATTTCAAGTGGGGGATTATTAGATAAAAATTATAAGGAATTATGAAACGTTTATTACAAATTAATTTTTTGACCGTTAAAAGTTTTATTATAATAAATTTGTAACGTTTCACAATTAAATTTTTTTGATCGTTACTAATCCTCCACAACTATAAATAGATCATTCACTCTCATTCTCACAAAACACAACAAACAATCTTCTCTCAAATTCTCATTCTCTTAAAACTTTTCCGAGTTGTTCTTTTTTTAGTATTTCGGTTCCAATTAGTTTCTGTACAAAACTAATTGACGAAAAAAGGTTTTTTTTTTTTATCCTGGGGACGATGAGACATAATTCTGTTTGCACGATTCAGAGCAGAGCTGCGAAACGTCTTAAAGACAGCGTGTTTCGTGACTCAGCCTTTCACTAATCAAGTTTCTGTTTTGCAGTCTTTGTTTTTTTTTTAATAATCCGTTCAGTTGCGGCCTCGTTTCTTTCATCATTATTTGCCAGACTTGGACAATTTTTTGCATTAAAGACCGAAGTGCACAACAGGGTAATTTACGTCAATGGAGATGAAGAAGATGAATGAAAGAAGGTTTTGGGGATTTGATGGCTTTTAAGTGCTTTGAAAGTTTTGGTAGGGTAAAATAGGAGAGAGCTGAAATAATTGTGGTGAGGAGTGTGATTCAATTATGGGGGTATTTTGGGTTTTACAATAATTGTATTTGAGATGAGAGGTTTTTTTTATTAGAGTAAGGGCATTTAAGATATTTTTGTAACAGTCTTTTTTTCTATTTTTTTTATATTTTAGTATATTGACAATTTAAATTAGTTTTTATCATTTATCCAAAACAAACCTATAAATTAACTATTTTTTTGGTCAGCCCTCCATTCACTACTAGAAAAAGACCCTTTCTTGACGGTTGATTTTTTCTTTTCTTGACGGTTTCTTGAAAAACCGTCAAGAAAGGGGATGTTTAATGAAAAAACCGTCAAGAATTTTGATTAAAAGGCGGAGGGGAGGCAATTTACAGAATTCTTGACGGTTTTGAAACGTCAAGTAATATGCAATGTTTCCTTGACGTTTTGGAACCGTCAAGTTGTTTATTTTACATTTTTGACATTTTTAAAACGTCAAGAATTATCATGAGTTTGATATTCTTGACGTTTTTTTAAAACGTCAAATGTATATATTTATCCTCGACGTTTTAAAACTGTCAAGAAATGTCGTTAAATTCTTGACGTTTTAAAACGTCAAAAAATTTCATTTTCAAATTTATTGATATTTCTTGACGTTTTAAAAACGTCAAGAATGTTTTTTAAAAAAACCTATTTTTTTAAAAATATATTATTATTTTATTATTATTTTATATTATTTTTTAAATTTTTTAAATTTTATTATTATTATTAAATTTATTTATCCAAAAAAAACCCTAGAGGCTTCGCGTGGCTTTCATTCTTCTTCTTCCTCATCGCGAAAGGCCACCGCCTCGCGCCATTCACCTCCGCGTCTCTTCGACGACGACGAAACCTTCGACGACGAAACCTTCGACGACGACGACGACCACCGCCGTATCACCTCTGCGTCTCTTCCGATTCGACGACAGCAGCTTCGACTACAACCGCCGCGTCTCTTCCGCCGCATCACCTCATTCATCGACGACTACCCAGCCGTAAGTCATTTTATCATAGTTTTGATTTCTGAGTTTGAGTTCAAAATTGAAGTTACTTGGCTGCCATGGTTCTGATTTCTGAGTTCAAAATTGAAGTCATTTTATCATAGTTTTGATTTCTGAGTTTGAGTTCAAAATTGAAGTGACTTTGCTGCCATGGTTTTGATTTCTGAGTTCAAAATTGAAGTCATTTTATCATAGTTTTGATTTCTGAGTTTTGATTTTGAGTTCATAGTTCATTTTATCATACTCATTTTGTCATTTTATCACAGTTTTGGAAGGATTTGAAAGAGAGAAGAAGAAAAATGATATGGATGAATTGAGATAATATAAACAGAATAACAAAGAAAAGGGAATGAATGCTGTGATTTCTCTTTTTTTGGTTGAAAGAAAAAGGTTGTTTATAGAAAAACCAAAACATAAAAATGAAAATGGAGAATTTGAACTGAAGGTGAAAGAAATAAACCGTGTCTTCTTTTGGAGTTTTATATAATCTAACACAAGCAAAAAATCTAAGCATTATGTTGGAGACCACATTTCTTGAATCTTATAATAACCAATCCAACCAATTGAAAATTTTTGAGTTGGTCCAAATTCTCTAAACTCAAATAAACCTTTGCACAAAGTATAGATACAAGAATGGGCCATGGTCCAAAAATGCTGAAGTTTTATAAAAAGAGAAAAGGAAAAAAGAAAAAAGTAAATGCAAGTTCTACCTCTCATACTCTAAAGTTGGGTTTGGAACTAGTTAAAAGTGGTTAAACAACAATAATTTAAAATTTGAGTATAGTTGAAAGTAGTTAAAAGAAAATAATTGGGATGATAATAATAATAAAGATGATGACGAATGAATATGGTTTTTTTTTTTTATTTGTTTTACTCTGCTTCTTTTTCCTGATGAAGATGAGAAGGATGGGGAGATTTATAAATGGACGAGGGAATGGAGGATTTGTGAAGATTAAGGTTGTTGAAGTGTTTGGGCTGGGCTGGCCATGTTTGTAGCCCTAACCGATCATTTTACTATTTTTTGTGTTTTATAACCTAATTGTTGGATTTTGACTTTTCTAAATTCCTAAATTTAGGTTTATTTGTTTAAGTTAGTTTTTTGCTTTTTAATCTCAAGGGCACCCACATGGCTTGCTCACCAATTGAATGGTTGAAATAAGGTTACTATGAAAAGGAAAAAAAAAAAAGTATTTAATCTGTGAGATTTTTCTATGACTTTTATATACATGAGAGAATTTGGGTAGAAACAAAGTTTACGTTTATTTGAATGGTAAGAAAAGTATTATAAATACATTTTATATAATTTGTTGTATATAAAGGATTTAACGATGAAGTAAAAACGGTGACTTGTTTGTCAATTAGGTCGTTAATGGTGCATATGAAAGTTTTTATTTTCCTAAAGTAACTCCGTTTATTTTCCTAAAAGTTAATACATGAGAACTTATCATGAAGTGCATCTTTTTTGAAAATTCAAGAGGACAAATAAGGAATTGAGATACAATCCTTAAAGACCATAATGTGTGGAATCCTTAAAGACCATAATGTTTGAAAGCCATAGTTTTACAACTTATTTATATCACAAAAGAGGTAAACAAAAAACAGATATGGACCTTATTTCAACAACATAAATCATAAAATTTGAAATATTTATTTATTGATAAGTTTTAGATTAATAGATTTTGAACTTTTACTTTTATTTATAGTTTTGAATGAATAAAGAATGATTGATTAGTCCGTGGTATTATATATGTTAATTAGCATTAATTGCAGTGTAGTCTCATGTTTATTGTTTCTATCTATTATATATTAGTATGGTAGTGTAGGCAATAGAGAAGAGATGTTTGTTTGTACCTATATGTGGCAATAACAAAAAGATTACTTAAGACGCCACTAATGTAAACTTTTTTAAATGGAAATTAAACAGCTAATTAATTGTAATAATAATAATAATAATAATCAATATCCCAAGAATTATTTATTAATGGATGTGATAATTAAGATGTTAATAACTTAATTTTGGAAACTAACTTTAAAAGAAATTAAAAGCCAAAACACAAAAAGTTATCAAAATTACTTTTTATATGTGTGTGTGTGAATTTATTCTAAAGCTGATTGAGAAAGTGTAATTTAAATTGGTCATGATAATAACTTTTTTCCCATACAGAAAAGTTATTTTCTTTTTCCTCCTAAGATCTAACTATTGTAGATTAAGATTCCCCCATTCATTTATATCTTTTTCTTACTTTTTGACTTTTGTATATATATAGATAGTATATATAAAAACCACAAGTCAACACAAAATTTGCGAGAGATTAAAATCAATTTACATAACTTTTTTAAAAACACAATAAACAATTACAATATACGGGAAGTCATTGCTAGAATAATAAGTAACGATTTAAAAAATTATCGAATATAACAACAACATATGACGAAGAAAATTGAATCGCTAATAGTGTTAGAGGGGATTGAAGAGAAGGGTAAGAGAATAGAAGTGGAGTTGTTGGACAAACCAAAACATAAGGAAAAGAAAGGGAAGGAGGTGATGAAGATGAATGAACCAGAGTTGGACGTCTTGAAGGTATGTAATCCACTATTAAACTCGAATGTCTAATATTGTACGTCTTACTGAATTTGGATGTTCTTGAATTAGGAGAGGGACTTAATAAAAATGCCTACAGAAGTTGTATGTGAATCGACATCAACTTTGCCATTAGCGTTGAAGTCGATTCTCAGATATGCTGAGAAGGTAATGGAGAAAGATTCCAGCATCACTTTTTCACTACCTGCTGACCTTTTTGGCGTTAGTCGAAAGACTTCTGTGCTTCGAGAGGAGATCGTTGATCTTTGTAACATGAACGAAGTGAAAACGTTTACATTGGTGGCCTATATGATGTAAGTCAATTTCATTCCTTTGCATCTAAATTTATGTATCTCTTTTACGAGTTTATATATTTTGTAGGTACTTGTATTCGTCTGTTAGTGGTTCGAAAGAAAATATGCAGTATGTCTTTGTAGATCCGTCCCTGATCTCTTCTGGAAACACACAAGAATCTCGAATTCGAAACTTGTGTAGTAGATTGATGGTGTCCAAACCCGACCAAGTAGTTCTTGCTCCTTTTAATCCCGGGTAAGTTTAGTTAGGGTATTGGTTGCATTTACAATAAAATAGTACTTACATTTTTGTATAATTAGGGGTCATTGGGCACTGCTTGCTATAAATGCGTATGAGGATACAGTGTTTTACCTTGACTCGCTAAGGACGACATCAAAAGCAACTACAAGATATGTAACCGACACGTAAGTTTAATCTTTTATATCATGCAGTGCTCTTAATTCTAATGCATGTACAATATTCTAAGATATGTGCAATCTTATCTTGGCAAAACAGAGCAATAGCAATATTTCACTCGCAAAAGAACATTAATAAAAGCAGGAAACAAACTTTATGGCGAACAGTAAAGGCAAGTATAAATATTTAAATTCAATTGTATTTTGTAGATAACTAGCAATTAAGACTAGTCTGTTATTCTAATTTATTGTTTTTATAGTGTCCACTACAAGTCGGGAGCACTACGTGTGGATACTATGTCATGAAGTATATGAGAGAAATTGTAAATAGGGGAAGCATTGTCATCTCGGATTCGGTATGTTATATATCAAACTATTTCTTTTGTACGTATAATAATTTTCATGAATATTAATTCATTTATTTTGCATGTCTACAGATTGATACACGAAAATCATACTCACAAGCCGAGTTAGATGAGGTGCGGGTTGAGTTGGTAGAGTTTTTGGGTTCGTACATGTGATCTAGGACTTATGACGTCATCTCTGCAAAAGGAAATTAACTTTATTTTTTGTGGCTGATTTTTTGAAATGTTCATATGGAGGGTAGAGGTTAATTGATATACTTTTGAGACTTTGTAGAGGATTAGAGTTTAGGTGAATTGTTGATAGGTGAACTGTTCATATATGTAGGGGGTTGCCATTATGAAAGTTTACGGATTGGGGATGATATACTTTTGGGCTAGGTTAGTTAAATAGATGATGTTTAGTTCAATTCTTGGAAATCTGTTGAAATTGTTTATATATATATATATTGGTTTTGTAAATGATATATGAATATGATGCAAAGTTTTGGAAATGATATTGAATGGATGATGTTTAGTTGCCATTTGATGTATATTTGTTGTTTATATGTAGTTGAATTTTTGGACCAATGGGAGCATAATACAGGAAGAATAATATAAAATAAATTACAATTAAAAAAAATGAAAAGTTGCTTGACGGTTTTCAAATGTCATTAACAATATATTTCTTGATGGTTTGCAAATGTAATAAATAACAAAATTCTTGACGGTTCTAAAATGTCATTAAAAAGCACTCTTGACGGTTCCAAATGTCATGGCAAAGAGTACTCTTGACGGTTATTAAATGTCATGAAAAATGAATTCTTGACGGTTTGTAAATGTCATGAAAATTGAATACTTGACGGTTTTAAAATGTCATGAAAAATTTACTCTTGACGGTTTTGAAATGTCATGAATAATCGTATTCTTGACGGTTTTCGGGCTTCATCATCTCATTCTTGACGGTTTAAAACAGTCATAAAAACGTATTCTCTTGACGGCTCTCAACTGTCATGAAAAATTGAATACTTGACGGTTAAAAAGTGTCAACGATATCAATTCTTGACACTTTTTACAACCGTCAAGAAAATGGCCTTTCTTGACACTGGATTCAACGACAGTTTTGAAAACGTCAAGAATACTCATTCTTGACAGTTTAAAACCGTCAAGAGAGTCAGTTTTTGTAGTAGTGATTGTAAGATCTTTTATGCAGAAGCCCCTGCGAAGATAATACAGAACGTGTCTTGTGAAGGAGTTTTGGGCTCCCTTTTTCTAACAATTCATGGATTTTGAAATTTTAATTTAAATCATACGAGTCCTATATTAGAATATCATTTTAATTAATATTTCTCCCAAATTGTATTATTTTTAATTCAAATTAAATAATTTTATGCTACATATTGGACAATTTAGAGAATATAGTAAATTGCAAATGCATAAAAATAACTGGTATAAATATATTTAGAGTGAAATAAAAGATTTTCCAATTCCTTGCTTAATTAAGTACACCAAGAAAAAGCTGTAAGGGTTAAAATTATATCAATACATTGTCTTGAAAGGCTTATAAACCTTGAGATCAAGCATGACACCACTAATAGAGCCCACAGCTGCAGCAAGAGAGATCAAAAGGCATCCCATGCTCATTGTTTGCACACAAATCCACTTCACACTCCATTTAGGTACCTTCTTTTGAACAACATACATCTGGACTGGAAAATAGACGGTCATCGGCCAAAATTGAAGTGCCCCGATGATCCCAACGATGTCGTTGAAGAAAGGGAGCAACATTGCGACGATGGTGGTGAAGCAGACGAAAAGAGTTCTCCATACCAGTCGAAAGAGGTTGATGTTGTAGAAGCGAGAGGAGAAGAGAGAGAGCTTGTACTCTTTGGTGAAGAAGGGGGTGTCTGGCCATGTTTGGACGACCTTCTTCTCTACAAAGGCATAGACGGGTTGGCTAAAGACTTGGTAGGCACCAACGAGGTGAACAACAATGGAGACATTGGCGATGTCGAGGAGCCAAAAGGGGTTGTAGAAGCCAAAGCCAGTTAAAAGGTTACCGGGGGCAGTGTTGCCAAAGGCTGCATAGCCCATGCATCCACATAGTATGTAGAATATGGTGGTTAATGTAATGCTGAATCCTGCTGCTTTTTTCATTGTCTTTGCTTCTGAAGGTGGACATCTAATTGTGTCCTATAAATAAAATTATTTCAAAACATGTATTTCAAAAATTCAAATTTTAATAAAATTAAATTTTGATGTACGATTTTACCGTACCGAATTATTAGAAATTAACATTTATAAGTAAAAAATTGTATTTGAAAGTAAAAAATTTAAAACTAAATTAACTTCAAGTATACTTCGGAATGACTGTACTTTAAAAACAATAAATTGTAAGTGAAGGTTTGGCTTTTGAAGTAAATTCCCTTACGATAATATTATTTATTTAGCAAAATAATTAAAGGAAAGCGACCATACAAATTAATATAATATAATCCACTTGAAGGATGTTAAATCTAAAAGCAATTTTTGTTAGGTTTGGTGGTCAACTGTCAACTAACAAGCAGTAATTTTAAATTTTTAAAAACATTTTTTTTTCTTGCAATAATACACAAAGATTTAATTAATTCTACTCACTTAAATTTGTACACTTGAACAGGTTAAGCCTCTTTGTTAATTTGGAATATCCTGTTCTGTATTTTTCATTAAAAACAAAAAAACTGATAATGAATTTTAAAAATATTCTATATTTTATTTTTATAGTAAAAGAGAAAACAAGAACTTTCACGCTTAGAAATTAAGCTCTTGATCATGAGTATGCTTTTATGGATCTATTTTAATTATAAATGAATTGTAACGTTATCTTTTAAGATTTTATTCTCTCATATCTATTCTTTTAATGATAATTGTTTTTAAAACAAAACTTAGCTAGAAGTATTTTTAGCTATAATAAAATATCAATAACTATTAATGAAAGATACAAATACAATGTGTGAAGCTCATCGTCTGTGATTTAAAATTAAGTTCAACACCTTTGACCTAGTAACACTATACATTCTTAACTTGTCTTTATTAAATTCTCATTCAAATTTATATTGTTTCTTGAAAAAATTTCCAGAAGGTCATCTAACATAAAATTACTCGAAGCTAAACGCTTAATTTTGAAATTTCTAAAAATGATTCGTCAAAAAAGGAATATGTTTTTTTATTGGCATAGATAGTATCTTTAATTCATTTTTGAACATTTATAACTATACTTTTTTATGTCTTCGTGAGGACATTCTATACTTTAATAAACAAGTTTTATGTGATCTCGATAATTTTATGTTCGCTCAAAAATTTGTATCATTCCACTCAGGCATTTCATTATATTTAAAGATAATTGTTTTTCGCAATATATATTTTTATTTTCTTATTATAAAATATTTTTGTTAAATTTTATTTGGTACTTAATCACATCAAGTTGTCGCGATGTGTGCGAGAATCAAAGCAAACAATTCAATTAACTTTTCTCTTTATATTCCTCTTTATTAATGTCTTTTATTTTTGTATATTTTTTAGATTTTGCATTAAAAGTATAAATTATTTTACTTAGTCTTTACGTTGACTGTACTCAATTTAACTTAAGAATATTTCATGTAATCTATTATTCACGTAATAGTTAGATGTTCATAAATAATATATATATATATATATATATATATAGATAATGAAACCTTTTATTGTATATTATTATACACTAATAAGATTTTTTTAAATATAGAAAGCGAGTCAAACAATTTACATTGCGTAACAAAATTTCTACATTCCTTATAGTTTAGAAAAACGCTGATCGGTGATAGACGTTCGTCTATTAGTACTTATTAACTGGCAAAAATCTATCATTAATAAAAGCGAATAGAAACAAGTTTAATAGAAATGAGTAGAAGTTTATTATAATGGATACCACAAGTGATAAAAACTGATGTAAGTCTATTGTTTATAAAAGTCTACAAGTCTATCAATATATATGTTTATATTTATATATTGTTATTTTTGTTGTGTTTTTATGGAGCTTATTATCATTATTATTATTATCAGTATTTGAAGCACTATCTTTTGACCATGGAGCATATGTCAAAATTAAAGTTTAAAATTTCAATCAATTCAATTTTATAAGTGTAATGAAGTTAAACTATTTTTTTTATATATATATTTTGAATGTTTTAAATAGATTCTATTACATTTTTTTCGTATGAAGTTTAATTAGTGTCGAAAAAGTAAATTAAAAAGTGACTGATAATTATATATAAAAATAAAATTAAAACAAAAAAGGGTCGAAATTTTACCTGAACTTCAATAAGGACAATTGCAAAAGAATAAGCAAAAGCAATATCGCCAAGTGCTTGGAAACTTCTCCATATCTTTTCACTTTGAGTTACTGTTCCCACAGTTATTCCACTAAGTGTTCCTTTAAAAACCCCACTTTCTACACATAATATCAAAATTAATTATTAACAAAATTTCAAAATACAAAAAATTAATTACATTAGAAAAAAGGAAGTTTGAAAAGGTTTGTTTTAGTAATAAATTAATTACTTATGATTCTTTTACTTTTATAAGTATTTATATTTTAACAAATCACTTTCGTGCTCTAAATTCTACACTCTTAAAATTTTAAATTAAAAAATTCTTTAGATAATAAATTTTATTTAATAGCATCCACTGCAAAAAAAAAAAAAAAAAAAATCTATTTAGTTTTAAATATATAATTTCACTTTAAAAGTTATTCCAAAACATTAAGTTATTCCAAAACATACACTATTTTAAATCTCTTCTTAAAGATGTGACAATATAAAACATATTTTAAATATCGAATAATGCATTTTTAATATTTTTTATAAAATAAATAAAAAAATCTACATAATACACAAACACACATGTAATACTAGTTTTATACTCAATTGATATTTGTTTCATCCAAATTTAGTAATGTTTAGACGTTCATATTTAACGGAATATTCTTTTTCTTTTTCGTTACAATCAAATTAAATGCACTTCCAAATATGTTTTCTAATAGATAATAAACAAGTAAAAGAATAAATAAACAATATTCTTTTTTGTTATAGTAATATTGATCCGATGGATGAAAGGTTCCATCTCCATTATGATAATTGTTAAAGTTAAATAAGTAAAAAAAAAAATTGGAAATGGAAAGGATGGTTGTGTTGGAAGTAAAAATATCAAAAGATTATTTTTCTATTTTTAAAATGTTAATATGAGCTCGCATGCTTGTACCAAAAACCGCGAAAGGTATCGGATTTAAATCCCTCCACCCCAGAGTTATATTGGTATATCTTCTAAAAAAACCTTTAAAAAATATATATTATTTTTTTTTTCTAGAGAATGGAAAAGGATCAAACCTGCGACTTTGGCTATGCCAAGGGTAAGGCCAATGGAAGAATAGGTAAAAGACATGATAGCAGCAACAATGGAGAGCCACCAAATCTGATCAAAATTTGGAATTTGAGATAAAATTATTTCCACAATTCCGAAGGACAACATGAACGGATTGCTTGAAATATGACATGGATTTTTTCCTCCACTGCTATGAAAGCAATTTGACCGTTTAATTGCCCTGCCAAACACCACCAACAACAGAACAAACTACTATCACTAAACTTCAACAACATCCCCTTCCTTTTAATTTCTTACACATACACACAGTTGAATCTTTAGCTGAATCTCAAAAAAAAAAAAAAAAAAAAAAAAAAGTTTTTGAAAACTAATAAATAAAATTAGATAATCTAAAAAATTTAGAAGTAGAATGAATGTTTATAGAGTTAATTTTAAAATACTTAAGAAAAATTAAAGATGGTAAAGTTATATTTATCGAAGAGGAGGTAAAATTTTTTCTAATTGAATGACTTGTACGCTCTTTTATTTTCTATAAATTAAACCAAGAATTCGAAAGTTACTTTTGTTATTTGGTAATCATTTATTTATTTATTAATTTACAAACCCCTAAGCATGCACTTTTGTTGTTCTTAACAATGGTTTTCGTCAGTTTAAATTAAAGACATAGTTGCATATTGTTACTCAAACTATAGGAAGAAAAAAGGTTGTCTAGTTAGTAACATAACAAACAAACTTATGGTAATGATGTGCTCATTAAGCATAGTTTAAAAAAACAAGAAATGATTTCTTAACGACTATAAGTGTATCAAATAAATTATTTAAGTTCTATTCTTTTTTTAACCATTTTAACTTTTTGGTGTTGTTTTTAAAATTCTATGTTTGAATTTTTGTTTATTAGAAAAAAAGTAATATATGTTTGAGAAGTGATTTTGCTTTATGTTGTTGTGTATGTTTTGAAAGTTTCTTTTCTTTTTTCTTTTCAATTTTCTTTCATAATTTTAAAAACAAGTTTTTTGTTTCAAAGACCAAAAAGTGAATTAGTTAGTTAACCTACTTATTTTTTTTTTTTTTAAAAAAAAACAAAACAACAAAAAATTAATGGATTATAAGACATGCCTTCGATTTTTAAAACTTGACCTAATTATTTAAAACGTGTGGTAGAAAATATATAACAATACCTTGAAAGGAATAGGACTAAATGTATAGTTTATAGGCATAATTTTTAAAAACTAAATATAATGTTTATCCAACAAACTGTCTAAAAGTATAGTTTCTTGTCGAGTCTCGAACTCACATCATGCTGATTGACGATGCAATTGTATATCCGATTGTTATTCCGATCAGGTTTATGTACTGCATTATTCCACATGCCACCATGTGTGTTTCACCTTTATTGAAAAAGAGAAAGAAAAAAGAACTCAATATTGTTCAAAGGAACATTGATTGATCAACAACATCATGCTTTTAATTCTTTATGTCTTTGTTTATATCCATACCAAGGAGGGAGCGAACTGCATGCATGTAAGTGGGGTTTCTCTTGCCACTGACCGGGTCGCCGGACCGATAACAGTCGGCGAGCAAACAAGAGGTATAGTAACCGATGAAAGAAAACAGCAACATCACTGAAGGACCAGCGATCCATCCGAGTTGCGCAATCGCCCATGCCAATGACAACACCCCCGAACCAATGACCGCAGTTATTATATGAGCACTTGCCGTCCAAAACGTACCTAAAACATATCGTAAACAAAATCCCAAAGAAGAAATTGAGAGCATGTTTGAACTTACATACAAGCAAGATTTTATGAATGAAAAATTTGAGAAAGTCCGGTGGGTCATATTGTACCGGTTCGTTTGGGGCGACCATCATCATCAAAGCTAGCGGAGTCATTGACGGGAAGCACGGCCATGGCCGCGGAGTTGAGGAGAGTGGAGGGTAGCCAAGGAAAGAGTGTTTGGAGAAGGGAAAGGGAGAAAGGTGTGATGGAGGGAAAGGGAGTGGAGGTAGCTGTGTTTATATAAAGTTTCGAAAAGGAAAAATAATATTAAATAAAAAAATAAAGAAAAAAGAGGAAATTAAAATAATATAGAGAAAAATACAAGTTCTAAGAAGGATCCCAGTTTATGAGATTTTCTATACTTCAATTATTACCATTAAAATCAGGAAGTGAACAAGTCAATATTTTTCTTCTCTTTTCGAAGGTTTATTGGGTTGGAGAAAACTTTCTGACCCTCCCACTACCATCATGATAGTTTGAAAAGAAAATTAAAAACCCAAAAAAACTTTGTAAATAATTGCACCAATACAAAATATGTGTTAGATCTTTGGTTTGAGTTTGACTATTCTTATTTTAATTGACAAGAACTTATTTCTTAAATAAGAGGTTTCAAGTCTCTATATATGCTCTACATTCGTTAAGATAAATAATAATTTTCAAAATAATACACCCTAATTCTCAACAATTAGCTAGTCTTAGAAATTTTGGAATAATTTTGCGGGTTAAATAAGTTCTCAATTAATCTTCTTAAAGTTAATTTCAAACTCATACCAAATGTCTTTAGCTTTTTATCCCTTTGAGTCCTTACTTTAGATCAAATATGTCAGAAATTTGTTGACAAAAGGATATGCGGTGAAAAAATTAATTTACTACTTTATTACTTGGATTGATATGATATTGTATTATGTGTTTTAGATTGCTAAAATATCAACCTGCTATAATCCTAAATTTGAGTATAATTCAATTGGTCAAGGAATAATATATTATTAATTACTGTTTAAGTTTTTGATATAATATAAAATTTATTTTCATTCGATAACACATAAGACATGCATATTTAGAGTGATTTTTTAATGACCAACATCACTATTGGCATACATAGAATAACATTTTTTTTTTCTAAAATTTATGTAGTTTGACAATGACGAGAAAGTGATTTTAGAGACATCCCCGTATGACACTACAACAGATTAGGCTTTCAATAACATTTTTTAATAACTTGTATTATAAAATGTTATAAAAAAAATAAGAAAAGCGGGCGCGAGAGAAAAAAAGAGTAAAGAAATAAAAAAAGATAACCGAAATGTTATTAAAAAGAAAAATAAAAGAAAAGCGGGAAAGATTTGGGCGAAAAAATTAATTTGGCTCTCTATCGTCTTCTCCGTCGTCTTCTCCATCCTCTTCTCTCCATCGTCTTCTTCATCGTCTTCTTCATCGTCTTCTCCATCGTCTTCTCCCCATCGATCGTCTTCTCTCCATCGATTGTCTTCTCCATCATCTTCCTCCTACTTCGTCTTCTCTGTTCTCTTCAGTCCATCACCTTCGTTTCAAAGCTCCATTTATTTCTGTAAGTCTCCCTGCCTATCACGAAATAATAAGGTAGAGTAGCATAAGTTTGACGTGAAGGGCTCTTTCGGATTATCAATCCATCTTCATCTGGTATGCTCAATCATCTTTCTGTTGCCCTAATTTGTCTATTCTTTGACTATCTTTTTTCTGTTTGTGGTTGTTTGATGTCTGTGGTTGTTTGGTGTTTGTGTTGAATATAATGTAGGTTATTTTGCCTTTAGTTGTTTGATGTTTATGGAAAACCTTTCAATTGATGTTTAAGTATTGGCAAGGATATTTGTGAAAAAAAATTAAGTTGATGTTGATTATTCCCAAGTCTTCTGTCTGTATCAGTTTATTTTTTCTTGAACCCTTATGGAAATTAGGTATGTATATGTATACATAGATGACTGATTTACGAAGAATGAGGCATTAAAACTATCTCCCTTTTTCCCTTGTGTTGATCTTCTCATCTCCCTCACCTCATCTCACCGTCTATCTCTCTCACAGTAGTTCTTTCATTGCAGTTCATCAATTTCTAGTGGTAGTGAAATTTCACTCTTCCCTTGCTGTCTTTCTCTGTTTTCTTTTTCTTTTTCTTTTTTTTTTTCTTTTGTAGATCTCATTTCTGGATTTTTAAACTCTCTCAGAGCCTTTCAATGAGTTTTCTATGATTTACATGTTTGTCTCTTTACTGGGTATTTGTTAAAGGGAGAGTCTCTACCTTGAGTTGTATTCTTTTAACTAGCATTCTTTACTTCCATTGATAGCTACTCTGCAAGTTTTTGCACTATGGTAAGTTATTTTAAAAAAATTGGAGTTAGGTTGAAGAAGTTTGATATTTGATCTTTAATATTTATATCAATTCCTTACTTCCATTCCTTAACTAGTCAAAAAAAAAAAAAAAGGGAAGAAGAAAAGCACAAGCTTCTGATTATAAAGACATCAAAATATCAAGTTTGGTTTTGGTCTCACCATTAATAATCTTTTGGTAGGATTTGTTTGTAGCTGTCTTGTTTCAGATTTTTTTTTTAATCTTTGGTCGAAATTAAGTGTAACAATATTTAGATGACGTTTTCGTTTGTTTTGTTTAGCTTAAGATTTGAATTTAATCAAATAGTTTGGTGCTCCCTTCGTCAACTATTTTAATATACAGATTTTTTGCTTTGATTTGCTTTTGCAGTTTGCAAGAGCATGATTTTTTAGTATAAAGATTTCTATTTCATCCTCGTGTTACAACGTACCTTAAAATTAAATCAGACGTTCAAAACTTACAAATTTAAATGATCTTAATCACACTAAAAGAGAGTGCCCTTTCAAATCTATTTGTAGAAAAACTATAATGATTTTACTGAACCTTTTTTTTTAAAAAAAATAATGTGTTTTTTAAAACCATTTTTGGAAATTGTCAATAGTTTTCCTTCTACATTACTTTTGAAAAAACACATTATTTAAAAAAGAAAATCATTTTAAAGAAACAATTGTTTTGCATAACTGTTAAAAAGTATTTACAAAATATCTACCACTAATTTGCAATTTAGTTCATTAAGCTACAAACATTCCACTAGAATTTGATAACTATTTTACATATAAATTCATTACAAGTATTCAATATCATTCTAGTATTCAATATTTCATTATTAAAAGTATAACACCAACCTCACTTCATATTTCACATAATCCACAATATTTGATTTCATTAATTGCTCCTCAATTCCTTGTAACTGCACAACCTGAATCATTATCCAGAATAGAGTAGGCTATTTCATTAAAATTACATTATAGAATAACTGTTGGATGTAGATTTTTGAAACTATATATGTGTGTGTTCTGATATTTGTTGTATTTTAGTTTGGGATACATTATGTTTAATCTCTCTTTTATGTCTTCCAATTGCATTGTCTGATTTTGGACTTGAAATGATGTAATCAATGTTTTATATGTTAACAATATTTGGGACAAAATGGGAAGACATGTTTTGTTAGGTAAGCTTAGTCTCATATTTCATTTTTCAACGTTATGGTGATGTCGAATATCTATAACCCATCGTATGGGCCAATATCAATGCTTCTATTTTTCCTTTTCTCACTTATTTTAAATCTCTAAATCTAGTTTTATAAAAAAGTCGAGACTTCAATTGAGGGTAACGATAACCTAAAATGATATGATTGTACCTTGCGTTTTAATTTTTGTTTAACATTGTAGTGAATTTCTACTTTAAAAGTAGTTTTGAAATGTTTATACAAGGTTAAAGGTTAAAAGTAATGTTGCAACTTTGAAAGAATATGAGTACATCATATGAAAGAAGGAGGGAAAAGTTAGATAATTATCTTTTTTAATTTAGTTGACAAAGTATTTTCAAAACAATGGGATAACGATAATCAATCACTTTTGTTGTTTGGTGTAAACGTAGTCCCATATTGACTAGGAAGAAGAGAGTGGTCATAGGTATGAGGTTTTCTGAGTGGTTCCAAAAGCAAAGTCACAAGTGTTTATGTTTAAACTGGATATATCATACAATTGAAATGTGGAGGCTTCGTTGCGTTTCTATGATGATTATATCCATGAAGTATGCTACAGCCTATCATTTTTCACCTTTTAGATTTTCTCTATTAAAAGGTTACAAGTGGTATGTAACTTTCTTACTAGAAAATCCTAGTTATGCAGCTGACCTTAGCATGATTCTTAGTTCTCGTATACCCCGCTATATTGATTTTGCATATTGTTATCATTCATATGATTGATAGTTTTAGTGTCATGTTTTAGTACTAAAATGCAATTTGTAGTCATTGCAAATTTCAGCTTCAATTTCACCTTAGGTAGAGTTGGTTCTTAATTACATTTCACATTAATATTGTAGCAATAAGTTGAAGATATAATGTTTCAAAAAGATTGGGTTCATTTGAACAGGTAAGGGAATGTCAATTTTTTAAGTAACTAAAATAGATTAATATATTTAGTTATATTAATTGCAAAGTTGGGTCTTTTTAATAGAGCAAGCAAGGAATATCTGAAGGGAGCATGGAACTTTGTGAAACAAGTAGAGAACATGTTGGGTGGAATAGACAAAATTCCGTGTCCATGCAAGACATGTAGGAACATGAATCATCAAACCTTTGATGTTGTATATGAACATTTGGTTATAAAAGGAATGGATCCTACTTATAGGTTTTGGTACCATCATGGTGAAGAAGTGCCAGTAAAGTGTATGTTTGATGGTCAACCCTTTTGTAGCAGTTCTTTCATGAGCGACGAAAAGGTTGATGAACCATGCGTAAACGATGATGTTAATGAAAAGGTCGTAGATGCAAACACTTCCTTGTATCCTCATTGTACAAAATATACAAGAATGTAAGCTTCGTATCTTTATATAAGGTAAAGGCTACGAACGATTGGACCGATAAAAGTTTCACAAGCCTTTTAGAGCTATTGCATGATATGCTACCCCCTAACAATGTTATCCCAAAATCTACTTACGACGTAAAGAAGTTCTTAAAAGTATTTGATCTAGGATATGAAAAGATTCATGCTTGTGAAAATGATTGTTGCTTGTTTACGAAAGAGAATAAAGATTTAGAGACATGCCCAATTTGTGAACATTCTCGATGGAAGGTGGATAAACGCACGAAAAGAATGAAACGGGGTGTTCCAACAAAAGTATTAAGATACTTTCCGTTGATTCCAAGATTGAAACGAATGTTCCAAATGCATGATGTAGCTGAATTATTGACATGGCATATGAACCATAAAAATAGTGATGGGAAGATGCATCATCCAGTTGATTCTGTTTCATGGGACTCAATTGATGCAAAGTGGCCTGACTTTTCGAATGATCCACGAAACTTGAGGTTCGGTCTTGCAACCGATGGTTTCAACCCATTCTCTAATCTTAGTAGTCGATACAGTTGTTGGCCAGTCATGCTTGTGACATACAACCTACCTCCTTGGTTATGCATATCGAAAGAAAATATAATGCTAACTTTACTGATTCCTGGTCCTAAACAGCCTGGCAATGACATTGACATTTTCTTGCAACCATTAATTGATGACTTGAAATTGTTATGGGATGGAGTTGAAGTTTACGATGTAGTTAGCAAATCAAACTTCAATTTGAGAGTTGTGCTTATATGGACAATCAATGACTTTCCTGCTTATGGAAATCTTGCTGGGTGTACAACGAAGGGTAAGACGGCTTGTCCAATTTGTGGGGAGCACACACATTCTCAGTGGTTGTACCACAGTAAGAAATTAGTCTATATGGGTCATAGACGCTTTTTACCTCCATCTCATCCGTATAAAAGAAAGAAGTCATGGTTTGATGGCAAAGTTGAAGATCGACAAGTTCCTAGGATTGCAAATGGGAATGCAATCGATACCCAACTTAAAGATTTTCAAAATTTCTTTGGAAAAGTTGATAAGAAAAAACGAAAGAGACAAAAAGAGTTGAAAGGAATGTGGAAAAAACGATCCATCTTCTTTGACTTACCATATTGGAAGGTACGTACATTTTGTCACTAATGTCGTTTAATTGACTAGTCTTCCATTGTACATTAGGTAATGCACTGACGTGTTTTACGCTAATGTAGGAACTTGTATTACGTCACAACTTAGACGTCATGCATGTTGAGAAAAATGTATGTGAGAGCATAATAGGCACATTGTTGGATATTAATGGAAAATCAAAAGATGGATACAATGCTCGTAAAGATTTGCAAGACATGAATATACGACATGACTTACACCCAGTAGAACACGAGAGTCGAGTATACCTTCCTCCAGCTTTACACACTTTGTCTAAATTAGAGAAACAACTGTTTTGCAAGAGGTTATACGAGTTGAAAGTACCTGATGGTTATAGTTCAAACATTTCTAACTGTGTTTCAGTGGAGGAAACCAAAGTAATGGGATTAAAATCTCATGACTATCATGTGCTAATGCAACAACTTCTACCGGTTGTCATTAGGGGAATGCTTCCAAAGGGCCCGAGACATTCAATAACACGAATCTGTGGATTCTTTAATAAAATCTACCAACGTGTAATTGATCGAGAAAGTATGTTGGAAATTGAAAAGGAGGTAATCGAAACACTATGCCTTTTTTAGAGGTATTTTCCTCCTTCATTCTTTGACATCATGACTCATTTGGTCATTCATTTGGGTCGTGAAGTTCGTTTGTGTGGACCCGTTCAATTTTGTTGGATGTATCCATTCGAAAGGTATGTTATTTTCATAACATACATTATTATAGGTAACATACAGCTAAACGTCTTAAGTATCTTATAATAGTTATGATATTAACCTTAGGTACATGAAGACTCTAAAAGGGTTTGTTAGAAATCAGTCACATCCAGAAGGGTGCATTGCAGAGCGTTATTTAGCCGAAGAATGCATCCTCTTTTATAAGAATTGTGTTCAAGGTTCAACAAGACTTGATGATAAACAACGTCGGAATGAAGAATTTAATAATGATATCATTCTCGAAGGACGTCCAATATCTACTGGAAAGGAAATTACATTATCTGATGAAGTGCTCAACCTTGCACATCAATATGTCTTGTTCAACACAAAAGCAGTTGAACCATACATAGAGTGAGTGATGTATCAATTATACACTATTTATCATCCTTTGAAGATTGTATTCGAATGTTAATTAGTGATACATCAAATATTTTAGAATGCATAGGAACGAGTTGATCCTTTCAAATAAAAGACTTGCAAATGATGACACTCAAGTAATGAAGGTTCACTCAGAACAATTTCCTATTTGGTTGAAAGAGAAGGTAATGTTTTGCTTACTTATGGTATTGGTCTCAATCATGAATTCATCTAAATATATAGCTTTTCATTGGAACAGATTTCATTGGATGTTGGTAACAGAAAAGACTCAGATATATTGAAATGGCTTGCAAATGGACCTCGCAAGACCGCAATGTCATTTTCAGGTTATATTATAAATGGTCAACGGTTCCATATTAAAAGCATAGAAAGATCGACTCAAAATAGTGGTGTTTCAATTGATGCAAGTGCAATATGTAGATCAAGTGATGGAGATGGATCTCCAAAGTTTGATGTGGTTACATATTATGGAGTCCTAACCGAAATAATTTTATTAGATTACTATGTCTACCGACTTCCAATGTTTAAGTGTGATTGGGCAAAAATCCATAATGGTGTTAAAGTTGATGATGGATTTACACTTGTTAATTTGCATTAAAACCAAAGTCAATTCTCAAGCGAGCCATACATTCTTGCATCACAAGCTAAACAAGTTTTTTATGCAAGAGAAAATGACAATTCTCCTTGGTATGTTGTATTGAAAGCACCACCGAGAGGATTTCATGAATTAGACAAATATGATGAGAATGTTGATACAAGCTTTGTGGGTGACGGATCCTCCCTAGTGCTTGATGATATTGATGATGAGTTTGAATGTCGCAACAATTCACGGGACGATTGTGAAGGCATCTTATTATGATAACTTATGACTTAAAGTTATTTTGTAAATATGCACTAACACGTCACTTTTGGCTTTTTTTTGTGAATATAGTGCTAGCCATTCATTTTATAATATTAGTTGGTTTTTTGTGAATGTAGTGTTAGCCATTCATTCTCTAAATATGTACAGATAATTGCTAGGTTGTGTGCATTATGAACTATTTCAATTTGTAACATTCTACAGATATTTTATATGGATAATCAATATATATAAGTGTTCTCTTTATTCTATGACTTGTACCGCTTTACATATATTTTAAACTTGAACCATCACTATGCATGCTAGTGTATTTTTATTTTCAGGTTGTGTGTGAACTATTTGAGTCGAGGAGCTTCAACCATTGACTAAGACATGAAGTCAAATATGCATGTAAGTTATCTTTAAATATATATTTAGATAGAAAATATCATATATGTACATATATTATTATATTAATTTCAATGTTTTATGTTTTAGGATTTTGAGAAGGAAAAAAGTGGACAAACCGTTGGTAAGAAATCGAAAAAACCTCGTTCCACAACACATATATTAGAATGGCGACGATCAGATCGAACCTTGGTCAAAACATCATGGAGATTTGCAAAGTCATTCAGTATGGACTTAACTCAACCTTCTACTGATGACGAGGAGAATGAAGGAGAAGCTCTTCATTTGAGAGAGAAAGAGATTAGGGAAACATCACCTCTTCCTGACCCACTTCCTGAGGAAGCTACTACTCCACTTCCATCTTCACATGTTAATGCAACCATTCATCCACAGTCTAAAAGACCACCAAATAGGCCGTTAGACTCACCTGCTGGTTGTACTAGATCAGCTGTTCGTAAATTACCCGTTGAAGAGGTTGAATCTCAGTTGGAAGAAAATGAAAATGTGGATTGTGAGGAAGTTCATACGAAGGAACCAAGTCCCAAAAAGACTAGAGGTCGTACGAAGATGCAAACAATAGCTATGGAGCCAGAAATGAAACTAGATATAAGGTACAATGGATATGGACAACCTATTGGAGAAACATCAGTTGGGTTGTCCTCATTCTTGGGTACATTAGTCAGAGAAGTGGTGCCAGTGAATATTGAAACTTGGAAGAAAATTTCAACGAGACAAAAAGAAATATTGTGGCATTCTATTCAAGTATGTAATTTATAGTTATATATTTATATAATGAGTTTTATATGATCACTACCTAATTGCTTTTATTATTCAGGCACGATATAATGTTGATGAATGGCAAAAGAAATTTTTATTCCAAAAGATGGGTGGACTATGGAGAGCAAGCAAATCTCACCTAGTGAGTAAGATTGGGGAAGCCTCAAATGACGAGGAGTTGAATAAACTCAAACCGGATAACATTTCTTCAATGCATGATTGGAATGACTTCATCAAACATAAAACTAGCGCAACCTTTAAGGTATGTTTGTAGTATGAAAGTGGATGCCATTTATTTCTTTGGTTCAATGTATAGAAACAACTTGTCTTAAAATCTTCATTCATATCTCGTTGAGTATGATTTTCAGGCAAAGAGCAAGAAATTTAAAGATATGAAACAGAAGCAACTTCCTCACACATGTAGTCGTAGAGGCTATGCTCGACTAGCTGAAGATTTGGTATAATTTTATGTAATTAATAACTTTATTATATTTAGCATATATATGTAGCTAATATATAACTTACTATTGTGTTTCAATGTAGAAAAAGTCTTCTTCAACTCCGATTACACGAGTAGATGTTTGGACGAAGGCACATGTGAAGAAAGATAGAACACCTATGAACTCGCAAGTGGCCGACACTCTGGTTGGTTTATCTTTTGTTTGTTTATAGTTGCTGCCATACTTCATAGTGGCTACCATTTTCTTAATATGTTACTGCCATATTTTATAGATGGGTAACTACATCTTTTGCATAGTTAATATTATGACCAAGTGTTATTGCTGCCATTTGTTGTGACTGTCTTATGCCCCTCCACTCACCCCCATCTACCATGACTTTTGCATAACTTTTGCATACTTAATGTAATTTTTGGTTAAGCGCATATTGAGTAGTGTTGCTGCTGCCATTTTTTATGTTTAAACACTTGTGAGCTTGCTGGCCATTGAGTAGTTGTTGTTCATTGAGTAGTAGATTGTTTCCTTTAAGTAATTTGCTTGTTGTGATTGTCATATTCCCCTCCACCCACCCCCACCATGACTTTTGCATACTTAATGTGATTTTTGGTTAAGCGCGTATTGAGGAAAATCGTATGGCTTCTTTGAGTAGTGTTGCTGCTGCCATTTTTTATGTTTAAACTCTTGTGAGCTTGCTGGCCATTGAGTAGTTGCTGTTCATTGAGTAGTAGATTGTTTCCTTTAAGTAATTTGCTTGTTGTGACATTCTTATGCCCCTCCACCCACCCTCCATCCACCATGACTTTTGCATACTTAATGTGATTTTTGGTTAAACGCGTATTGAGGAAAATCGTATGGCTTCTTTGAGTAGTGTTGCTGCTGCCATTTTTTATGTTTAAACTCTTGTGAGCTTGCTGGCCATTGAGTAGTTGCTGTTCATTGAGTAGTAGATTGTTTCCTTTAAGTAATTTGCTTGTTGTGATTGTCATATTCCCCTCCACCCACCCCCCATCCACCATGACTTTTGCATACTTAATGTGATTTTTGGTTAAGAGCGTATTGAGGAAAATCGTATGGCTTCTTTGAGTAGTGTTGCTGCTGCCATTTTTTATGTTTAAACTCTTGTGAGCTTGCTGGCCATTGAGTAGTTGCTGTTCATTGAGTAGTAGATTGTTTCCTTTAAGTAATTTGCTTGTTGTGACATTCTTATGCCCCTCCACCCACCCTCCATCCACCATGACTTTTGCATACTTAATGTGATTTTTGGTTAAACGCGTATTGAGGAAAATCGTATGGCTTCTTTGAGTAGTGTTGCTGCTGCCATTTTTTATGTTTAAACTCTTGTGAGCTTGCTGGCCATTGAGTAGTTGCTGTTCATTGAGTAGTAGATTGTTTCCTTTAAGTAATTTGCTTGTTGTGATTGTCATATTCCCCTCCACCCACCCCCCATCCACCATGACTTTTGCATACTTAATGTGATTTTTGGTTAAGCGCGTATTGAGGAAAATCGTATGGCTTCTTTGAGTAGTGTTGCTGCTGCCATTTTTTATGTTTAAACTCTTGTGAGCTTGCGGCCATTGAGTAGTTGCTGTTCATTGAGTAGTAGATTGTTTCCTTTAAGTAAATGGCTTGTTGTGAATGTCTTATGCCCTTCCACCCACTCCCCATCCACCATGACTTTTGCATACTTAATATGATTTTTGGTTAGGACCGTATTGAACAAAATCGTGGGGCTTCTTCAAGTAGTATAATTGATGATGCAATTAGTAGAGTTCTTGGGCCCGATCAAGCTTATGTAAGAGGACTAGGATTTGGTGTGACTCTATCGAAGGTGTCTACATCAATTCAGAAAGATAAAACCATTACATCTCTTGAAAAAAAAATGTGACAACCTTACTTCGGATGTAGATGAATTGAAAAGTGTGGTAGCTTCCTTATTAAAGGACAAGGTAAATTTGTCTTAACACTCTTAAAAGTTCTTAAATTTTGTTTGTAGCACATTTTGACATTGTTGTTTATATAGGAAAAAACAAGTGATGACAATTCTAATCATCTTGTTAAAAGAGTACCATCATCGGCACATATTCGTACTCCTACTCCTACTCCAATCATAAATTCTCCACCGGTAAATCTAATCATCTTTGCTATTTTAAATTATTATTGTTTGAGAATTTTCTAACCATAATATTGTTGAAAAAGAGTGTTACTACCAACACTCCCCATAAGTGCTTGCTACTAGATTGGATTGGTTCAGGAGAAGTCATTGCTGAAGGTAGATGGTCTTCCAATGAACCATCTGTTCTTGTCCACCATGTACCTCTTGGCCCCAATGCAGTTCGTGTGTGGGTTGATACGGTGAAAATACCAAATTCCTTCTTATGGAGGCCTACCTCCAACATTATTGTTATTGATGATGCTCTGGGCACTACTGTAGCATGGCCAATGGATAAAGTCAAACTATGTAAGAAATTTTATTTACTTTGTGAATTAGGTATTTATTAAGTTCTTCAACTAATAATTTATTGTTAGAATTAGATAATGATTTTTTTTTTGTTAGGTGATTGATGTGTGAAGAAAACAATGGAGCAACACATATATGATGTTATGAAATTAGTGTTGATGTTAATTTAACAATTGCTACAATTTGAACATCCTTTTTATCATCTCAAAATTTTAGGACTTTAGAACTTAGTGTTGATGTTATGAAGTCATTTTAATTGAATTAACAATTTACTTATTCTAATAGTTAAGGACTTTGAAACTTAATGTTGATAATTGTATGTTATAAATTTGAATATTTTGGTTGTAATTATGATTGTATATTTTGATGAATGTGAATTAGACCATAGTATGACATATTGCGACGACAACCATTTTTGAAATGTTATTAAAAACGCTATTAAAACCTTTTTATAGCGCTTTTCTAACACAAATCAAAACGCTATACAACGTATTCTATAGCACTTTCCCAATGTTATTGAAAACGCTATTGAAAGTTTATAGCCATTTCTCGACGCAATAAAAACTGTTATAAAAACGTTTCGATAGCGTTTTTCCTCACGTTATAAAAAGCATTTAGAGCATAATATTTGTGCTATCGCTGACGACATATTATAGCAGTTTGCATAGCATTGAGAAAACGCTATGAGAAGTCATGGACTTTCGATAACATCGACTACGACAGCATTTCGAAAACGCTATTGAAAGTTTATAGCCATTTTTCGACGCAATAAAAACTGTTATAAAAACGTTTCGATAACGTTTTTCCTCACGTTATAAAAAGCATTTAGAGCATAATATTTGTGCTATCGCTGGCGACATATTATAGCAGTTTGCATAGCATTGAGAAAACGGTATGAAAAGTCATGGACTTTCAATAACATCGGCTACGACAGCATTTCCAAAACGCTATCGAAAATCATCTATAGCGTTTTGTTAATGCTATTGTTGCTGATATTTCTTGTAGTGTGAATTAGTTCCAAAGTGACTCCAAGTTATTTTTGTTGGGTAATTATGAGTGGCTTACTTTCTAAAAATAATTTTGTTTAATATACAAAATTGTTTAATATTTCCTAACCTCCTTTGTGAATTTATCTTAGTTTCGTTGCACATCTAAATATTTTCAGATGAAAAATATTTAGCTCAAGAGCATAAAGCAATTATAATGGCAAAATAATTATGATAAGCTATGGATCAAATACGTACAAGTGATTGATGCGTAGAATAGCATGACCCTATACATATGTCGGAAGCTTAGCTCTCATAAACAACGGTCTATCAATTAATTGTAAATGTTTAATCAATGATTATGTTAAACCATTTTGCATTTGAACATGAGCTGCAAGATATACAAATTAATCCCTATTGACATACAATAATTGTAAAAAGATCTCCCACATCAAAAAGTCTCTAAAATTGACTTCCAACAAGTAGGTGGTCTCATTTGGAGTAATGTTAAAAAATTTTCCCCATAAAATAGACCATCAAAGCTCATACTCAGTTTTTATTTTTGGCACAAAAACTAGTCTTACAATGGTTTCTTTTATTTGTTTTGGTCTTGCCCTACTATAGTTCAGTGATCAAGGACCGATAAATGTGGATCGCGATTGGTGCTCCTTGGTGGTAGACTATGGTGACACCCAAAAAGTCAGAAAAATGGCCTATGCTATAACCTTCAAAAAATGACTCAATTTTTGCATGTATCAAAAAGTCCCTAAAATTGACATCCAGCTAGTATGTTGTTTAATTTGGAGGAATGTTGAAATTTTTTTCCAAAAAAAAAAAAAAGGACGAAACCCTAGACTTGTTTTTTTTTTTCTTTTTGCGTCAAAACTAGTCTTGCATTTTCTTTTATTTGTTTTGGTTTTGCACCCCTATAGTTCAATGATAATGGGTTGATAAATGCGCTATCGTATTCTATGGCAAGATCTATGACACAAACAAAATGAGCCAAGGGTCGAATTGGTGCTCCATCATTGTGGACAAAGAAGGCATCCAAAATGTCCAAAAAGTGGCCTATGCTAGCCTTCAAAAAATGACACAATTTTCGCCCATATAAAGAAGTCCCTTAAATTGACATCCAACTAGTACGTGCTCTTATTTGGAGAAAAGTTAAAGTTGTTTTTTTCCAAAAACTAGACCAGTGAAGTCCAGATTTAGTATTTTTTATTTTTTGCGCCAACACTTGTCTTACATGTGAGACTCATATCTGAATAAAATGGGTCATTTTGGGAAACTTAGAGGCTGTGTAAAGAATTATGGAGAAGGAATTCTGGAGGATTAAGGCGTTTTTATGTTTCACTACAAGAAACCAAAATTCTCTCGATGCATAAACCAATGTCGGAGAAAACAACATCGAGAGACAGGTGTTCTCCCCAATGCACTATCCCTTATGTCAATGAAGTTCACATATCCCGATGCTTATGAAATCGAAGTCGAGCTAAGGTAGACCTCTCCTGACCCAGTAACATGAATGTCGGGAACGTTGGGGAACGTTTGACAATTAGATATATATTTGATTTTTCTGGATGCCTTTTGAGAGACATCAGGATAAGCTTCTGTATTTTTTATGCATGTGAACAAGGCGTCGGAAAAAATCAAATATATTATTTAATTGCCACATGTTCCCTAACACCATGCAGCAAACGTAGGGACTTTGGCTCTAATTATTGACGTTTTTAGAACCTGCGTCAGGGGATAGAAAGCAACAAAATAATATGTTTGCTTTCCCTTGATAGGCCATGCACAACATTGGGACAGGGGCTAATATATCTTGACGATGCATTAGTAATGCGTCAGGATTATTGTTTAATAATACCGACGTATTACTAATGGCATCAGGACTAGACATCTTCTTCCAACGTTTTTGTGGTGCATCAGGAGTGTCCTTATAAAAATAACTTTTTCGATCTATTTTATAAATCACAAAACCAAAGAGAAAGAAAGAAAGAAAACGAAAGAGGCCAACAAGAAGAAGAGAGTTGCTTGCCTGCTGCTCACTGTCGTTCATCCTCTTTGCCACCGCCACCGCTCCTAACTCCGATAAGTAATTTAGTTTTTGTTTTGGTTTAGTTTAGGTTTTAAGATTAGTTTAGTTTAGGTCTAGGTTTTGTTTCAAATTAGTTTACGATATAGGGTTTGAATTTGTTTTGTGATTTAGTTTTTGAATTAGTTTTGTAATAAGTTTTAGGATCCAATTTGAATTTTATGTGTTTTATGGATTTGAGAATTGAAATTTGAAGGGGGTTATGTATTGAAAATTTAAATTTAGGATGGGGGGAGGGGTTTGAATTGAAGATTTGAGAGAGGGGTTGTGTTATATTGAAAATTTGAAGGGGGTTAGTTTATTTTTTACGATTTGAGGGGGGGATTTGGATTGAAAACTTGAGGAGAGGCGAGTTGAATTGAAAATTAAAGGGGGTAGTATTGAAAATTAAAGGGGTAGTATTGAATTTGAGGAAAGGGGTGTAACGATTTCAATATTTATCTTTGTGAAAGTTGTTATAGTTTTATAATGACTATAATTTGTGGTTGAGATTCGTTTTGGCTATTCTGCAGTTATGATAGCCTTTAGTTCAAACTTGTTTTTTCTTAGTAGTTTTGTTTGCTGGAACAATTAGATAGCTTGTAAATATTGAAGTAATTTATTGTTGATTTGTTATGACTATCCTGCAGTTATGGTAGCCTATTCAGTGTAAACTTAGCTTTATATTTGTCAATATTTTTTAGGGTTTGAAGCTGTATAAGAGGAGTTGTAAAGTATGTTGGAAGGGATAAGTAGGTTCAAAAGATTGAAGTTGTTTGTGGTGATTATCCTGTACCATGTAGTTTAAACTTAGCTTTAGTGAAAAGTTTGGGAGATTCGACATAGCTTATTCAGAGAAGTAAGTTTAAGGTTTGAGAGGAGGAATATACGACTAATCAAACCTATTTATGTTTTAGGTCTTTAATGATGAACAAGAGTTGGATGACACTTAGGAATAAATTCTCGGTTGAGTATAGAAAGGAAGTGACCCAACTTTTAGAGGTATGGTGTGATTGATATTCATGTTATGTTATGATATTTATGATATGCTACATGTTATGGTATGATGTTCTATTAACTTTGGTTGTTAGGGTTGTACCTATATGAGTGTCTCTTGGAATCACCACCTTTCATAGATTTATGACTGTGTGAGTTCGACAAGACCACCAGTCTGTCATGATATGTTTTATGAGTGATCTGATGGGGTCACTTACAGCTCGATTCTCTTTGGTGTTCCTTTAGGTTCACCAACAACCATTTATTTTTTGTACACGATCATGTAGATTTGGGTACCCAAATCTAAATGATTTTTTTCAAGATTTTTTGGTACGTGATCATTTAGATTTGGATATTTTTGATACACGATCAATCTAAATGATGTTTTTTTTCAAGAACTTTTATATTTAGTACACGATCTTTAATAACCAAATGACAGTTTGAAAGAATAATAAAAAAACAGACCTTTTATATTTGGTACACGATTTGAATCAAATAACAATTTGAAAAAGAAAAAAGAAAAAGAGGAAGAGAAAAAGACGATGGAAAAGAAAAAAAATCGCAGAAGAGGAAGAGAAAAAAGACGATAAAAGGGAAGGGCAAACCTGGAATATCTAAAACATGGCTAACTTCATGGACTTTGTTATATGGGTAGTAAATATTTTAACGGTTTGTTATATTTATGAAAATTTCCCTTAATTAAATTAAAGAAAATTTAATTAAGGAAATATTTTAACGGTTTATTATATTCATAAAATTTTTCCATAATTAAATTTTAAGGAAAATTTTTATAAAAATAACAAACCGTTAAAATATTTACTGGTTGTGTAACAAAGCTCATGAAGTTAGCCATCTTTTAGATATTTCAGGTTTGCCCTTCATTTTCATCGTCTTTCTTCTCCTTTTCTTATGTGATTTGATTTTTTTTCTTTTCATCGTCTTTCTTCTCTTCCTCTTCTTTCTTTTTTTCCAAACTATTATTTGGTTCAAGATCATGTATCAAATATAAAAGATCTATTTTTTTAAACTGTTATTTGGTTGTTCAAGATCGTGTACAAAATATAAAAGACTTGAAAAAAAACTTCATTTAAATTGTGTACAAAAAATAGCCAAATTTAAATGATCGTGTACAAAAAATCTTAAAAAAATCGTTTGAATTTAGGTTGCCAAATATAAACGACCGTGTACAAAAAATAAACGATCAATAAATCTAAACGATCATGTAACAAAAGAATCTTGAAAAAAATTGTTTAGCTAAATCTAAACGATCATGTACCAAAGAATCTTGAAAAAATAAACGGTCGTGTAGACAAATCCAAACGATCGTGTACCAAAAAATCTTTAATAAAATCGTTTAGATTTGACTACCCAAATCTAAACTATCAAATCTAAATGATCGTGTACAGAGAATGTTGAAAAAAATCGTTTAGATTTGGTTATTCAAATCTAAACGATCGTGTATTAAACAATAGCCAAATCTAAACGATCGTGTACCAAATTGTTAGAATTTGTGTTCTAAAACTCGTACTTTGTTATTTGATTCAATAAATTTTATTATTAAATGCTATAATCTTAAAACCAAAAAATTTAGGTCTCGAGGCTATTTTATTGAGTTTGTCAAATACACTTGAACTTTATGTTGAGAAATAAACATGGATTAAGTTTAAGTTAATAGCCTAAATAGTATATAGTATATGAATAAGATTGGGCGCCTTATTCTGGATAAACACTATGGATGCGGCCCGCTTCGTAGTTAGTACAAACGATGTAATCCTGAATCGTTCATGTAGAGACATGGAAGTGGGGACATCCTATGTAAATGATTTGCATAAGACTGGAATCACGAAATAGTCACTTTTTGTTATAACATCGTAAACTATAAAACTGACTATTTCATTTATGATGACCTATGTAACTTGATCTTAATCCTGAGCTAACTATGAACTTCTGTTTATTCGGTAGTATCCTTAGATCTGTATAAGTGAGGGCAGCTCATCATCGCTAGCCCAATAAACCTTCAATTTCAGGGATAAGACCGAGTGGGTAGCTAGGGACATAAGGTGTAAGACGGAACTCACTCCTTCCCATTTCTGGGATAGTAGATGGGTTGTTCCCTTAAAGACTGAATCCAAGTCTTGAACAAGAGGTCTCACCTTCTCATTTCGCCCGAGAAGGATTCAGGTTTATAGGTTGGACCTTAAACCAATTGATAGTGGATCAGTGGGTCTTAAGGAACAAGATGTAATCTCGAGGGTACAATGGTATTTTGACCCAACCAAGATTATGAACAACCTGTGAAGAATCAACTTACTCATCATGGTTATATCAGGTGGACAGAAACATATCTATAGTGAGGGGAGTGCAACTAAGAGTCTTTAGTGGAATGACTCTTTAGTTAACGAATATTGATTAAGCTTGGTCTAAAAGAGTTTAGCCAGTTAATCTTGAATCGTTGGAGCCCATGATCTATAGGTTCATTAGGTTCCCCTACTAGCTCATATGGATTCAACTAAGAACAAAATGTTGAAGTAATTCAAATTGTTCGAATTAAGATAAGAGAGAGGAACCGACAAATATATAAGATATAAGTCGGTAGAAATAAACTTTAAGCTTTGTGTTTAAATATGATTTAAATAAATATGAATATAGATTCATATTTAAAAGCTTGAAAGGTTTTGAAACGGTCAAAGTTGTAAAAGTCAACTTGTTGACTTTTAAACTTTGAGAAACAAAACTTTAATCGGGTTTATATCCAAATATGATTTGAATTTTAAGAAAATGAATGCGAATTCATACTCGGGAGGATAGAATTAGTCAAGACGGAAAAATAGTAAAAAATCAAAAAGTTGACTTTTGACTATGAAAAGTCAAAGTTTGACTTTGACTTAATTGGTCAAATTACCAAAATGCCCTTTGACTAATTATTATATTAATTAACAATTAATGGGAAATGTGGCAAATTATTGTGAATTTGAAGCCATTAATTCCATTAAGAATTAATGGATTAATGAGGTGTTGAACATATATGAAATAATTTGCATGTAATTAGCATGAAGATTTCATATAAAACATTTCTCATTACAGAATGAGAGAGGATGATGTTCTTCTGAAAACCACTTAAACGATACACTACCTCTTCTCTCTTAAAAGTTTTACTTCACAAAACCGAGTCTCACAACTCTATTTTTGGTCCTGAGCATAGTAGGTCACCTTGGTGGTTGTTCTTGTTCGTGATTTTCAGGCCGAGAAGGAAAAAAGGATAAAAGTTGAAGTTCAAAATAATAAAAGGTAAGTTCATCGTTTACCTTTTAGGCTCTTTGTTTAGGTCATCGCATAGCATGTGCATGTTGCCTTCTAAATTGTTTAGATGCATATAGAGTAAAGCATGATCTTTTTTCTTCCGCTGCAGCATGTCTCTTGTTGTTTTTCCATCATGTGGTATTAGAGCATGCTTAGCTTCACTAATATGCATATGGTAGGTTATTACAATTTATGTGATAAATTGATATGGATGAACTAAAATGAATTAGTTTTGGATTTGGCTCTAAATTAAGTTGTTTATTTGCTTTAATCTTTGTAATTAGCCCTTTTGGTGGCTTAATTTATTTTACAAAGAGTCTGTAATTTATTGGAGTCATTAGAGTTGAGTAATAGGCTGTAAATAATTCATTCGGGAAGAAGAAGCTGCTGTTTTGAAGCGGAAAAGGAGAAGTATCAAGCCTATCGTTCACCCTTTCAACGATTGCATATGGTATGCGCATTGCTTGGGCCAGTGAATATCGCTCTTACCAGCTAAACGATCGCGTATGGTACACACATCGTTTGAAGATGACTCCATCGTTTATATGCTAAACGATCGGGTAAGGTATGCGTATCATTTGCATAAGAAACAATCGTATACCCGCTAAGCGATCGCGTAAGGTACGTGTAGTGCTAGAGCTAAACGATCGTTTACCTTTTAAACAATCATTCATTCGGTAAGCGATCGCGTAAGGTACGCGTAACGCTAAGGGCTTAAACCATTGTTTACATGTCAAGCGATTGCGTATGGTATGCGTGTCGCTGGCATCTACGAGCGATCGTTTACCTTGTAAACGATCGCTCATCTAAAACCCTACGGTTCAACGATTGTTTACATGCTCAATGATCACATATGATTTGATCACCGATCGCATATGGTTTGATCAGCGATCGCATATGGTTTGCTAAGCGATCGCGTATGGTTTGCTTGGCGATCACATACGGTATGCGAATTGCCTATGCCCGTGAATGCTATCTTTCTGCTTAACGATCGTGCAAAGATTATCAAGCGATTATTGTACTCCATCAAATTATTATTGTAATAATTTAGTTTTAACTTAATTTAGAGAGCCAAAACCAGTCTATTTTAGGGTGTTTTAATTAATCTTACATATGATGTATGTTTAATTATTTCTAAATTTATATGTGCATATTGTATGACATATAATTTTAAAATCCCACCATAGGTTAACATGTTCATGCATGTTGAGAAAATTAATATGGAAATTAATTAATATGATTAATTAATGGTTAAATTAATTTGATTAATTTAAAAAATAATTGAATTAATTTTATTAAATATGATTTAACAAAATTAATAAATTATTGAAATACCATATTAATTTGTTGTTGTTCTAGATGAATGATTATAGGTTTTGTCTTAAAGTTTTATAATTGTCATAAAATGAATTAGACTTTAAAATCTATAATAAAGATAAGGTGCATGTTCACTTAGGTTAATACCATATCTTCCAAAATTAGATTTAGGTCGATATCTTGTAAAACTAGGTTATAAGAGGCTCACCTGATTTGATCTTATCAACAAGTCAGATAAGATGACTAAGGAATGGAGGTTTTTAAGTTGACGGTTTACGGAACACCTCCTACCTGGAGATCGTAATCAGTTCTTGAGCCTAATTAACCTAATTTTATGAGCATGCGTGAGAGGTATAAGGTAATAAAATTGGTTTATCACCTAGACATCGTAGGTTAATTCCAGTATAAATGTTATGCTTGGATATTTTACCTAGATTTAGGATTTGTTTAAGTTAGCCTAAATTAAATCCTGAATAAAATTACTCGAAAACTTTTAGAACACTTCAGCTGGAGAAAAGTATCGTACTTTTAACTCTAGCGTCCCCAAGAGTTCACACCGTGAGGTTCATGCAGGACTTTCGGCTGTGCATAGGAGCGAACTCCATTCGAAGAGTGTTTGCATGAGCTATGAACAAGGTGAATGGGGGAAGTAGTTCATCGTAAGTGGGTGAGGGATATATGACAGTACATCCCAAAGTCTCTTCCATTAGGTCGCACCGTGAGATTCCTATAATGCGCCTGCTTGTCTGTCCTGGAGCGACGTTCCATTCGGAGGGGTGTATTATAGGATTCGAACACCGCGAACTCAATATTTTGGATAGGGTCTCTTAGATAAGTCTTCATATTGTCTTTCCACTTTCGGAAGCATAATGATTCTCATCTCTGAGGACCGAAAATGGAGGGTCACACTTACAAGAATTACTAAAATAGTTAGTATATTATTGACCGAAGTAAACGGTAACTAAATGCTAAGTAAATATAAGATATTTGTGAGTTAGCATTTGGTCAAGATTGTCTTGATTCAAAGGACGAGTAATCGACTACCCCTCGGTAGAGGTTATTCTGAACCTTTGAATTATCGTTGCAAAACATAATAAAATGGTATATTATTAAAAGTTTTGCTAAAAAGATTGATTTATTTTGATTATAGTTTCTTACAAAGTATGTTTTTCAGCATGAATAGCTCGATAGTTCAATTATTAGCTTTCGAAAAACTTAATGGCGATAACTATGCGGCATGGAAATCAAATCTTAACACAATACTAGTGGTCGATGATTTAAGATTCGTCTTAACTGAGGAATGTCCTAAAACCCCTGCCTCAAATGCAAACCAAGCTAGTCGGAAAGCATATAATCGATGGATAAAAGCAAATGAGAAAGCTCGTGTCTACATCCTTGCTAGCATATCAGATGTTTTAGGAAAGAAGCATGAATCCTTAGCTACGGCTAAAGAGATTATGGATTCATTAAAAGGAATGTTTGGGCAACTAGAATGGTCCCTAAGACAAGAGGCAATCAAATACATTTACACTAAGCGTATGAAGGAGGAGACCTTTATTAGAGAACATATCCTGGACATAATGATGCACTTTAATATTGCTGAAGTAAATGGAGGTGCCATCGATGAGGCTAATTAGGTTAGCTTTATCTTAGAGTCTCTTCCGAAGAGCTTCATACCATTTCAAACAAATGCGTCCTTGAATAAGATAGAGTTTAACCTGACAACCCTTCTGAATGAATTCCAGCGTTTTCCAAAATCTTACCAAAGGTAAAGGTAAAGAAGTAGAAGCAAATGTTGCTACTACAAAAGGAAAATTTAAAAGAGGATCGTCCTCTAAATCTAAAGCTGGACCCTCAAAATCTAATAGAAAGATAGAAAAGAAGGGAAAGGGGAAGACTCCCAAGCAGAACAAGGGTAAGAAGATTGCAGAAAAAAGTAAATGTTACCACTGTGGTGAAAATGAGCAGTGGCTGAGAAACTGCCCAAAATACCTTGCTCAGAAAAAAGCAGAGAAAGAAGCACAAGTTAAATATGATTTACTTGTTCTCGAAACATGTTTAGTGGAAAATGAAAATTCCACCTGGATATTAGATTCAGGAGCCACTAATCATATTTGTTTCTCATTTCAGAAAAGTAGTTCTTGGAAAAGGCTTTCTGAGGGCGAGATCTCTCTCAAAGTTGGAACTGGAGAAATGGTCTCAGCTAAAGCAGTGGAAGATTTGAAGTTTTTTTTAATGATAGATATATCTTACTCAAGAATGTCTTGTATGCACCTCAAATGAAGAGAAATTTGATATCTATCTCTTGTTTCTTAGAACATATGTACAGAATATCTTTTGAAATTAATGAAACGTTCATTTTCCGAAAAGGTATTCATATTTGTTCTGCTATACTTGAAAACAACTTATATAAGTTAAGACCAACACGAGCAAATTTTATCTTAAATACTGGGATGTTTAGAACAGCTGAAACTCGGAATAAAAGACAAAAAGTTTCTTCCAATGCCTTCTTATGGCAATTAAGACTCGGTCACATTAATCTCAATAGGATTGGAAGATTGGTTAAAAGTGGACTTCTAAGTCAGTTAGAAGATAACTCTTTACCTCCCTGTGATTTCTGTCTTGAAGGAAAAATGACCAAAAGATCTTTTACGGGAAAAAGTCTTAGAGCCAAAACACCTTTGTGGACCAATGAATGTCAAGGCTCGGGGAGGATACAAATATTTCATTAGTTTCATTGATGATTATTCGAGGTATGGTCATGTTTACCTAATTCATAACAAGTTTGATTATTTTGAAAAGTTCAAAGAATATAAGGCTGAAGTTAAAAATGAATCAAATAAAACAATAAAGACATTTCGATCAGATCAAGGTGAAGAATATATCGACTTGCAGTTCCAAGACTATTTGATAGAACATGGAATTCAATCACAACTCTCTGCACCTAGTACACCTCAGTAGAACGGTGTATCAGAAAGAAGAAACTAAACATTGTTAGACATGGTTTGCTCTATGATGAGCTTTGCTCAGTTGCCAGATTCTTTTTGGGGATATGTTTTAGAAACAGCTATCTATATTTTAAACAACGTTCCCTCTAAAAGTATTTCTGAAACACCTTATGAGCTATGGAAAGGGCGTAAAGGTAGTTTACTTCACTTTAGGATTTGGGGATGTCCAGCACACATGTTGGTGTAAAACCCTAAAAAGTTAGAACGCCGTTCAAAATTATGCCTATTTGTAGGTTATTCAAAAGAATCAAAAGGTGGTTTGTTTTATGACCCTCAAGAAAATAAAGTATTTGTATCGACAAATGCTACGTTCTTAGAGGAAGACCACATAAGAAATCATCAAACTCGCAGTAAACTAGTATTAGACGAAATGTTCAAGAATTCTACAGATAGACCTAGTTCATCTACTAACATAGTTGATAAAACTAGGAATATTGGTCAAACACATCCTTCTCAAGAGTTGGGAGAGCCTCATCATAGTGGGAGGGTTGTACGACAGTCTGATCGCTATTTATGTTTAAGTGAAGCTCAAATCATCATACCTGATGATCGGATAAAGGATCCATTGACCTATAAACAGGCAATGATTGATGTAGACTGTGACCAATGGATCAAAGCCATGCACCTAGAAATGGAATATATGTATTCCAATTCTATCTGGACTCTAGTAGATCAACCAAATGATGTAAAACCTATCGGTTGTAAATGGATCAACAAAAGAAAATGAGATCAAACTAATAAAGTGCAGACTTTCAAAGCTCGACTAGTGGCAAAAGGTTATACACAAAAGAAGGGAATAAATTATGAAGAAACGTTCTCTCCTGTTGCCATGATAAAGTCGATTACAATACTTTTATCCATCGCCACTTTTTATGATTATGAAATTTGGCAGATGGATATCAAGACAGTCTTTTTGAATGGAAATCTTGAGGAGAGTATCTATATGGTTCAACTAGAGGGGTTTATACAAAAGGGTCAAGAACAAAAGGTTTGTAAGCTTCAAAAACCCATATATGGATTAAAGCAAGCATCTAGATCCTGGAATATATGATTTGATACTTCGATCAAATCTTATGGTTTTGAACAAAATGTTGGTGAACCTTGCAAAAGGATCATCAAATCTACTGTAACATTCTTAGTTCTGTATGTAGATGACATTCTACTCATTGGGAATGATATAGATCATCTAACTGATATTAAGAAATGGCCAGCTACGCAATTCCAAATGAAAGATTTGAGAAATGTACAATATGTTCTTGGTATCCAAATAGTTCGGAACCGAAAGAATAAAACACTAGCCATGTCTCAAACATCTTATATAAACAAAATGTTGTCAAGATATAAGATCTAGAATTCCAAAAAGGGTCTGTTGCCGTACAGATATGGAATTCATTTATCAAAAGAACAATTAATGTCCAAAGACACCTCAAGAAGTTAAGGATATGAGTAACATTCCCTATGCTTCTGCTGTTGGGAGCCTGATATATGCAATGTTATGTACTAGACCTGGCATTTGCTATTCGGTGGGGATAGTTAGAAGATATTAGTCCAATCCTGGACATGATCACTGGACAGTCATTAAGAATATTCTAAAATATCTTAGAAGAACAAAAGACTACATGCTCGTGTATGGTTCTAAGGATCTGATCCTTACTAGATACACTGACTTCGATTTTCAAACTGATAAAGATGCTAGAAAGTCTATATCAGGATCAGTTTTCACTCTGAACAGAGGAGCAGTAGTATGGAGAAGCATAAAACAATCTTGTATTGCCGACTTCACTATGAAAGCTGAATATATAGTTGTCTGTGAAGCAACGAAAGAAGCAATATGGCTTAAAAAGTTCTTAACAGATTTGGAAGTTGTTCCAAATATGCATCTGTCAACCACCTTATACTGTGACAACAGTGGTGCAGTTGCAAATTCACGGGAACCTAGAAGTCATAAACGAGGAAAGCACATTGAACGAAAGTATCATCTGATCAGAGAAATCGTACATCGAGGAGATGTTACAGTAACAAAAATCTCCTCCGAGCAAAACATGGCTGATCCGTTTACAAAAGTTCTCATGACTAAAGTGTTTGAGAGCCACCTACATGATTTAGGTCTGCGTGATTTGTAAAATAGAACAAGTGGGAGACTTATAGGGATTATGCCCTAGTTTATATATGCTTTTATTGTACTCATATATATATACTCTTCTCTCATTATAAAATTCTAACTTACTTGGAGTTTTAGTCCAAGTAGGAGTTTGTTGGAATTTATGTCCTAAAACTCGTACTTTGTTATTTGATTTAATAAATTTTATTATTGAATGTTATAATCTTAAAACCAATAAATTTAGGCCCCGAGGCTATTTTATTGAGTTTGTCAAATACACTTGAGCTTTATGTTGAGAAATAAACATGGATTAAGTTCAAGTTAATAGCCCAAATAGTCTATAGTGTATGAATAAGATTGGGTGCCTTATTCTGGATAAACACTATGGATGCGACCCGCTCCGTAGTTAGTACAAACGATGTAATCCTGAATCATTCATGTAGAAACATGAAAGTGGAGACATCCTATGTAAATGGTTTGCGTAAGACTGGAACCACAAAATAGTCACTTTTTGTCATAACACCGTAAACTATAAACTGACTATTTCATTTATGATGACCTAGGTAACTTGATCTTAATCCTGAGCTAACTATGAACTTCTATTCATTTGGTAGTATCCTTAGATCTGCATAGGTGAGGGCAACTCATCATCGCTGGACCAATAAGTCTCCCATTTCAGGGATAAGACTGAGTGGATAGCAAGGAACATAGGGTGCAAGACGAAATTCACTACTACCCATTTATGGGATAGTAGATAGGTTGTTCCCTTAAGGACTGAATTCAAGTCTTGAACAAGGGGCCTCACCTTCTCATTGGCCCGAAAAGGATTCAGGTTTATAGGTTGGACCTTAAACCAATTGTTCAATAGTGGATTAGTGGGTCTTAAGGAACAAGATGTAATCTCGGGGGTAAAATGGTATTTTGACCCAACCAAGATTATGAACAACCTGTGAAGAAGAAACTTACTCATCATGGTTATATCAGGTGGACAGAAATATATCTATAGTGAGGGGAGTGCAACTAAGAGTCTTTAGTGGAATGACTCTTTCGTTAGCGAATGTTGATTAAGCTTGGTCTAAAACAATTTAGTCAGTTAATCTCGAATCATTGGAGTCCATGATCTATAGGTCCATTAGGTTCCCCTACTAGCTCATATGGATTCAACTAAGAACAAAATGTTAAAGTAACTCGAACTGTTCGAATTAAGATAAGAGAGAGGAACCAACAAATATATAAGATATAAGTCGGTAGAAATAAACTTTAAGCTTTGTGTTTAAATATGATTTAAATAAATATGAATATAGATTCATATTTAAAAGCTTAAAAGATTTTGAAACGGTCTAAGTTGTAAAAGTCAACTTGTTGACTTTTAAACTTTGAGAAACAAAACTTCAACAGGGTTTATATTCAAATATGATTTGAATTTTAAGAAAATGAATGTGAATTCATACACGGGAGGATAGAATTAGTTAAGACGGGAAAAATAGTAAAAAGTCAAAAAGTTGACTTTTGACTATGAAAAGTCAAAGTTTGACTTTGACTTAATTGGTCAAATGACCAAAATGCCCCTTTGACTAATTATTATATTAATTAACGGTTAATGGGAAATTTGGCAAATTATTGTGAATTTGAAGCCACTAATTCCATTAAGAATTAATGGATTAATGAGGTGTTGAACGCATGAAGATTTCATATAAAACATTTCTCATTACAGAATGAGAGAGGATGATGTTCTTCTGAAAACCACTTGAACGATACAGTACTACCTCTTCTCTCTTAAAAGTTTTACTTCACAAAATCGAGTCCCATAACTCTGTTCTTAGTCCTGAACATAGTAGGTCAACTTGGTTGTTGTCCTTGTTCATGACTTTCAGGCCAAGAAGGAAAAAATGATAAAAGTTGAAGTTCAGAACAATAAAAGGTAAGTTCATCGTTTACCTTTTAGGCTTTTCGTTTAGGTCCATCGTATAGCATGTGCATGTTGCCTTCTAAATTGTTTAAATGAATCTAGAGTAAAACGTGATCTTTTTCCTTCCGCTGCAGCATGTCTCTTGTTGTTTTCCATCACAAATATATTACGCGCGTTGTTGATAGCGTGGTTGTCGGGATATTTTTGGAATACTCATTGTGGGACGGCGTGGCTGGTGAGACATTTTTTATATTTTTTATTGTAGGCCTGTGAACTTTTTCCGTTTTTCAGAATTGTATCCATAGTGTTACCAGGATAAGGTACCCAACCTTATCCGTATACTATATACCCTTTAAGTTGATCTCGAACATTGAACGTTGTATGTCTCTATATACTATTCAAGACTCATAAAAAAGCTTAGGATATTAGTTTATTGGACTTAGGTCATTAAGGAAAAAGTAATAATATAATCAATAACGCTTATTGAAATTATAATCATCACTTTATTAATAATGGTCAACGGATTATATTTACTCTCTACGTGTTTTAGGACATAAAACCCAACATTTATTTTTTTGTATTCAATAGTTGATTTCTACATACAAAGAAGACTCATTAGACAATCTAAGATGTTATTTTATTAGATTTAGGGTTATTAAGAAAAAACTAATATGAAACAACCAATAACTCTTTATTGAATAATAACAATAACATTGTATTTATATTTACTATCTATGAGTTTTAGGACATAACATTATAAGAAGTCTATCATTGATTGACTATATTGCAAATAATTGTCTATCACTCATAGATCATAATAGGCTATTATTTATAAAAGGATATAGTTGATGGATTTTGCTTTATTTGTAATTTTTTTAACAATGTCGTTCACTTGTTATTCCCTAAACTTGTTATCAATTATAATTATTCTTTTACCTTTAAGAAACTAAACTAAAGGTCCAACTATGCTTTGGCTTCTACTTTTCACTTTGTAGATTTATCATCTTACCCTATATGTACATGATTTAAATTAGAAATGATGGTTATAGTATCTAAATCTTTGTGAAGTTAATAAAAGTTGTCAAAGTGAGTTCAAATTAATCATAATTGGTATGATTTTCCATCTTAAACGTGAGAGGTTCAATCTCTCATCTCAAAATTATTGTACTAAAGACAATTAATCTAAAAAAATAAATAATGACGACAAATCGTTGAAAATGCAATAAAAAGGTATTAAATTGATCAAATCTATTTTCCTAAAAAGCAATAAGAAAGAGATTATATCTTAGTTTACGTTTAGATGTGTTAGTAAGTGAGAGGTACATCATCCTAAAATCTCTATCTTTATTGTACTATTAAAAGCAAAATAATAATAATAATAATAATAATAATAATAATAATAATAATACTAGTAGTAGTAGTAGTAGGAAAATCTAAAGTAATTGTTAATCCTTTGTTGTAAGGGTCAATGTAGTATATTTTAATTGATATTTTAGGGTAAATAGAGAATTTGGATAAATATAATAGGTAGTAATTTTAGAAAAATAACAATTAAGTATGTAGCAACATTTAAAAAACACACAAATGTAGTAAAGTCTATTAGTGATAGACTTTGCTATTAGTGATAGACTTGTATAGTTGATAAACTCTTGGTCTATTGGTGATAAATTCAAATCATTAATAGATTTTAACAGATTTTGCTATATTTATCATTTTTAAAAAATATTGTTATATTTACTAATATTTTGAATCTAATTACCATATTTGCAATTATCTCTAGAGAAGAAGTAATATATAAGGTACAACTTTTTCTAGGTTGATGGTTGGATTTTGATTCCCTCCATTTTATAGAGTTCTTTGACAAAGTGAGAAAATTCCAAGATTCCATCTTTTACCAAAGGCATATATGCCTTAACCCCACCTTTATTTAACTTGTAAAAGTACATAACGTTGGTTGCTATATATTGATATGACAGTTAATAGTACATTAATAGGCTATTTTATGTCTTTTAATTATTCTAGTGTATTACCATGAGGTGTATTTTTATATCAATACAACATTTAGTCCTCTAAGAAATATTAAAATTGAAAACATAAGAATGTATACAACACAATGATTAGTGAATGAATATGATTCAATTGTTTAAAACATTAGTAGAACTTTTATCTCTTCTTATTTTTTTAAATCTTAAATGGGATTTTCTCTCTAAATTTCTACTAATCACTGGTATTTGAACAGTAAATCTCTACAAATCACTAGTCCATATAAGGTGGTGCTAACATTTTTCAACGTAATAGAAGTTGTCAAAAATTTGGAAACTATTAAAAAATATATAAGGAACTAATTAAATTAATAGTTTTCATATAATAATTATGAACTACGTTTAATTTTTTGAATTATGATTAAACTAAAATGTTATTGATTAAAATGATATTTGACATATTTTTATTTCAAAGTTTACATGTTTCTAAAATATAAATGTGATAGTAACTAATTTTAATTAGAGGAATTGTCATGGATATCAAAATACTGAAACTATTTATAAAATAGAGCAGAAAAAAAAAACATAAATGAAGTAAAAAGAATTTGATAGATTTTGCTATATTGCGTAAATAGTTTCAATATTTTGTTATTTTTTAAATGTCAAATTTCAAGAATTCTTGTTAATAAGGTTTTCAACTTCAGAAATAAAAAAAAAAAAAAAATGAAAGAAACAATATTATGAGTTTCATATAATGATTAATTAAAATAAACATTAATTTTCATAAATCTAACAAAACACCAAAATATTTACGGCCTGTATAACAAAATAAAAAGCCGATGAAACCAGCCATTTTTTAAAAATACTATAGGTTTGCCCTTGTCGCTTTTGAATTTTGTGCAACTCCGATTTCTTTCTTTTTCCTTTTCATCTTCTTCACTACGGTGTTCTCCTTCTCTTCTTCTTCTACAATTTTTCTTTTATATATTTTTTTGAAATTATGATCATTGTTCTATAATTATTATTATTCTTTTTCATTATACTTCTGCTATTATCATCTATAACTACCTGATCGTATACCAGAGGACTTTGCAAAACCATTGTTTATCATGAACTACATAATCGTTTATCATGAGCTACAGGATCGTGTAACATAAACTACACGGTCGTGTATCATGATCTACATGATTATTTACTAGAGGCTTTTTAAAACCATCGTTTATTATGAACTACACGATTATGTATCATAAACTACACACGATATTGTATCTTCATCTATACGATTGTTTACTAAGGCTCTTTTAAAACCATTATTTATCATGAACTAACAATCGTGTATCATTTCCTACATGATCGTTTAGAAGAAGAATTACACGCGTGCGTGTGGTTGATTAATCATGTGTTGAAAGAGGCATTTTTGGTATTTCTCATTGTGAGCCTGTGAGCTTTTTCTGTTTTTAAAATTTTTCTATACAGTGTAAATATTTTGTCGGTTTGTTATATTTTTTAAAAAACCCCACAAATAAATACATTATTTAATTATAATTCATTTGATTGTTTAAATTAATTCAATTGTGTTAGTTATTTGATTAGTTGCCTGAATGATTTATTTATTTATTTAGAAAAAAAACGTTTATGGGTATGTTTTTATATTCATACAGTTTTTAACTACTATTTATGAGGCTCTAATCAGTGCTTGTTTGTTTTGTGGTTATGTTGCATTAAGCTCTAAGTGGTTGAATATGGTGATTATGATAGGATTACACGCTAAAAGGTGCTTCCTATCTATGCATTGTTGATTTCCAAATAATAAGCTCTAAGTGGTTGACTTAGGTGATTAGGATAGAATTATGCACTAAAAGGTTCTTCCTATCTATGCGTTGCTGATTTCCAAATAATAAGCATGTAATACAAGTTTTCCCATCGCTTGCTCAAGTATAAGTGAAAAGATAGGTTTCCTGGAAAGTTCAGGATTGAACATAGGGAATTTTTATCAAATCTTAGTTATAAAGCTTACTTCTCATCTAAGTGGTATACAAACTCTATACAATATAAAGTAAGAGTATATCTATATACTAAATCTCATATCTACACTAAAGATTATGTAAAAGGTGACATGGAATGAAGAGATAATGGAGAAAGAACTAACTTGTATTAAGAAAGTGTGAAGGAATATTTGCGCGTTTTAGGTCATTAAGCCATATGTGGTAGTCCTTGATGTGATAAAGATCAGTTAACCTGCCTTTAATTAAGGCGAGCACCTCCCAATGCCTTGAATGCCACACTTGCTCATCTCTCGAAATGTAAATGATAAAGATTAGTTAAGCAATAGCTATCTAGAAGTTGTTACTTATAAGACTCATATTACCTATCTTTTAAGGATGACAACATTTCAGTGTCAAGTTATCACACGCATTCTCCTTTCGAGACACAAATGATGCAGGTCTAATCGCCAAGATGAAGTTTGTCTCCGAACTTCTTCTTGCTCACGTTAGCTATGTTCTTGCTACTTACTCTCTCAAGTAGTTGGAGACATGTAACACCCCATAAATTTAAGGAATTTATTATGGGTATTACATTAAGTGGACTTCGAAGTTAAGGAATATATTCGGTTGTTTTGTGTTGGATTAATTAAATAGATATACATGGGTGTGTATATTTAATTAAAGATTATGGAGTTTGATAGAATTTGATTTTAATTAAGACATGAGAGCCAAGTATCCCAAGTTGTTCAAAGATTAGAACTTTCGAGAACGAAAGTTTCATAAAGGAGGGAAGATTGTAATGCCCCAAAAAATTAAGATAATTTTGGAGTTAATTATCTTAATTTTGTTTAATTAGATTTAATTTATTGGGCATTATTTTGAATTCATTTAATGAGAATTATTTGATTTATGTGGGAATTGAAATTAATTAAATATTTGTTGGATTAATATTTAATTAATTAGAGGTTTTGGCATGTGGTGTTTGTTGAGATTTTGATTAAATGGTAAGTTAAGAGAATTAAGTAAAGTTGTGGTTTTTAGTGTTGTTGAAGTTGAATTTAATTAAATAATTATGGATGTTATTTAATTAAATTGTAGAGTAGAAAGTTTGTTGGAGATTTAATAATTATATGTATATGTGGAAATATATATATATAATTATTATGTTAAAGGAAAAGATAATTATATTTGTTGAAGTATAATTATTTAAGGAAAAGATAATTGTATTTTGGAGAAAGATATTTATTAAGGGAGAAAAAGTAAAATAATTATATTTTGGGAAAAATATAATTATTTGTAAAAGGATAATTATTTTGGAGGAAGATAAATAATAATTAATTATTATTTTGGAGAAAGATAAATAATAATTAATTGTTGTGGAAAATAATTAATTATTTTGGAAAAAGATAAATAATAATTAATTATTTTTTGAGAAAGATAATTAATAATTAATTATTGTAGAAGATAATTAATTATTCTGCAGAAAGATAAATATTGTTTATGGAGTGAAGTTGTTATAGTTGGGTTAAGGTAATTCATGTTGGAAGTTATAAGTGATTTATTGGAAGATTTGATTGATTAAATTAATTCAATTAATTGGGGATTTAAGTTAATTTAATATTTTGGAGGGAAAAGTTGGTTTTGGTGGAATTGGATTTAATTGAGTATATATATATGGATATATATATATTCAATTAATAATTTGGAAAAGTGTAGTTAATTATATTATGGAATATAATTATATTTGCTTGGAAAAGAAGATAATCCATGAGATGAGAGATGATTGATTTGATTGGACGAAAAAGATATATATTTATTTAAAAGAGAGAATAATGGTTTAAATAAATATATATGTTTATTGTAGATTTTAGTAAGGGAAAATAATAATAATAATAAAATATTATTATTATTATTATTAATGGTTATAAATGCTCAAGATTTTGTGCAATTAAGGCATTTATTTAGGAAAGATATTGAGAATAAAGATATATGTATATTTTTAGTATTATATATATATCCTAAAGGGAAAAGGAAATAATAATAATAAATATTATTGTTATTATTTGGGTCTATAAATAGCATTGGAATGCTTAAGTTAGAAAGTAAAGGAAAAAGAAAAAGGTTCTTCATCTTCTTTTCTAAGATGACCCTATGCTGTCGCCGCCTCACCAGTTGTAGTTAAGATTGGTCATTAAGGATAAGAGTATTTTTCAAGCTCCATCTGAGTAACCTTGGTAAGCCAATGAAATTAAATTAATATTTTATTAATTTAGTTTTGGATCTTTTTGGGGTTTCTTTAAAGGTTCAATTGGCTAATTTTTTTTAAGATTTAAATCTTGGATTTTTTCCCAATCAAGGTTGAATTGGTTCAACCCCTTTTGTTTGAGAAGTTAATTAATTTAGGAGAATTTTTGGATGTTAGCCAATTGCTAATTTCATTAATTAAGATACTGAGTTTTTCTTTTATGATTAGGATCAAGTTAATTGGAGAATTTTTTACTCTCAGCTAGGGAGTACCTTTGTTTGGCTAAAATCTCAAGGTAAGAGATTCTTCTACTAGACCTTCGAACTGAATTTCAGAGACTGCATGTAATTATGATCATGCATTGATGGTAGCTAAGATGCTTAATGCGATGTTATTGATGATTGATATTGTGTTGATAATGACCGTCATTATATTGATTGATGATGATGACTGATATTATGTTGATGACTGATGTCATGTTATGACTGGTAGTATGTTGATGATGATGACTGCGTTTATTATGTTGATGATTGTTGATGTTTATGTTGATGCATGATATATTAATCACATGATTAAGGACGTTAAGATTAATACTCATGCCATGTTATGATGTTATGTTATGCTACATGCTATGGATAGGGTGTTCTCTTAACTTTGTCTATTAGAGTCGTACCTGCATGGGTGTCCTTCGGGATCACCACTCTTTTGACACAGACATGACGGAGAGATCCGACGGGATCGCTCACGCTTATGACTGCGTATTCCGACGGGATCGCTCACGCTTATGACTGCGTATTCCGACGGGATTACCAGTCTGACATTGACATTGACATAGACATGATGTGAGTGATCCGACGGGACCACTCACAGCCCAATCGTCTTAGGTGTTCCCTTGGGTTCACCAAAGATCAGCTTGTTCCTCCGGGATCACATGTTGCACGTGTTCGGGAACGTGCCAGCTCTTGGGTACCACTTTTCAGGACTCTAATGGAAAGTTAACAGATACCTAGCGGGACTAGTAGTAGGTCCCTTACTGAGTATATGTTTATACTCACTCTTTCTATGTTTAATATTTCAGGTAAAGGTAAAGGTAGAGGAAAGCTGGCGAGCGACAGAGAAGGATTCGTGACATGCCATATGGGGACTCAGTTTTGCTTCCGCGTTTATGTTTCAGTGTTTTAGTATTCCGTTTTTAATGAAAATTTAGTCTTCCCTCTTTTCAAGAAAGTGTCTATTGTCATTGTTTCTTTTTAGTAATGACCTCGACTTAGTATAAAGAGTTGGGTCGTTACAAGACAAACGTTGGCCAAGCAATGGAGTCAAGCTCAACTAACGCGATAAAACTTATAAGTTAGACTTCTTATAAAAACTTATCACAAGCCTAAACTATTTATAACACTTTGACAAATGAACACTAAAGAAATGATAGACTAAAAAGGGATAAATTTGCGATGTATGAAAGAATGTAGGCCATTGGCCAGTGTAGAATGTAAAATCATACATTACAATGAAACTCGAAAATAGAAAGTAAAGAAATGGGATCTGAGCTGTAGAAGGCCAAAACATTCCTTTTGGCTCTTTTACAAATTAGGAGGAGAAAATGATAGACTCTCTTTCTAATCTCTCACTTACAAGATTGATTGGAGAAGAGATTGAACTTTTACAAAAGGCAGAAAGGCTAGTCCTTTCTATCGGCTCTCATGAGCTCTTTGGGTTTTGGTCCATTTCAAACTAGACAAGGTTACTTGGTGTGGAAGAAGGTTTTATATAGACTACTTTCAACAAGAAACTTTTATTCTCCTGATCATGTCAGCGCCGGTTATAGCACCGTCAAGACATACATATCAACTCCAACTACCATTTTTGTCTACTAGTGAATCTTCATCGTGTGATAATGTGGTTCCTTCCCTAGGGATGTTAATTGCCAAACATAGATCCTTTCACATAGCTTTTTCACGCAGTCCTATGCGATTCATTGTAACTTTTTTTCTCTATAATCCAACGATAAAACACTGAAAAATAGAGTAAAACAAGCACCGAGACTTTTCCAAGTTGTATTCTCTTACACTTATGAATTTGCGATAGAAGCTACGCATTTTCACACATTATCATGCGTTCTGGATCCATTGTTCTACCTAAAAGGCCATAATAACTTTTATTTCTACAAGTTATCAATACCTTTTAAGCTACATGATAAGACTTTTTGCAGTAAGAGTTGTCAGTGTGAGGCTCTGATCCGCAACGAGGAATGCAAATGGAGAATAGGCGATGAGAAGAGAAAAGTGTAAGTCCAAGGCTCTATCACATGAAGGTAAGTGACGCAACAAGAATAACTGACAAGAGGCAAGCATGCGTTGGGCCCCAAGAGTGAGGAGTTTAGAAGGACAATGCAAGAAAAAAAGTGAAGCGAGGAAGTAAATGTCTTGTCAAGGTGACTTGACAACTCATTGTGGAAAAAAATGATGGTGACTTTTTGGGAAGAGAAATGGACAATCGGACAATTTAAGAGTTTGGCTTCCCGAGGACATAAGATGTATGTCTCAAGGGAAAGTTAAATCACTGCTGACGGTTAGACTACATGTCGAGTTCCGGTTGACAGCATGGCGCAATGTGTTAGTTAGGTGACAAGTGTAAAGCGTGGAAGTGACCTTTGGAGGTGAAAGGACACTATAAATAGGGCAGAAAGCCAAAGGAAAAACAAAAGTTTGTTTAGAAACGTTAGATTTTCTGATGAAAATGAGAAGAGAAAGTTCTGAATGTTGATCGGCCGGTTAAAGGAACCGTTAGACGAGAAGAGAAAGTTGAAGGTAGAGAAGGAAGGAGTTGAGGTTAAGTATCTTGTGTAAGTGATAGAAATACGATTTACAAATATTGTTTGTGAGTGATAAGATCTGCTTTATAAATATTTTGTGTTTGATTATAAGTTACAAGTAAAGCACTATGAGTGATAAATGATTTATCAGTATTGTGGTAAATGGTTCTTATAGTAATCAAATGTTTGTGAGTGATTAAACAATTTTTTTTTTCTTTGAATGTGAGTTATAAGTATTCCTTTATGAATGACAAAAAGTTTTCTATGTATGAATATACCCTTCTTCTTAGAAGTGATAAACGTGATTTTGTAAGTATTCTTTCTTCTGTGATTATGTTTATGAGATGCCTTGTTATTCTGTGATAATCCATGCTAAAAGTAAGCTATAAGTTGTTGCTCCCTTGTTGTATTCTTGGTTTGCGGACTGTGGTATAGTTTGATCTATTGCAAAATGTTGGTGGAAATCCCAAGCAACTCGCATGATGCTGGTTGAGCGTGAATCCCAAGTGTAGGCGAGGGGAACGAGGCAAGTTATGATTTGTTCTTGATGATGAACACTGGTCGAAATCTCAGGTAACTCGCATGACGTTGGTCGAGTGTGAATCCCAGGTCTAGGCGATATTGTGATGAGACGTTGGTTGAGTGTGACTCCCAGGTCTGAGAAAGCTCCATATATATATATATATATATATATATATATATTATAGAAAAGGAAAAGGTAATTATATTTGTTAAAACATAATTTTTTAAAGAAAAGAAAAAGATAATTATATCTGTTAACTATTGTGCTGCAAATAACTACTTACATATTCGTGATTTTCTAACTTCGTTTAAAATTATGATTGATATTGCTATTAGCAAGTGTGATTGGATCATTAATTGAGTATGTTCAATCCTTATTGTTACTACTGTGCTCTAGATAAAGTTATTGTTGATATTGATAAAAAGGTTAGATTTTGGGTATATTTCATTACATTTAAAATTAACAACAATGATAAATTTTCCATAGCCATTGTAGCATTTTTGTCGTAAACCCCACTAATAAAATCTCACTTTTGTTGGGATTGATTTTCATTATGTATTTATTTGTGAAATATTTCATCATGGCCCCTAGGCAGCACTTAATTAAGTCAACCATATTTGAATTAAGAATAGTTAACTTAAAAGCATTTCCTCAATAACATATATCTAGAATAATCACTATTAAATCTTACCATAACAAATTTGACAATATTTTAAAGGCGATATAGGATCATGTTTATCAAAATTGTAAAAGATAAGTCAAAAAGGTCCAACAACACTTGGAAAAAGAAATTATAATTTGGGCTTGTGATAAGAAAAGTGGACAACTAACTTTTAAGGAAGGTAAGAGGATGGAGACCAAATTAGTTGAAAAGGAATATTAAAAACCAACAGGAAAAAAAAAAAAAAAAAAGAAGAAAAGAAAAAAGAGAGAAAAAGTAAAATAGGAAGGAGAGACCAAACTTCATGGCCATCGTGGAAACGTGGAAACATCCCTTTATAAATAAAGTTTCTTTTTCTTTTTGTTAGAAGTAATAGCAATAAGGTATATTTTCAAATAAAATAAAATGAAATAAATTATTTACAAAATATAATAAAATATTATAATTTATTATCATGGATTACAATTAGATTAGAGTAAATTGCTAACGGTGTTTCATGATATCTATAATAATAATTTACGTTCCTTATTATGATTTATAATAAATAAGTTATAATATTTTATTATATTAGTAAATATTTTTAAAATAAACGTTAAAGTTTATAAAGAGAAAAAAAGAGTATTAAAGTTGAAAAGATGGAGTGTGTGGACTTACCTATTTTGTTTTCGTTTTTTTTTTTTCAGTTTATTTGATATATTTAGTATATTTAATATTTTTCAATGGATAGATATTCCAAAAGTTGGGGAAAGTTGTATTATTATTATTTTTTATATGTTGGAAATTGCCGACTTGAGAAAGTTAAGAACATTAAAAAACCTGATATGGTCGGTAAAAAGTTGCTTTTCCCAAGGCCTACAAAACATTAAAAAGTGATCCAAAATAGGAATGGAGTCAGATTTCATGTTTTTTAATATATCTTTGTTAGTAGATTTAAAAATTTGATTGTAATTTAAATATTTTTTCGTTCAAAACGTGTAATTTATATATCACTTGGTTGCCATTTTAGGTCCTAAGTCATTTTTTCTCACATTTCGGTAACTTATGAGTTGGGAAAGCTGTCACTTTAGCATTATTGGGTTGTCTTTACAGCTTAGGCACCTCTTGGACACTATTTAGGTTGGTTTGACATTAGAATTGTTGCACTTTGGCATTTGGTTGTCATTCTGGGTTGTTAAGTCCGTTTTTTCAACTATTTTCACTTTTTGGTAGGTTATGAGTTGAAAAAACTCAGACTTAACCATTATTTGGTTGTCTTTATAGCTTAGGGACCTTTTGGGCAGTACTTAGGTTGGTTCAGCACTATTGTTGTTGTACTTGGGTACTTGCTTGCCATTTTGGGTCCTTAAGTCTTTTTCCCTCACTTTGTTTTTTTTTTTTTTGTAGCTTATGACTTAGGAAAGCTCATACTTAACCATTGGTGGGTTGTCTTTACAACTTAGGCACATCTTGTACATTATTTAGATTGGTTTAACACCAAGGTTGTTGAACTTCTTTCACTTTGTTGCCATTTTGAGTTACTAAGTCATTTTTTCTCACTTTTTGGTAGGTTATGAGTTTGAAAAGCTCAAACTTAACTGTTGTTGGGTTATCTTTATAGCTTAGACACCTCTTGGAGACTACTTAGGTTGGTTTAACACTAGGTTTGTTGCACTTGGACACTTGGTTGCCATTTTGGGTCCGTAAGTCATTTTTTCTCACTTTTTGGTAGCTTATGAGTTGAGAAAGCTCACACTAAGTCATTGTTGGGTTGTCTTTAGAGCTTAAACACCTCTTGAGCAATATTTAGGTTGGTTTTGCTCTAGGGTTGTCGAACTTCTTTCACTTTGTTATGAGTTTGAAAAGCTTATACTTAACCATTGTTGGGTTATTTTTACAGGTTAGGTACCTCTTGGACACTGCTTAGTTTGGTTCGGCACTATAGTCATTGCACTTGGGCATTTGGTTGCTATTTTGGGTCCTTAAGTTTTTTCTTCTTCTAACTTTTTGGTAGCTTGTGAGTAGGGAAAGCTAACATTTAACCATTGCTGGGTTGTCTTTACAGTTTAGGCACCTTTTGGACACAACTTAGGTTGGTTGCGCACTAGGGTGCTTGAACATGGACACCTGGTTGCCATTTTGTCTCCTTATGTCTTTTTTTTCTCACTTTTTGGTTGGTTATGAGTTTGGAAAGCTTACATTTAAGCATTGTTTGGTTTGTCTAGGTAGCATTTGTAGTTGATGGTATAAATGAGAAAATAAGTTGATGCATTGACTCAAGCTTTGGGTACTCGGGAATATGGTGGCCAAGTACATGGTATGAGTGGTTTCATTACACCTACTGTTTATTTTCACAAAGCAAAACCAATAACGTCATAAAGGTGGATATAATCAAACAAATAATTAATGAGAATGAAGCACTCTGTAAACACATTTAAAAATTGCAAGAGCAAGTTTAAAATATGCCAACATCTGAGCAAGGTAGTTGCTCCAAGAATAAAGTCGAGGAAAGGGTAAAATGTTTGTTTCTAAAGTAAAGTTACAATATTAATTTCTTATTAAAGTGATGTTTTTATTTACTTGTGCTTGGAAAATTTTGATGGTTTTAGGAGAAAGTTTTAAAGAAGACGGAAAATTTAGAAAATATGGTAGAAGAGAAGAAAGAGATTGCTACAAGTGTACCACCGATATCAGTTACATTAAAGCGGAAGGTGGTTGAAATTAAGGAAGTGAAAGATGAGGAAGTGGTTGCTATTAAGCCACCGATATCGAGATAAATGTGAAGATGGATTGTAAACAAACAATTTTGTAACGCTCAAACAAATTTGATTTTCTTTCATTTATTATTAATGTTAAGTGTGGTTATGGAAAATTCGAATTTTGAGGAACTTTATCATTTTGACTTATGATTAAGTAAGGTTTGGAGTTTTTTTTTATTTTGGTTGGATTTAATTGTTTTATTTGAAAATAAATTGGTGAAGTTTTGTTGTTAAATAAAGGTTGGTTGGTCAAGGGAGAGATGTGAGGACCTAATTGAGGAAAAGAAGGAAAGAAATTTTTCAAAAAAAAAAAAAAGGAGAAGAAAAGGGAATTTTGGTGAGATTTAGGGAAAGAGAGAGAAGGTAGAGTAAATGGGTTTAAATAAGTATTGGGACCCGTGTACCCAAAAGTAGAAAGTTTTTTTGGAAAAGAAAAGAGAGAGCAACTAAAGAATTATTTTTGAAACCCTAGCCACCGACCTCAGCCTCGCCGCGCCGCCGCCTTCGCCGCCGGTTTCAAGCCAAAACGCTCGGGAGCCCAGCCGCAAGCTCAAGCCGAAACCCCATCTCCAAGCCGTCGCCGATCCGCCAAAGCCTAGCCATCGCGCCAGCCTTCTCACGTGAAGCAGCCGTCGGTCGCAGTCGCAGCGTCTCCGCTGTAGGCCGTCCGATCCGCCGGAGCCAACCCGCAGCTGCGTCACGTCGCCGCGTCTGCCGGTTCGCCGCCCGTGCGCCCCCTTCGCGACCCGAGCCGCGCCACCAGCCGCAGTCATCCCACGTTTCCGACCCGAACAAGAGACGCGCGCCTTCGACCCAGAACCCGACCTGCACAGCCGCTCCGCGTAGCCGAGCCGCGCCACGTGCACCTACAAGCCGAGCCGCGCCTCCTTTCTGCCGCAAGTCGAGCCGCACGCGCACAGCTTCTGTACCGAGCCGAGCCGCGCCTGCGTCCAAGCCGAGCCGGTCACTGTTTTTCCAGTCGAGCCGCCAAGCCTTTTTAGCCACCTAATTTTTGGTTTTTCCCCAAGTGTCAGTGGTAAGTTTTTGGTAAGTCAAATGGGTTTCCTTGCATACCTAGATGAGACTTGAACTTCAACCTAAATAATTTAATTTGGACTAAATTAAATTATTCCTTTTAAGGAACGTTGTGGACCAATTGACTTGGAGCGTTGGATTTCTTCAGCAAGGGCAAGCATTGCAACCTCGATCGTGGGTAAGTCGCCTCTAATAAGTCTTGGACCAAAATTTCCCTTGAGGGTAAATTACTAAATTGTGAACTTTTGACCCTTTAGGACTTGCGCCGCTTGGGGAAACGTGTTGTTACTGTTAGGACTGGTCGAGCAATTCTCCAGGTAAGAGATTTCTACTACTAGCCCTGTGATTAGAACCATGAGACCGATTACACCTCCAGTTATGCATGTTAAGGACTAGACTGCATAACACATGTAATTAATGAGAGCATGATGTGATTGATGATGTGGTTACATGATGGTATGATATTGTGATGATGTGACTTGTTGTAATTGTATGTTGGATATTGTGATGGTTTGTGAGATGGCGATTATACTGGTTTGATTACATGATGATGCTATGTGCATGTATGTTATGGTTAGGGTACTTGTTAGCTTAGCCTATTAGAGTCGTACCTGCATGGGTGTCCTCCGGGATCACCACCTATTTAGGACTGTGTGGTCCGACGGGACACCAATCTAGCATGGATATAGATATGATTCGAGTGATTCGACGGGGTCCTCGCATCCCGATTGTCTTAGTGTTACCCCCGGGTTCACTACAGACCAGCATGTCCTAGGTGCTCCCCCGGGACACCGAAGGCCAGATTTTCGTTCCTACGGGAGCGCATGTTGCACGTGTTTGAGAACGTGCCAGAGATTGGGTACCATTTACAGGACTCTAATAGGAAGCTAACAGGCACCTAGTGGGACTAGTAGTGGGTCCCTTACTGAGTATTTTATACTCACTCTCTCCATGTCATGTTTTTCAGGTAGAGGTCGAGGTAGGGGCAAAGGCAAGCTGGCGAGCGACCAGAAGTGACCGTGGCGAGCCATAGGGATTTCTGCTTCCGCTTACACCTCGTTTTAGACATTTAGTACTTGAGTTTTATTTTCTTCATTATTTACTATTTCATTTCCTTAAAAGTAGATAGGGCCCCAGTAGGATTTTAATATTTAATTACATTTTGCATATTACCCTGATTTGATTTTCATAAATAAATTTCTGAAGTTTTATTCATTTTTACTAAACTTTATGGCTTAAATCATGTGTTTTACATTTAGTAATGACTTCGGCTCAGTATAAGGAGTTGGGTCGTTACAAATTTTACGTATATGGGTTCTTAGATTTTTTCTTAATTTTGTTAGGTAAAAGCTTTAAGGATGACAACAAAGGAGATGGAAGTTACTAGTGCACCATCCAATGTACGAATACAACTGAAAAGGTAATGGTTGATGGATCTAGTTTTTCCTTTTCAACTACCTTTTCGACTCTTTGGTTTATGCCAAAAGAGTTACGTCTTGTGAGAAGATGTAATTGATTTTTGTAACATGCAAAAAGTGAATACTTTATCAATGATGATTTTTATCACGTAAGTAAACGTTACTTCTTTATGATATATATATTAACAATATTTAATTAGTAATAAGTTGATGTGTGCAATTGATTTATTATAGGTACTTATACTCACTCGTTATTGATTTAAAGTGATGGAATAAGAAACATGCACTGCGGAATAAGAATCGAAATTCTAATCTAATTGAATCTAAACACTTTAGAAGTTAACATGCATAAAAAAGCTCTAAATAAAATAATTAGGGTTAAAGGAATACTTACCTTTGAAGAATTCTCGAATCCTTGATAATCACCTCACGAACTCGAACCGAGACCACTATTATTGTTAACCCGCTATTCTCCGGACTTGAAACTAGGTTGTGAGATCCGATTAGGTGAAGGAATTTGAGAAAGAGATGAAAATTTTGAATATTGGGATTTAGTGTTGAAATATTTGAAATTATAGACACACCTAGATATGTTTCTTGTTAAATTTGCAAATGACTAACATTAGGTAATGCCTATAACCTTTTTTGTGTAAATGTTTTGTTCATAGCCATTATGCTTATATACCCGTGGCAAAGATGTAAGGGGATAAACTTTAGTTTTGGTATACAACACATGTTTTTGGTCATATAAGATACCTATTATTATTGTAAATTTTTGAATAAGCCACATGTAGAAAATTTTAGTTGGATATATTGGATTGAAATTGTGTAATTGTTGATGACATATTGTTGAAAAATGAAATTATTGTTGGTTTACTTATTATATTAAACTATTTGTCATTTTTTTTTTTGTTGTGCAACTACTGGTTGAAGACTTTATTTTGTTGATGAATTTGTTTTATTGAAATGAATTATGTACGTAATGCAAGAAATTGGAAATGAAAAATTCAATATATTTAATATGTTAATAAATAGTATGCATGACGTTAAATATATGTCAAGAGTAAAATAACGTGTCAATTCTTTATTGTTAAGTATACTATCTTACTTGACATGTAAAATGAATCAAATATACTATTTTACTTGACGGGTAAATAATGTTGAGTATATAATTTTACTTGAAATATAAATAGTGTTGGGTACATTATCTTACTTGCTGCCTTAATAGTGTCAAGTATACTATCTTACTTGACATGTAAAATGTGTCAAGTATACTATTTTACTTGACATGTAAAAACCGTCAAACATAACATCTTACTTGACATGTAAAAAGTCTCAAGTATACTATTTTACTTGACGTGTAAAAACCGTCAAACATAACATCTTACTTGACATGTAAAAAGTGTCAAGTATACTATCTTACTTGGCACCTAAAAAGCATCAGTATGATATCTTACTTGGCAGGAAAATGATTGTCAGGAAATATAATACTTGACTGTCTTTTAGTGTCAAGCAATGAGACTATACTTGATAGTCGATTACTTGACACTGTTTAAAACGTCAAGTATAGGTTTACTTGATACTGTATTAACGTCAAGTAATCCAATTTTCGTAGTAGAGGTTACATATAAATTTTTCTAAATCTGCAAATCTACTTGCATTATGCTATATATCTATTAATATTTGGAGCTTGATTACTATAATCGTAGAAAGTTGATTTATTTCTCTTTATACCAATTCACTACAAAATGGACAACAGACTAACAAAAACTATAAACATGGCATAACAAACCCTAATCAACCAATCTTCCCAAATGAAGTGAAAAATCCTTCGATATCGATACATATCATTCTGCACACTTTCATTTCCACCTTTATTTTTTTTTTCCGGTTCTCTTTCTAGGACCATGTTTGTAGGAGATTGGACTTAAATCACTTTCGTCATTTTTAAAATCACTTTTAACCTTAAATTTAATCACTTAAATCAAATTTTGATGATATATTATAAATTACATATAAAGGTGTAAAATTTAATATTAAATTAGTTCTATATGATTAAAATCTTATCTCGGAGTAGTTTTGAATGAAACAAAATTATTTTAACCATTTAACATCACTCTTAGACATTCACCAACTTACACTATTTAACCATTTATATATTTAAATTTTAGCTTGTAATGGGTTGGTGTTTTAAGAACGATTTTTAAATTATTTGCTTGTTAGTTTCATATATGTATAGATTATAGGCCAGCTACGAAAACCTAAAGATAAAGAAAGATGGAAGATTTAAGCTTAAGTAAAAACTAAAAAATAACATAAAGAAACCTATACTAATAAAGCAATAAAAATGTAAAATCATGCCCTCCACCAAGTAGCATAATTTTTAAGGCTGTTATGTTCATCTAAACTCAGCTCTGTCGTCAATAGTCACCATTAATTATCATTTACCTGTCTCCCTTTTCCAACTTAGTGGGAGACCCGAATCGTCTGAATAGAAGGGGTATTTTTGAAATAGGCATTTGGATGGTTTTCGTTGATGAAGTTATGCGATGCGATGAGGAAGTTTGCGTTAAAGATCAGCAATGCAAGGCAGTAGGCATTTTGGCGTTTTAACACGAGAAGAAGGCAGGAAGAGAGTTGAGAGTTTCAAGGAAATGTCTAATCTTGATTTGATACACTACTACAAAAATTGAAATACTTGACGTTAATATAGTGTCAAGTAAATCTATACTTGACGTTTTAAAAAACATCAAGTAATCGACTGTCAAGTATAGTCTCATTACTTGATACTAAAAAATCGTCAAGTATTATATTACTTGACGTTATTTTCGTGTCAAGTAAGATATCACATTTGACGCTTCTTACGTGTCAAGTAAAATAATGTACTTGACGCTATATGTCAAATAAAATAATATACTTAACTCTATTTACGTGTCAAGTAATATAATATACTTGACTCTATTTACATGTCAAGTAGAACAAAATATGCTTGATTCTTTTTATATGTCAAGTAAGGAAGTATACTTGACACTTTTTACATTTCTCATATTTGATTTCCTATATTACATTCATATAAGTAAAGACGGATTCATCAACAAAATAAACTCTTCAAGCAACAATAATTTCATTCTTCAACGGTAAGTCATGTGTACATAATTTATAACAATATTATAAAGTAGTATGACTATTCAAGTCTCTCCACAAACTACTCTCAATTTACAAAGATAAATAAAATCACTACCTATGAGACTCTAAAACATTAAATTATCTTTTGACTCTCAATAATTACATCTTTTCGAGTGTTAAATATTTCATGAAGTTTCATAGTAAGTTTCACCAAATAATTCTTGAAGTAACAACCTATGATAGAATTTATCAAGTTTTAGCATAAAAGAAAAAAAATATTGATCATCAATTATTTAAGGAGAAAAATCAAAGACATACTTATGACGATAGAGAAGCCTAATATTCTGTAAATGAGGAAGCTTTAGAGAAACTTGATTAAAAATATTTGCAAGAGAACTCAAGTATACCTACCTTACCTACACTTGCCAAGGGGTGAACGTGAATGAAAGTTTAAAAAAGATGACAGGTTGTTACCAATCTCTGCAAAATAGAAAATAAATAAATAAAAAGATTGATTTAAATCACAATTTTAATCATTCAGCCAATTTTATATACACTGTATCACGTCAAGGAATACTAATAATTTGTATAAAATTTTAAACACTCAGAGGAAGATTTCTTTAGATGATGCACACAATCAACCATAAAATATGAATGTATGTATGATCCCATTTACCAACAATTTCCAATCAAAACTCAGTTACAATGTTACAACAACACACTTGCATATCCCACCCCAATAGCTAGATAAATAAGGTTACTAAATAAGTCCAGATATGTTGTAAAGCTTTTTTTTTTTTTTTTTTTTTTTTTTTTTTTATAATTCGACAAAGTAAAAAAAAAAACAATAAAACTAGGAATATTCAATGACCAAAATTTTGAAAGGTTATAAATCACAAAGGCAAAATGAGCACAAGTAGAGCAGGGATAAGCTACTTTTTGCATTGCCTTCATTGCTGATGCTCCTATTCTTAGAGCATCTATCGTCTTCGTTGTAGCTAAAAATCTTGGCCTTACACAACTCTACTATAAAAGAAATAGAAAGCTACATTCCAACTGGAAGCCAGAAAGACAATAGCAAAAGCCAAAAAGCACAAGGCAGAATGTCCAACTGGGTAAAATAGGTATGGTGCTACCAACAAGTTGTTCATTAGAGGAGCACTGGTCTTTAAGGACTAGAAGTACACCAAGGGTAAAATGGTAATTTGACTATGTTGGCGTTAATAAAACTTGTAAAGGACTGACTGTTATTAATCTATATCCTTAGATACAGAAATATATCTACAATGAGAGGAGTTCAACTGTGAGTCTTTAGTAGAGTGTATGCACAGTTAACAGATATTGATTAATATGGTTAATAAGTTTAGACAATTAATCTCATATAGTTATAGTGTTTGATCTATAGGTCAATTAGATACCCATTTTATCTCGTAAAAGGTAACGAGATTAATATACATTGTTTGTAATTTGAAATGTTTGAATTTAATTTGGGAATTAATATAATGTATGGTGATACATTATAATATAAAGTTTATATGTTAATTTAACTTTATTATATAAATTTAATTTTGTATATGATCCATGTAGCCACCTAATTTTATCCTACATTTTTTTATTATTCTTTAAATTATTAATTGCGGCAATGGTTAAGATATTTCCTTAATTTATTTTGTTAAAAAAAAGAAAGAGGTAAAATCTTTTTGTAATAATATGAAATCTTATGTTTTTTCTTATCTTTTTATTAAAATGGAAAATAAAGTTATTAATGAAAATATCTATTATTTAAAAAAAAATTCAAATCATTTTTTGTTGACTTATCACTTTAGGAAAAAAAAACAAATTAATTTATTTATACAAAATCTCTTTTGATTTATCATATTAGGAAAAACAGGATAATTTATTTTATACAAAAAATTTTAATACCATATTTGACTTATCTTTATCACTTTAGGAAAAAAGAAAAAAATTTATTTTGCATAAAATCTTTCAATATCATATTTTTACTAATTTAGAAAAAAGAAAATTAATAAAATTACATAATATCTAATTTGATTTTATACTTATTAAATTTTCCTAATTTGTGGCACACCCCGGGTCTATAAATAGGGTCCTTTGTCATTTGGAAAGGGGGAGAAGAAATTGTTTTAGAGAAAGTCTTGAGAAAAAATTGTTTTAGAGAGAATCTCTACGAAAAAAAGTGTTTATAGAGAATTTGAAGAAACGTATTCCTCTGCATAAAGGTGGGTCATTAGCTTTTTCGCTTTGTTGTTTTTATTTTTATCTTCATATCGTCTTTTTTTTTATCCTAATTCTAATCCCATAAGGAAGAAAAAACTTAGTTGGAGGTTGCATTAGGTAGGGTTTACTCCCAATGATCCGCACCTCATACAACAAGTAATTTTCTTCGGAATTGAATCCTTATCTTTTTTCTTCTCTTTTCAAAAGTAAAGAGAAAGAAAAAAAATATATAAGGAAAATTTCTTTTTTTATTTTTACTACATTTTTATCATCATGCTAAAAAAAAAATAATCTTTTAACATTTTTCTTCTCTCTAAAACAATAGAGAAAAAGAAAAGTTATAAACAAAAGAAAATTTCTATTATTATCATTTTTCTTTTTATTATTATTATTATTATTATTATTATATATATATAATATATATATATATATATTTTCTCTTTTAGGGTGGCGGCAAACCTTGCCGTCACCCTCTGTTTCCTTCTTCTTTTCTTTCTTTTTTTAATTTATTTATTTACTTATTTAAATTTAATTTTATTTGTAATTTTATTAATATTATTATTTTATTATTATTATTATTATATATATATATATTTATTTAACCTTCTGTTTTTTTTATGTTTTTTAATGTTTTTTATATATAACTTTATTTATTTATTTAGTGTTTTTATATTTATGATTTTTTTAAAAAAAGTTTTTGCTATTTTTATTTTATACCATTATCGTTATTTCCTTTCATAATTTTTTTTTTATCTCTTTTAACTTATTATCATCCCTATGTCCTCTTTTCTTCACTTATTTATTTAATTTCTTTTTTACATATTCATTTGTTTATTATTTCATTTAGTTCTTTTTTTCATTTTTTTTCTTATTTTCTTTATCGTTATTATGTATCTTTTCTTTTCCTTTTCTTTTAATTTATTTTTATTATTATTGTTATATTTAGTATATGCATACATTGATATCCTAAATTATTTGTCTAATTTATTGTGTGGTATATTTTTTATTTCTATTTGACTTTCATTAAAACTTTCTTGAAAATTTTAAGATACTTTTAATCATAATTGTATTTAATTTTGAAATCTTTTTTTAAAATTTTTTTCTATTTAAACCATTTAGAAATTTTTTTTTTGCTTTAAAATTATTTATTTTAAAACTCAAAATTAAATAGATATTTCATAAGGTTTCCTAATCTACATTTTTTTTATAATAACCACGCCGATTTCGATAAAAAAAACCTACGATGGAATCTAGAAATTTCTGGGAGTCCGTTATTTCTAGATTCTTGAGGTGAGGGATCAATATCTTAGGGAGTCCGAGATTTGATCCCAAGAGAAAATATATTTAATCAATGTTTAAAATAATAAAAAAAAAAACTTTATTCGAAGACTAGCCTATGATAGAATTTGAGAAATTGTAACAATGTCTCATTCTCTTAAGGTGAGGAATTTTTCCCCAATATAGTCTAATTAATGGGTGTATCCCACTTATTTTATGGGATCATTGCTCCAAATATTGGAGTGGTGAGCAATGAAATAAGACATAGTTTTTTTAAAAAAAATAAATTTTATTCAAGACATTAAATTTGGCCACCGTTTTCTAAAACGGGTGTTATGGAGTGCTAACACCTTCCCCGTACACAAATGACTCCCGAACTCAACTCTAATTTTTTCGTAGACCAGTTTTTATTTTATTTAAAATGATTCACTTTATTTCGGTGTCCAATCACACCGTAAAAAAGATTGGTGGCGACTCCTCTTTTTTTTAAAAAAAAAAACAAACCTTTTTAAGGATGTTGGCCGCTCCGCGTCGTCTCGGGTACGTGGCGACAATCCAAAATTAATTTATGAGAATATAAAATATTCGAATGAGAAAATAAAATTAATTTAATATGAATTAGATTCATATTAAAACTATAGGTTAAAAGTTAATGTGTATATGATACACACATTAAATCTATAAGTTACAAAAGGAATTTATATTTGAATATAATTCAAATCTTGATTAAGTTAAATATGCGAGGCAAATTGCATCAAATGACAGAAAAGTTTAGAAAAGACCAGCTTATAGCACCTCTTTTTTGCATATTGCAGATATGAAATATGTGAAAAGTTAGATATATCACAGGGCTATCAAATGCCTATGAAAGGGCTATCAGAGAACTATCAAATGACTATCCGCTTTCAATTTGCTACTTTTTGCTATTTAGAAAATGTAGTGACATGGGCCTTATTATAATAATTTTTTTGCTATTTTTGCAAACGTCACTTAAATATAAGATACTTAGTTTAGCAATAAATTAATAATTTAGTTTATTTTATTTAATTAATTTTATTTGATTAAATTAATTAAATTAAAACTATAACTTATGTTAGAGATATTCATTAAAATATAATTTAAATGAAATATTAATTAACTATGATTTAATTAATTATTGATTTAATTAATTATTGTTATAATTTAATTTAAATTAAATTAAACGAAGGGACTTTTGCAAAAATAGTAAAAAAAAATTATAAAAATAGAGTCCACGTCACTACATTTTCTAGATTGCAAAATTAACAAATTTAAAAGCGGTTAACCGTCTGATAGCCATCATATTTGCCATATTCGCAATATGCAAAAAAGATGTGATATGGGCTGTTTTTTCTAAAATTTTTTTGTCATCTTATGCAATTTTCCTTAAACGAATAACTCTCTTAAGAGTTCTTAGAGAGTTATTCGGGAAACGTGGGATGCTTTCCCACATATTCTGTCTCTCAATAACTCCTCCTTCTTAAGGATGAAGAAAAGGGAAGAAGGTAACTGTATAGAGTGGGAAGAATTTTCTAAAATAGAAATTCATCTGCATATTATCTTAATTCTCTCTGCAAGATTTCCATTCCAATTTTGGTTCATACAAACCAAAATCTCAAATTGCTCAAATCTTGGTGTTTTAGTGGATATAGAGCTTCAACTAGAGTAAGTTCCTTTTACTATGTAGTTTATATATATATATATATATTGTAAAACCATGCTTAGCCATAGTAAATTAGTTTCTATATTCTTTTTTCAATGTACTGGCATTTTTAAGTTCCTAATTAAATTTGAGTTAAGGCTTTTGTTAAATTCTTCCTTTGTGTGTGCCTTTTATCCCTTTAGTTCTCTTAAAGACTAAATTCAGGTCTTGAACAAGCGGCCCACCGTCTCATTAGCCCAAGAGATATTCGGTTTATAAGTTGGACCTAAAACTAATTGCTCAGTAGTGGATTAGGGAGATTTAAGGAGCAAGATGCAATATTGGGCATAAAACAAGATTTTGACTCGATAGAGGTTATGAATATCCTGTGAAGAATTAACTTACTAATTATGGTTATATGAAATGGACGCAAATATATCTATAGTGAGGGAGTGCAACTGCAGAACTTTAGTGGAATGACCCATTAGTTAACGAATGTTGATTAGCATGGAGTAAAAGAGTTTAGCTAGTTAATCTCGAATCGTTGGCACCCATGATCTATAGGTCCATTAGGCTCCCCTGTTAGCTCATATGAAATTAAATTATAACAATATGTTGGATTAGTTCGAATAGTTTGAATTAGTTAAAGAGAGAGAAACCGACAAGTATATATGATAGAGCGGTTGGTTTCTAGACAGAGCTTTATATTTAAAGTTAATTTAAAAATAAAAATATGAATGTGGATTCATATTTAGAAGCTCGAAATTAATGAAAGTTGTTAAAGTTGTAAAAAATCAAAATGTTGACTTCTAACTTTTAAAAGTCAAACTTTGACCAGCTTTATGTTCAAATGTAATCATTGAACTACCCATAACAATGATCAAATTATTAACACGCTTTGATACCAGCATTTAGATACCAAACACTATATCAACACCCATTAGAATCTCTTTTGTTAGATTTGGTGTGGGCCTCGTCTTTGGTTTTCAATAGAATATTTGTTTAGAAGATAGTTCAAGAAGGCCATACTTACAAATTGACCGGAGAAAAAAAGAATGCTTTTATAGAAGGTGGAAAGGCTACTCCTTTTGGCCTTCCTATAGGATTTGGCCGGAAATAGATATTTGGCTCTTCGTACGACGTCCCTTTTTAAGTTCAAACTTATTCTCTTAAAGAAGACGAAGACTTTATATAGCCAACTTTCAGCAAGAAACTTCTATTCTTTTGATCATGTCAGCGTCGAATGCAACCTTTCTCAAGTCACATCATCTCTAACTACTACTCTTGTCTTTTAGTGAATCGTTATCGTGTGATGATGTAGATCCTCCCCTAGCATTTGTCTTCGGCAGTCGAGTTCTTTTCCGTAGCTCTTGCGCAAGATCCTCTGCAACTCACTAGTTTCTTTTTTTGTTTCTATTCCTGCATTAAGACACTAAAACATGGTAAAATAGACATGGATACTTATATAAATTATATTTCTAAATACTTGGGCTTTTTCAACATAATCATGGCATTTTGATACACTTCTTCTACATTTTTTACATTGGTCTCATTATTCTATAAAAGAGGCTACAGTAACTTGTTGAGTTATCACACCTCAGAATTTAGAATCATGCTTGTTCTCAAGCATTTCTCCGTAATGTGCTTGTCTTTAAGCACAAATCCTTCTAAAAGACTTACCTTTCTCCCTGCGTTTCTAGACTTCTCAAAATGCGATCAAGTTTTATTTGTTATTCAGGGTTTACTCTCATCGCATACTTTTTGCTATGAAGACATTTCTAAGTTCAAAATGTGGCAAGCTTAATACTCAAAATACCCTTGTTCACTCCCATAAGAATCTTATTTTCAAAATAAAAAATGGCTAAAGTTTTTGAAGAGTTTTGAATTTGTTTATTCGACGAAAGAACACTTTTTATTATCTTTACAGAAGGTTTGGCGTTGAGTGGAAAGTTATAGGCACTCTATGAGTCCGTTTCTCTCCTGAGCTATAATGCTCATCGCCTCTTATTACTCAACTCTCTAAATTTTTACATTTGAAGCTATGCTACTTATTTTTGCGAGAGGAGGCAACAAAAGCTTTATAAGTAAATTTTCTTAACAAGTTAAATGCTTAGATAACAAATGAAACCTTATTTCACATATTTTATTTCACAAAGTTACCATTGAAATGGAAAGAAAAATTAAAGCGCTAGAACGTGAGGAGCTAAACTTGCAACAAGAAAAACTAAACACGAAAGAATTGCATCAAAAGATTGTAACTTATATTGAAAATAACATAAGTATAAAGAAGTACAAAATACATAAAATTACAAATTTTTAGAACAATTCCCTTCTTAAGTTTGTAGTGGTGGATTATGGTGTTATGGTTGAAGTGGTTGCAGTTGAGGTGTTCGTGGAGGCCGCATATTCAACCTTGCTCGCATCGTTGGGTCAAATCGCTTTAGGGGTCTCACCAAGTTCTATGGAACCTGTGGTACTAGAATGGTGGTAGGAAATAAAAGGTGCTGATATTGCATTAAAGATTGGAATTCCGTGTCACACCTTGCTGTAAGTTCTTCAAGCAAACCAGTCAATGTCTTGCTTCGTGTCCTTTTTGCTGTGTTTTTCTCCCTGATTACCGCGTTCTGCTCCTTGATTTCTACATTTTAAGCTTCCTCACATCTACTTGAAGTTGATTCATTTGTGCCTGAAAGTTTTCACTTGCATTATCAACTTTGAGTTCCAGGTCACTTATTGGTTTTGACCTCACAATTGCATTTCTTGCAAGTTGCTTTAGCACTAGACTATGTCTTCAAATCCTCTCTCTAACACCTTACAAATATACTCATCCATGTACTTGGAGACATAGTCCGCATCAACTTCTTCTTCTCTACCGCTTCCTTCAACTTGTCTAATCGCATTCAGGCTTTTAAAAATTAATTTAGGTGGTGAGGGGAGACTTTTCTCGCCAGCGTCCTCAAGGAGTTCTTATTTTTTCCCTTGGAGTGGGTCATCAATAGTCTCCTCCAAGGCTTCCTTCTCTTTTTCTCTTTTCTTAGACTGTCTAGTCGTGCCATCCAACAATGCTACTGGGTTAGAGAAGGTTTCTTGGAAGACATATTGATTTGAAGTTTTACAGTTGGTGGTTTGGTTTGATTGGAAGGGATTGTGTCAAGAGGTTAAGGAGTTTCTTCTTGACATTAGAGGGAGGTTACGGATGAATCAACTAACACAAGGACATGATCCTTGTTAACTTCTTGCCTTGGCGAGGAAGTGGTGGTTAGGTCATTGATGGATGGTGGCGATTTGGATTTTATGGGTTTGGATTTTTGGGATTATATGGAGGTTTGAGACTTTGGTGAATTTTGGATTTTGTGGGAGTTTGGGAGGTTGTAGCTTTGGTGAGTTTGCATTTGTGGTCTTCTTTTTTGGTAGGACTTCTTGATGACTTGAGGAGCAATGTTTCTTTAGAGTCCTAGCCTTAGAGGGTTTAACCTTCTTTGAACCCGAGACCTCCTCCTCATCTTGCCTCTTGCATTTCAGTACGACTTCTGCTTCTTCCCCTTCTCTTTCTTCTTTGTTATCCGCAATTTTACCCACTGTTTGACCTTTTTTATTTTTCCTGGAGGTGTCTAAGCTTCGTTTTATTCTTATGGATTGTAATGAAGCGATGGAGAGTTGGTCCAATGCATACTCCATTGCTCACTTGAACTTGTTGGGATTTCTCTAACTCTGGGTATGCCTTTATATAGAGTTGCTTAGTAAGACACAAAAAAGGTTTTGCCCCGCATGGATGCTTGACCCATGCGATCAGATGTTCACAACTGATCTCGTTAAATTGATTAGAATCTCCATTGTAGTACAACAACATGATTATCTCCATTGAAATTGTGCTGTCATGGCGAGTTGGCATTATATTTTTCTTGATGAACACCAACCAAACACTTACCTCTGTGTTTAAGTCATTTGGGAAGAGTTGATACTTCTCTGTTGGCATTCTATCCCACTTTGTCCCTGGCCATATGATATTTTCCAAGGCATCTTGTAGATCGCGTGCCTTAGGGTTTTCGAAGATCAAATGGCCAATTTCGTTATTTTTTAACCCATATAACGCATTGATGGCTTTAGGCCCAAAGTCCACTCTCTTTTCCTTGACCTCTGCGTAAAGTTCTTCTATGTTGATGTAAGCTCTATAAAACAAGTACACCACACTAGGTCTTATCGCGTTTACCCCTTGTAAAAACCTCTTCTTGCTCCTCCTCTTGGTTGTCTTCCTCTTTTGTTTCTCTCTTTTTCCTTTTCTTTTTCTTCTTCATCTTGCTTCCTCTCATCCTCGTTCTTCTTCCGCACATTTTCCTTTTTCTCTCATCCTCTTCAACTTTCTCTTTTGTCGCCTTCTCTTCATCTTCTTTCTTCTTATTTTCAGCTTCTTCTTTTACTTTTGCCCTTCTATTACTTTCTTTAAGGTGAAAATCAACATTAATCCAATATTTTCATCTGTCCTAGGCATCTCTTTGCCCTTGTTCAAAGGATTCCACCATTATGTTCTAAAAACTTCACTCGAACTAGGTAGGACTTTGTTGTGCAACAAGGAAGTCAGTTGTGCTTGCTTTAACATAGGACCATCGGAGAGCATGGTTTCAGTGTCTCTCTTAGATGTATTGACAGTGGATGGTGCTTCTTTCTTTCCAGCTTGATCAACATTCTTGTTTTTGGCCATTTTCATAAACAAATACATGGCAAAATAGATGAGAAATAAAGGATATGGAGATGAGATCCACTAGAAGAATTTTGGCCTTTAATGTCGGTTTAATGTCGGTTGGCAACCGACATCTTTACGAGTGTTATTAAAGACCTTTAATGTCGGTTGAAAAATCTTTGCGAGTGTTATTAAAGATCTTACTTGGCTTGCCAGAGAAGATCGGAGAGCTTTAAGGTTCTGATGAGAATACATGCGGCCAAAAATTCGAAGTGAGGGTTTTCGAAGGACTTAAATGGTAAGGTGAACTATGGTTAAGGTTTCGGTTAACCGCGTAGTTAACGACACGCGTTATTAATGCAAAGTGATGTGACCTAACAACGCCATTTGGGTTTTCGATGGCGACGTAATCATTATTATTAAAATATGAATTTTAAAAGATATGAACATTTGAACTTCCCCAAAACCCCAATCATTGATACAAAACCCTTTTGTTCATCACTTTGCGAGAAGATCAAAATGCCTCATGTATTTTTACCCGAACCCTTCTGGCACGGTGAATTCATTGCGTTAAACCCTAACTTCATTCGCCTAAATGCTCTACAAGGAAAACTCGCTCTCCCTAACTTGAAAAGAATTCTAATGAACTAAACTACAAAACACTTACAAGTATCGTATACAAAAGAATGCACAAATTGAGGATACACATAATAGATAAGATAAGAGAAATTTATACGTTACAAGTACATTCTTTCGTTCAGGTTCTTTGGCGAGCAGAGTTATACCTCATCACGGCTGCTCCACATAGTTCCTTAGCCTTGCAGTCTTCTCCTAAATTTTGTGGATTATTTTTTACATGGCTCTCTAGGTTTTGATTACTCATCGCAATAAGCCTTTACTCTCAATCTTTTATCGTATTGTTTAAATGATCTTTCTTGGTCCTCATCGCTTAGTTAGTAATGGTATAAATCTTACTAACTAAACACGTGGACACTTTTTTTGATGACTTGGTGCAAACTAACTTGTATTAAGAATGGGTGAAGTAATGTCTATATATTACTAGGCGATTAGGCCATGAAAGTCTCGATGCGATATGTCTCTCATAACTAGTCTATGATTAAGATGAGCTCCTTTTGGAGTCTTTAAATGCCACACTTGTCCTCCTGTCGAGGTACAAATGACTCAACCTAAGTAGGCGAGATATATTTAGAAGGTTTTACTTATAAGACTTATAGAACTTCTCTTTTAAGGGTTCTAACCTCTTAGCGCCTAAAACCCACACTTATTTTCCTTTTGGGATACAAATGGTGGAAGCTATCTCACCAAGGTGGAGTTTGTCTTCAAACTCCTCCTTATGCATGTTAATCATATCCTTGCTACTTGTCCTCTTGGGTAGTTGGCGATAAGTGCACTGGCCAAGTGATGACTATAGCTCTAACGTGATAAGAATTATAAGTTGAACTTCTTATTACAAACTTATCACAAGACTAAACTATAAATAATACGTTGACAGATGAATAGTATAGAAATGGTAGATTGAAAAGGTATAAACATGCAATATATTAAATAATGTAGGCCTTCGGCCATTGTACAATATGAATAACATATGTTACAAAAAAGATGAAATGGAAAGAAAAGAGAATTGAAAGTGACTACAAGTTAGGGGAAATGGGAACTAAACTTCCCTCCATTTAAACTACAAACTCTCATTTACAAATTGACTAGATAAGAAAAAGAATGCTTTTACAGACGGTGGTGGAAAGTTTACACATTTTTGCCTTCCTCTAGGATTTGGTCGGAAATAGACATTTGGTTCTTCGTACAGCCGACCCTTTTTAGGTTCATTCAGACCTACTTCTCTTGTGGTAGACGGAGACTTTATATAGGCAACTTTCGATGAAAAACTTTTATTCTTCTGATCATGTCAACGTTGAATGCAGCCTTTGTCAAGTCACATCATCTCCAATTACTATTCTTGTCTTCTAGTGAACCGTTCTCGCGTGATGAAGTAGATCCTCGCCTAGCATTTGACGTTGGCAACCGAGTTCTTCTTGCGTAGCTCTTGTACGAGATCGTCTGCGATTCACTAGTTTCTTCTTTTGTTTCTATTCCTGTGTTAAGACACTAAAACGTGGTAAAATAGGTTTGGATACTTATGTAAAGTGTATTTCTAAATACTTATGCTTTTTTAACATAATCATGACATTTTAGTTCTGTTTTCTACATTTTATCCATATTATTCTATAAAAGAGGCTACAATAACTTGTGTTTCTACAAGTTATCACACTATGATAGAAAGTTACTACAAGTTAGGGGAAATGTGAACAGGACTTCCCTCCATTCAAACTACAAGCTCTCACTTACAGATTGTCCGGAGAAGAAAAATAATGCTTTTACAGAGGGCAAAAAGGCTACTCCTTTCTGCCTTTCTCTATGATTTGGCCGGAAATAGGCGTTTGGCGCTTCGTTCGATTGACTCTTTTTGGGTCCATTCAGACCTACTTCTCTTGAGGTAGAAGTACACTTTATATAGGAAACTTTTTATGGGAAAATTCTATTCTTTTGATCATGTCAGCGTCGAATGCAACGTTTGTCAAGTTGCACCATCTCCAACTACCATTGTCTTCTAGTGAACCATTTTCACGTGATAATGTAGATCCTCGCCTAACATTTGTTGTTGGCAACCGAGTCCTTCTCACATAACTCTTGCACAAGATCCTCTACGATTTACTAGTTTTTTCTTTTGTTTCTATTCCTGCGTTAAGACACTAAAACGCGGTAAAACAGACATGGATACATATGTAAAGTCTATTTCTAAATATTTATGTTTTTTAACACAATCATGGCGTTTTGATACACTTCTTCTACATTCTGGCCTCATTATTCTATAAAAGAGGCTACAATAACTTGTATTTCAACGAGTTATCAGTGTTGGAAAGCTATGAACTTGGGATTCACTTTAACCAGCGCCTCACAATTCATTCCACACACCTAAATTTGGGATTCACTTCATTAGCATATATCTTTCAAGTACACAACTCATTATCGCACATACATGGAATTCACTTCACCCGCATATACCCGTCCAGACCTAGGATTCATTTCTACCAGCATCTCGCGATAAACCTGGGATTTCCACTCAACGTCTTGTGTCAAACTTTGGATTTTCACCACCATCTTGCGATAGATCAATCGGACCACACATCACACAACCCTCTCAACAACAATCAAGCAACGTAAATTCAACACCTTACTTCCAACACATAAGATTACAGTAAAATACAACATCGTACAATAACATCAACATAAGGTTACAAAAAAATGCATTTCACCTAATCATTTGTAAAAACATCTCTTTCATTTACAAGAATCACAAGCGCAAACATTATCAACAAAATAACTATTTTTTCACACAGAAAACCTTCATTTATAAGGAAACACTCACAAAACATTTATTTGTTTACAAGAATCACTCACAAAATACTTAGCCTCCAAACTTTCTTCCTTTGCTTTCAGCTTTCTCTTTTTCCCTATCGGCTCCCTCAAATGGCCTTTTCAACACTCAAAGCCTTCTATTAACAACATCTCACAATAAAATGAATTTCTTCTTCCTTTCTTTTAATTTGTGGTCCTATTTATAGCGACCTTTCATCTCCATGGGTCCTTTCCATGCTATACACTTGTCACTTCACCATTTCGCTGCATTAGGCAGCAAACCCAAGCTCGACATGTAAGCCAGTTGTTACTTTGCAATTAGACATTTTCCTTAAGACGCCAACCTTGTCCTCTTGGAATGCTCAATTCACTTGACCTTCCTCTCGAGAAGCAACAGACATTTAATCTCTTCAGAGAGTCATCTAGTCTATTCAACAGAACACCACGTGCATAAACGTTGGTACCTCTTTTAGCATTACCAACCCAAACGTCTAGTTCTTATTGTCAATGCATGCTTCTTCCTCACCAACCAATCTCATCACGTTGCTTACTCTAACGTGATAGCATTTAGGCTCGAACACTTCTCTTCGCATCTCCTTCTTTCATCGCATCCTTTTTTGCAGAATGCCTTCTATCTACACTAAATCATCAAAATCCTTCTCAACAAGGCTCCTCTTCCACATGACTCCCTTTCGGTTCAAGGCCTCACATTAACTCCCCTATACTGAGATGCAACTCTTTTTCAAATATAATAACTTTAAAGTAACTTAATACAGATGGCTTGAATAGCTTTCTCACATTGCAATTTATCTTACCCTTCTTTACTTGACATTAACGCCTGATCATCTAGAGAAGGGAGAACTTAAAACAAAAGTCAAAGTCTTAGTGAGTGAGAGTTTAGAAATACCATTTTGGGGAATACAATACAATCACATAAATCACTTTTCATTTCATAAACACAAGCTTACAACACCTCATTTCATAAATCACATAAATTACACGTTAGCTTCTTATTCTTTTCCACCAAGAACATGAACTATTCCCTACGTCAAGACTACTAGAATTCACTCTCGTCGGCATCTTGCGTTTAGACTACTGTGATGTTCACTCCAACTACAACATTCAGGAAATTCCTTGATTCATTTCTTGTTGCACAAGCCGTCCACACGTCACCTTTACACATTATGTGCATACCACATAATATCTGCTCACTTGATAAGAATAAGGCTAATGATTTACTCACCCATAAGCAACACAATCATCATATAGAAATCATTAGTTTTCTTTTTTCAAATAACAACATCAAGAGCAACACAACAATATATACATATATAGAATTTATTATGCATAACTACATAATTAGACGGAATACTTTCAAATACATCTTTTTGTTTATTTTACTCATGAAGGTCACTCATAAAAACACTTGATTCACTTCTTCTTAGAATGCCTAGCTTCTCTTCTCTTTTCGTCTAGCTTCCACAACAAAAAGCTCAACACTTCCTTGGCAACTTCACAGAATGACAATACTTTATTTGATCCTTTCATTCCTATTTATACTAATCCATTTAATCGATTCTTCTCTTTACCTATCAATTCCTATTTACAGCTTTACACGGGTTAACTTACTGCTCGTCGAGCCTTGAAACTACTAAAGCTCAACATGTCACCAACGATCAACTTAGGATTAAACCCTTCTCTTCAAATACTAAGCTTATCTTCTTGAAATGCTTAAACTCTTTCTTACCTACCTTCTCCTTACGACAATCTACAAATGCCCAGTTCTTCTCACCATACTTCATCTCACATTATTGCTACGTAGAACGCCTTACTCTTCAGCAAAACACCTGCTTCACAGCAACAACTTTTAGATGCAAGTACTTCTCTCCGTATTGCCTTTCTTTGAAATGCAAGCTTCTTCAAAATTAGAGCTTTCTTTTGAATAATAATTCCTTTCTATTTAGAAAATTCATTCCTTTTCCCAAGGCTCCTTTTCAACAAGACTTCCTTTTAGATTTAGGCCTCACATAATGAGATACAATAAAGGATTGTAATGGCATTAAAACAATAAATGAGAATTGGCCAAAAACTCAAACATAATCCTTAGAATTAAACCACATTCAAGAACAATATAATATCAACAAATAATTAAGCATTGAAGAAGATAAAACAAAGTCTCCCATCCAAGATTGCATGGAGTTTCAATCATACCCAAAACTAGAAAGTACTTAACTAAACACTCGTAATGTGACAAGGTGAGTCTTCAATGTGAAATAAATGAAAATACAAGAAGTTAGGTATTGTGGATGAGGAAAATACAGAGAGAATAAGGTTAAAGGCTCCAAACTCAAACTTAGAATGACATAAAATTGGGAAAATTTGCATTTATAACAATTGTGTTTGGTTATGCTTCCCCAGTGCCTCTATGTCGAAAACAACGCTCTTTGAGCACACAAATCTTCCATCAAGCAAAGCCAAACGCTCTTGAAAGCACGTTGCACTTTGCCCAATGCAAGCTAGAAAATTTTGCATGCCTTCTCTTAATTTTAACCTAATTTCTTCGTTAGAGCTCTAATTTGGTTGACTTTAGTTGCCTTGACATCGTAATGCTTGACTCTACTTCTTGGTTGCTCAATACCTACAAAATAACATATTTAAGTACATTAAATTTATTGATGATCTCAACTTAACCTAAGATGCTAATCTAAATCTTTCACATGTTCAATATTTAATTATTTTAAAAAAGAAAAAACATATTCGACGTTTACTGAAAATAGCGTCTACACTCAAGTTAGTGATTTTAAAAAAACAAAAAAAAATGCATTGCTGAAAGACCTATTAAACAAACTTTAATCGAGAAAGTGTTATGAAAACGAGGCACAATCAGACTTCGAAAACAGAGAAATAAAATATTAAATAATAAAATAATAATATAATATATAAATAAATTAATTAATAGAAATTGGAAAATTAAGAAAATAATTAGGAAAATCAAAATCTCAAATTTCTCCACTTTCTCCAATTTCTCCAATTTCTTTTGATTTCTCTCCAATCTTATCGTGCCTTTACAAATCCACCAAAGCCCTCTATTTATAGGAAAAGTGGCAAGTAGGTGGTGCATTAATTGGCCACTAAGAGTGTATGGATGCTTGAACATGCATGAAGGAGGTGGCTTAATTTGGACACTAAGTATCTATAAGACTAAGACACCTGGCTTGAAATGGGCATCTATATAATTCTCTAATGTTTATAATACTCTCCTTTAGATGCCCATTACATATATGAAATATGCCTCATTAAAACCTTACTAGGAAAAACCCTGTGGGAAAAATACTAGTGAAGGAAAAAGAGTACATATTTCATATATATTTACAAAAATAAAATTTAATCCCCCTTATGAAAACTTCACTTGAGATCTCTGGGTCACCGCATTTCAATGTTGTGCACCAATTTTTCAAAGGTTGCAGTAGGTAGTAATTTTGTAAATAAGTATGCTCGGTTATCCTTTGAAAAAATTTGTTGCATTGTGATGTCACCATTTTTTCAAGATCATGAGTATAGAAAAGCTTCAGTGAGATATGCTTTGTTCTATCACATTTTATATAACATCCTTTTATTTGCACTATATATGTCGTGTGGTCCTCGTATAATGTTGCTGGAAGGAGTTTACTAAAAGATAAACCACATGATTTCAGAATGTGTTAAGTCATCAATATTCACCATATACATTCTCGGCTAGTCTCATGAATAGTAAGAATTTCGGCATGATTTGAAGAGGTGGCTGTTATGGTCTATTGTATCGATCACCAAGGTATAGTAATTTCTCCATATGTGAATAGATAACCTGTATGAGATCTAGCTCTGTGTGGATCAAATAAAAATCCAAAATATGCAAAACCAACTAGGTTAAAATTTGATTTATTTGAATAAAATAATCTCATATCAATTATTTCTAAGAGATGGCAAAGTATATGTTTAATTTCGCTCCAATGCCTTTTTGTTGGCAAGAAACTGTATCTAGCTAATAAATTTACTGAAAATGCAATATTGAGTCTTGTATTATTGGCAAGATACATAAGAGCACTAATTGCACTAAAATATGGTACTTCTGGCCCAAGGAGTTCTTCATTACCATCTCGAGGTCGAAATATATCTTTCTTAACATCTACTGAACGAACTTGCATTGGGATGTTCAATGGATGTGCTTTATCCATATAAAATCTTTTCAAAACTTTTTCTGTATGAGTTGATTGAGGGAAAAATATCTCATCTACTAGATGCTCAATTTGCAAACCAAGGAAAAATTTTGTTTTTCCGAGATCCTTCATCTCGAATTCTTTCTTAAGATACTTTATTTCTTTTGAAAGCTCTTCTAGAGTTCCAATTATATGTAAATCAACATATATAGTTATAATTGTAAATCCTGACTGTGATTTCTTTATAAAAACACACGAACATATTAGATTATTTTGATATCCTTTTTTCAACAAATATTCACTCAGGCCATTGTACCACATTTGTTCTAATTGTTTTAACCCATATAATGATCTCTGAAATTTTATTGAACATAGTTTTCGGGAACTTGATTAATATGTTCAAGTACCTTAAATTCTTGTGAGACTTTCATGTAAATATCATTATAAAGAGATCCATATAAATATGTTGTGACTACATCTATAAAATGCATGTCAAGATTTTCATACACAACTAGGCTGATTAAAAATCTTAATATGACTGCATCCACCATCGGAGAATATGTCTCCTCATAATCAATAACATATCTTTTTGAAAAACCTTGTGCAACTAATCTTGCTTTATATCTTGTAATCTCATTATTTTCATTTATTTTTCTCACAGATACCCATTTATATTCCATAGGTTTGACACATTCTGGTGTTTGGACTACTGGTCCAAAAACTTAACATTTGGAAAGTGAATTTAATTCTGTCTCAAGCTTCTTTCCAAAAAAAAACCAATCTTTTCTTTATTGACATTCTTCAATAGATTTTGGTTCAGAATCCTTATATTCAAATATAATACCAAGAGCAACATTATATGCAGAAAAATGTTGTCAACATGTACATTAGTTTGATTCCATCTTTTCCTTGTCATGATATAGTTTATCGATATCTCATTATTATCCTCAATTGTTTTATTTTCTTCAACATTTTTGTCAGAACTCAAATTTTGATTTCTTTTAGAACATCCACATCCTTAATCGAGTTATTTACTTGATTTCTTTTTTGAGGATTTTTATCTTTCTAGCGTGTTCCAGATTTATTAATGCCAACATGTTGCGTTTGGATATCAATTTTTGATGGGATATTTGCAACTGCTATATATGTAATTTAGTTACTTTCTTTGCATCTACATATGCATCAGGTAACTGATTTGCTATTTTGCAAATGAATTATTTTCTGAACTTCAAGTTCACATTGATCTATACGAGGATCTAAATGAGACAACAATGATACATTTTATGTAATTTTTTTTTAAACTTATTAATTACTTCCCCTAATGTTGGAAAATTTGTCTCATTAAAATGACAATCAAAAGATTGTGTAGTAAATACATTACCCGTCACGTGTTCAAGATTGTTTAATAATTGATGGGGAATCAAATCCGACATATTCCTAGCTTCCTTTTAGGACCTATCTTTGTATGTTGTGGTGGAGCAATTGGAACATATATTGCACATCCAAAAATTCTCAAATGTGAAATACTTGGCTCATGACCATATGTTAATTGTAATGGTGAGTACTAGTGATAAGGTGTGACCTAATATGCACAACTGACGCAGCATGCAAAATAGCATGTCCCTATACAGATGTAGGGAGTTTAACTCTCATAAGCAAGGATCTAGCAGTTAATTGCAAACATAGGGAGTTTAACTCTCATAAAAATGTAGAGAGTTTAACTCTCATAAGTAAGGGTCTAGTAGTTAATTGCAAACGTTTTATAAATGATTATGTTAAACCATTTTGTGTGTGAACATGAGCTACATGATGTTCAACACTTATCCCAATAGACATACAATAATTATCAAATGTTTGGGATGTAAATTCACAACACTATGGAGTCGAATGTTCTTAATCGTATAATCAGGAAACTGTGTTCGTAACTTAATTATTTGAGTAAGTAATTTTGCAAATGCAAGATTCCAACTTGATAATAAGCGACCATCTGCTAGATGCATTTATTAAGACCATAAAATATTTAAATGGTTCACTTGGTGGGTTAATCGGTCCCTAAATATCACTATGAATTCGTTCAAAAAATGTAAGTGATTCAATCCCCACTTTAGCTAGTGATGGTCTAATTATTAATTTGCCTTAAGAGCAAGCATCATATGATAATTTATTAGATTGAAGAATCTTCTAGTTCTTCAATAGATGTCCATGTGAATTTTCAATAATTCTTCTCATCATTATAGATCCTAGATGACCCAATCGATTGTGTCAAATTGTAAATATGTCTAGATTCATGAACTTCAGGTTTATTGTTGCATATGTTTCAATTGCTCGTATATGAGTATATTATAATCCAGAAGATAAAGCAAGCAACATTTCTAATATACGTTTTTGATTTGAGACAGTAGATATAATATAAAAATATTCTAATGCATTTTTCTATCAGTCTCAATATCATGATCATTGTAACATATATCTTTAAAACTCAATAGATTTCTTTTTTATTGACTTGAGAATAATGCATTATCAATTGTGAATTTTGTTCCTCTAGGTAAAATAATATTTGTTTGGGGCTTTTACAAAAACAACAAAAAAAAAAAAGGTATGAAAATAGAGCCCATCACATTTTCTAAATTGCAAAAGTAGCAAATTTAAAAGCAGATAGCCCTCAGATCACTCTTTGATAGCCATCTAACAGTCTTCATATTTGTCATATTCGCAATATGCAAAAACAAATGTGCTATGGGCTATTTTTTCTAAATTTTTTTGTCATCTTATGAAATTTCCCTATCTGGTTTTTCAAATCCTTCAATAAAGTTTGTAAAACCTGATATTGTATTAATTTTTGCTTCCAGCATTGTCAGATTGGAAAAATATTTTTTATTTGTTAATATTGTGTGTGGTTACACTGTCTGCCAAACATAAATCTTCATTGTTCATTTTTAAATCACCCAACGCATGAAAATGATTCATATTTCTTCATTTAAAAGGAAATAACTTAAATAAGTAAAACATACTTGTATATTAATAAAAACAAAATATGAAGAAAGATAACAAAATAACAATATTATTCTAAATATTTTCAAAGTCAAAAGAAACACTCGTTGTTTCATCAATTGTGTCGATTTTCTCTTTAGGAGTTTCAAAGAAATCTATCACATCCAAATTAGTCATGTTGGATGGATCGAATATATCATTATCTTGATAGGCACAATTGGCTTCTAAATTTTTCCCTTTTTTTTTTCTCTAGGAAAGCTTGATATAGGTCAACTAAGTGTTTCGATGTACAGCAAACACGTGACCAATGTCCAGTCATTCCACATTGGTAGCATATTTCTTCATCACTTTTTGAATTCTTAGTTTGTGAAGCTTTCCGTTTATGATCATCGTTCCATGTGGTTCTTTTGAAATTTGGATTATAAGAACGACTACTACGGAAATAATAATTTTTCTTCCTCTTCCACGGTCTATACCTCGACCATGACGTCATCCATGATTAAAATTCACAACATTCGCTTCAGGAAATGATGTTGTTCCAGTTGGTCGGGATTCGTGATTTTCATCAACAACTCGTTATTTTGTTCGGCAACAAGAAGACATAAGATGAGTTCAAAATATTTTGTAAAACCTTTATCTTGATATTGCTGCTACAAGATCATATTCGAGATATGAAAAGTAGAAAATGTTTTTTCCAACATGTTCATATCAGTAATTTTGTCTCCACATAACAACAATTGTGAACAAATTCTGAATAATTTTGAATTGTAATCACTTACTAATTTAAAATCTTGTAGCCTTAAATGTATCCAATCATAACGAGCTTCAGGAAGATGAACTAATTTTAAATGATCATACCTTTCTTTCAATTTATTCCACAATATATGAGGATCTTTCATAGTTAAATATTCTGACTTTAAATCCTAATGAATGTGATGATGAAGGAAAATCATGGCTTTTTCTTTCTCTTGACACTAGTCGTTGCATTTTCTTCTTTAATTGTATTTTCGAGATTTATGGCATCTAGATGCATTTTAGCATCAAGAACCCATGAAAAATAATTGTTATTGTTAATGTAAAGAGTCGTATTCCAGTTTCTTAAGATTTGCCGTTGTAATACTATCATAAAATATTATAGTTATATCAAGAATTTTAATATATATTAAATATGCAAAATAATATTTATTTTATTAATTATAACGAGTAGGAAAAAACTGACACACCATTAGGACCTACCTAGCTTTGATGGAAGAGGCGACTAGAGCTCGTGCTGATAATGTGTTTTGAAAACGAGGCACAACCGAAATACGAAAATCGAGAAAACATAATATTAAAATAATAATATAATAATATAATATATAAATAAATAGAAATTTTGAAATTAAGAAAATATTTTAGGAAAATCAAAATCTCAAATTTCTCACTTTCTCCAAAATCTTTGGATTTCTCTCAAAATGTTGGTGTGTTTTTACAAATCCACCAAAGTCCTCTATTTATAGGAAAAGGGGTAAAGTAGGTGGTGGATTACTTGGCCACTAAGAATGTGTATGGATGCTTGACACATGCATTGAAGGAGGTGGCTTAATTTGGACACTAAAGTATCTATAAAACTAAGATACATTGCTTGAAATCAGCATCTATATAGCAAATATTTATTCGTATAATTATTTTTAGCATATATCGAAATAAAATTGGAAACTCTAAATTTTGTTAGACAATTTTTGGACTGTTTTTGTACCCATACAAAAAGAATTCAGAGATTGAAAGATATAATCTAACATGAAAAAACTAATCTAAATTGGCCAAAATGAGATGGTCTTTTACGTAATCTTTGATTTTGTGTATCCCATCAATTACAAAATACAAGGAAGAAAAAAAAGAAAAATCATTTTCTACAGTGAGTGCAAATGAAAGGATATACAAAAGAAAACAGTTATCAATAAGATGTTTCTTTTTTTAAAATAGAAAAATTTCTTCTTACGAAAACTAGTGATGAAATTTTTGGGTTAAACAAAGAATAGTACAAATGCATTCAAGTATTTGTTTTTTTTTTTCAAAATAACTTGATCAAATGGATGAAACTTCGAGCATAATATGGGTGCACAAATCAATGTCAACACTTAAATATATATATAGTATATACAACATGAATCAAATAACAAGTAAAGTCAGACATATATTGATAGAGATTTGGTTGAATTCGTGATTTATTATTGTTATCTTTGTCTTTCTATGTATGAATGGGACAAAAAGATAAATTTGGAATAGTAATTTGTTCATTAATGAAAATATAATAAATAAAAAAATCAAACTAGTGAATATAGTTAATATATAGAAAATAACAAATTATTACTTTTTTTTCTCTTAGTCCATAGTTTGGTAGAACATGTAAATGTGGTTGTTGAGTTTTTAAAAACTTACCTTCTCAATTTTCAAATTTATATATATAAAAAGAAAAACAGTCTGTTTGATTCCTGACTTTTTTCAAGTATAACTTTTAAGTAATCAAATTTTTAGAATAAGGTTTAAAAGGTTTTTGAAGTATTTTTGTTTATTTCTTTAAAAATATTATGTGATAATTAAATTAGAAAGAAGTATTTGTAGATAGGATCCCTAGATTTATGAGGAGAATACGAATGAGACGATATAACATCTAAATGGGAGTGATTCTAAAGGCATGGAAGTAAGGTTAAGAAAGACTTAAAAAAATTAAGTGTTACTACCTATACCAACAAGATCCATCTTCATTTTTGGTGACTCATAGGAACTTAAAAACTAAGCGTGCTTAGCTTAGAACAATTCTATGTTTGGTGACTTTCTGAAAATTTTTCTAGAAACATGCTTAAAAGACTCATGTTAGTGTATAGGGACTACTTTCGCTCTAATAACTTTTTAAGACAAGTAAGAATATATGAGGAATGTTGGAGATTCATATTTGGAGTCGACCTAGAGTTGCAATATAATTTTAAGGAATTACTGTTCTATTTTTTTAATTTAAAATATTATACGATTATTTAAAATAAAAATATAAAGTAGTTTTAAGAATTTAACGCAACTAACCGGCACAAATGTGTGGTTGTAGATTGAAGACTATTCTATTTATATTTAAAGGGGGAAAAAAAAGGCAAGGAAGCACTTGGAAAACAATTTTATAAGTGTAATGGTAAAAGTAGTTGAGCAATGATTAGAAAGGTGGTGGGGCCTCAATTGTGGGAAATCATGGTGTAGAGTGACACGTGTGTGTGGAGAGAAGGAATATTCAAATTTCAAAGTGAAATTAGTTAATGGGAGGAACTTTCAAGGAAAGTGAGAAGAAACGATAGAAGTGCCCTTTGACTCCATTACCGCATTTCCACGAGAGCGGCCATATGGGGATTGGAAGGTCACCTCGAGTAAGTGGGAATATATTGTTTTAAGAGCAGCCTCACCCCTAAATTAATATTAATTAATTACCATGATATTCTATTTAATTTTAAAAGATAATCCTCAAATATTCTATAGAAAAATGTAATTCGGACTACACTTAACTTTGTCCCGTACTTTACCAAATATCTAACTAAAATTAGCTCAAATAAAATAAATTTTAGAACCATTTTTTAAAATAATAAAATATTAAAACTATTTATAAAATATAGAGAAATTCATCAAATCCTCTACATCCAATTTAAAAATTATGCTACATTTTAAGGGGTTTTTTCAAAAATATAAAAAAGCGACAAAATATTTACACTCTGTAAAATAATTCCAAAAACGGAAAAAACCCATAGGCCCACTATGTAAAATACCAAAAATGTCCCGTCAACTACACTATCATTAACGCGCGCGTAATATATTTATGATTGTTTAGATTTGATTATTGTTTGATACATGATCGTTTCGATATGGCTACAATTTATACGCGATCGTTTAGATATATCTACAATTTATACGCAATCGTTTAAATATGACTACAATTTATACGCAATCGTTCAGGTATAACTACAATTTGTACGCGATTATTTAGATATGGCTACAATTTATCTTTTCAATTTCATCGTTTAATTTTGTTACACGATCGTTTAATTTTGTTACGTTTAAATTTGATTACACGATCGTTAAATGATTTTTTTTTTTTCAAAATTTGGTACACGATCTTTTAGATTTTGACGACGTAAAAAAAAGGAAAAGAAGAAAGACGATGGAAAGAAATCGCAGCGAAAAAAGAAGAGGAAAAGAAGAAAATTGATGAAGAAAGATGATGGAAAAAAATTGCAGAAAAAAAAAGGAAAGAATAAAGACAAAATCGCAGGAGGAAGACGATGAAAGAAATAGCAGAAGGAAGACGAATAACAAAAGAAAGATGGAAGGGCAAACCTGAAATATTTAAAAATGGCTAACTTTATGGGTTTTGTTATACAAGCCGCAAATAATTTGGTGTTTTGTATGTTATGCACGAATATTTTTGTTTTTAACATTTTTTTTAACAAAAGTAAATTATTATTGTTTTGACATGTAATAAAGAGATTGTAAGAAGATAAGTATAATTAAGGCCATATCTAATGATTGCCCTATCTTATTTACTTTTTACCTATGGCAGTACGTGTGTGCATATATTCTTCAAATTTCCTTTCAACTTTTTTTTCTGTTCAAATCATGCGACAACTTTCACAAACAACTTCATATATCTTTATTCTTTTTACATAATATATATTTATTTTAAGAAAAATTGTAACGATCCAGTTTTTTATATTAAACTAAGCTCATTGCTACTTAAAGGAAAATAAAAACTCTTTAAACAAAATGGAAAACAAAACTAACTTTCATTGAAAACCTGAAATGCTTATTATAATTATAAATAGATCAAAGTATATAGAAATAAGATATAAAATAAAATCCTAATTAGAGTCCTATCTGATTTTAAAGAAAAATAATCAAAGAACATAAAAAAAAAAAAAAAAGTACTAAAATCAAAACTGAAAGGTAAAACTGAAAGCAAAACGTTTCCTTATGGCAAGTCGCGGTTACTTCTTGTCATTCGTCAGTTTTCCTCTACATCTGCCTCTACCTTTACATGAAAAATTAAACATAGAAAGAGTGAGTATAAACATATACTCAATAAGGGATTTACTACTAGTCCCACTAGGTGTTTGTTAACTTCTTATTAGAGTTCTATAAAGAAGTTCCCCTAAACTGGCGCGTTCCCAAACACACGCAATCTAATGATCTTGTAGGAACATCTCTGGTCTACGGTGAACCCAATGGAACACCTAGGAAAAAACTGGTTTTCGGTGAACTCGAAGGAACACCTTGGACAAAGTGGTTTTCAATTAACCCAAAGAAACACTTAAGACAATTGAGTTGTAAGTGACCCCGTCATACCACTCATATACATAACATCTTATGATAGACTGATGATCCCTTCGGACCACATAGTCATAAAAAGGTTGTAATCTCGAGGGACACCCATATAGGTACGACCTTAACAGATAAAGCTAACAGAACACCCTATTCATAGCATGTAGCACATCATAACATCATAAACATGACATGAATATTATCGTAATGCTCTCACTCGTGAGATTAATATTTCATGCATTATCATTAACATAACTCAGACATAACTATCAGTCATCAATAACATCATCAATATATTAAGTATTTTAGCTACATCAATGCATAATAGAGAAATCACATGCAAACTCTTAACTTTAGTACAGGGTCTAGTAGGAGAATCTCTTACCTCGAGATTAGCTTAACTAAAAATATTCCTAAAAGCAACAATCAAGCTTCCCAAACAATCAAGTCCTAAACAGTAAAGGAACCAAATAACTAAAATAATAATTTTAATGGTTGCTTAAAGACTCAAAATCAATTTAATACAACTTACCCAATTAGATCTAACCAAGCCTTCAGAAAAATAATCCAAAATTAAATTATTTAGAATCCAAAATTAACATCTCATGGGTATTATCCAAAAGTCATTGAAACTTACCAAAATAGGTGGAAAAAGAACCAAAATAAGCTTGGTGGCTCAAGAACAGCTTGGATAGAGAGGAAGTCGGCTAGGCGGCTTGGGTAAAGAGGAAATCGGCTTGGCTGGGTAGATGGCTTACGTAGCTTGCAAAGGATGAAAGGCGGCTCAGGTTGATGGTAGAGGATAGCTTGCACGAACGATTGGCTCTGAAAGACGTAGCTTGGCTTACACGCACAGGGGCGACTCAACTCATGCTCGAATGCTTAAGGCTTGCGACGAGAGAACGATGGAGGAGAGATCGGCTTGGCAAGGAGAGACGACGACTGCATGATGGAATGACGAAGGAGACACGACGTTGATTGGAAACTAAGGGAGCGGACAAAAATGGTTTGGTTTGAAGAAGCTCGACTTAGATGGGAATGGATAGGTATTGATGGATTGTGTGACGACTTCACGGTGACAGTCCACAAAGGGAGGGAGATGACGTCGACGATTGAACTTGATTTGGGCAGCTAGGGTTTTGTGGGTGTGAGGAAGAAGATGAGTGAATAGTAACTTGCACGCATCTCGATGGCCTTATTTAAATAAAAATAAAAATAATATTATCATTATTTTTATTTTCCTTTTTCCTCGTTCTTTTCAAAATAATGTAATCACATCCTCTCTCTCTTCATTTAATACTTATTAAAACATTATTTTCTTTATCCAAAAATAAAACAAATAATCTTTATTCTCTCTCATCATTACTTCTCCCATCACATCATCCTTTTATCTTTTTTTTTCTCTTCTCCCCACAATAACAATATTCCTTAATTAATTATATTATTTCCATAATATAACTATTTTTATTTTCAATAACTTAATTAATTATATATACAAATATATATAATTACCCATAATCTCATTAATATAAATCAATCAATAACATTCGACTTAAATCAAATCTTTCATAACACCAAAACCTAATTTCTATAGTTAATTAAATATTCATAAAAGAAATATTTAATTAAATCTAATTTCCACAAACCAAACAAATTCCCTAAACCCAATAAATTCAATATAATTAAAATTAAACCAAGTTACCTTACTTCAGGGCGTTACAAAAATTATCTTTTTAGTTCTCAAATTTAGATGAGTTCATGTATTTGGTTTTTAAATTTTGAAAATGTATATTTTTAGTTTAGCTTTATAGGAAAATAGACTCATTTGGTCTCTGAGTTTCAAAATATACATTTCTGATTACTGTGTTTTTAAAAATGGGTTTAAGATCCCAAAAGTATTTTGTGTTTGATTTTTTTAAAAATATATAATATTATATTTTAAATTAGAAAAAAAAAATTAGTGAGTATATTTTTAGATTTTTTTTTTCTAATTTAAGTGTCTTAATAGTTATTTAAAATTAAAGTATAAGGTTATTTGATGGACCTTTTAAACCTATTTTTACAAGGGGTCTTTTTAAAAGTATAACAAAGCGACAAAAATATTTACATTGTATAGAATAGGGAAAAGGTCACAAACTCACAATAGGAAATACAAAAAATGACCCTGGCACCTAGTGCATGTTATATATTTAGTAAACGATCGTTTAGATTTGACTATTTTTTTATACGATCGTTTAGATTTGGCTACCCAAATCTAAACGATTTTTTTTTTCAAGATTATCTGGTACATGATCGTTTAGTTTTAGCTATTCTTTGGTACACGATTGTTTATATTTAATCATTTAAATTTGGGTAGCCAAATCTAAACGATTATTTTTATTTTTTTTACACGGTCGTTTAGATTTGGTACACTATCGTTTAAATTTGACTATCCAATATCCCAACAAATGATTTTCACGCTCTTTTATATTTAGTACACTATTTTGAATCAAATAACATTTTGAAAAAAAATATAAGAAAATTGCAAAAGAAAAGGAAAAATGATGGAAATGTAAAGAAAAATTGTAGAAGAGAGATGAAAAGGAAAAGCAAACAAAAATATTTTAAAAAGAAATTGCACGATGGAAACAAAAAAAAATTACAGAGTGAAAGAGAAGAAAGACTATAAAAAGAAAACGCAAACCTGAAATATTTTTAAAAATGGCTAGCTTCATGGACTTTTTTCATTTTGTTACACGGGCGGTAAATATTTTGCTAATTTGTTATATTTATGAAAATTAACATTTTTAAAACACAACACACACATAAAAAGGTACATTTTCCTTTAGTCAAATATTGCAGGATATGGTGATTTAAAAAACATGCTAAATATAATAACATGATGTTGACAACAATGGGGTACAAAAAATAATTGAATGCTAGGATTTTTGTTGAAATATTTGATTAGTTGTACTCATTGCTGCAGTAAAATTGGAATTTCCCTACCATTTAGAAGCGACAATAATTAAAGTTCATGAGAACTATTGTGTATTGTAGTATCCTGGAAAATATGTGATTATTATTAATAAATACTGAAAAATTATATAGGGTAGTTCCAAGTATAACAATAAGACTCTTATAACCAAGAATTTAAGATGACTTGCTTGCAACATTTTGGGCACAACTATCCAAATATATGTCAATGTCATGCATAAGACAATCAGCAAGAGTGCTAGTCGTATTTAATAGAAGAGTAAGAATAACCCGAATAACCCTAAACGCGAACTACTCAACCCATATAATATGGGGTGGGTTGAAATTTTGGTTTTTTTTCGGGTTGGTTGGATCTTGGGTTGTGGTTGAAAAATTCGGTTCAACCCAACCAAATATAATATATATAAGGGGTCTTTTAAAAAATATAACAAAGCGGTAAATTATTTACATTCTATAAAACAATTTCAAACACGAAAAAGGTCCACAGGCCCACAATGTAAAATACCAAAAATACCCCAATAAAAGCGTGACTAATCGACCATGTATGTAAGTATAAAAGATCGAAAACGATCATCTACACGATTGTGTAAACAAAGTTACAATTGATACACGATCTTGTAGATTGCCATAGATATAAACGATCGGATAATAAGCGTTAAACGATGATGAAAAACTTAAGATGTAGACGATCACATACAGTAACTTCAACGATCGCCGCATATGTGCGTCTAATTCTATATGTAAGTATAAACGATTGTTTAGAGAAACGAACACCAATTACTCATAATTACAAAAATACCATTGAAATCAATGCGCTATAAAAAGGAGAAAGCACTTGCTAGGACTTTTCATCTTCTTTATAATCCTTTGTCTTCTTCACTTTATTTTCCTCGTGCATCTTCTTCGTTAATTGTTTTTTTCTTCGTAACTTCTTGAACAGAACTTTCGAAATTCTTCTTCGTCTTGTTCTTTACCTTCCATTCTCATCAATCTTAAAAAATTTGTTTCTGACATTCTAGTTGTTGGTCAATATTTTGTTTCCACAACCAAATATATCTTAATCTATTTTGATCTATCTCCATCATCTATCTCTACCTATCACAATCCATCTAGCATACAAAGATGTCTGAATCTTTATTCATTATATTTAATTGAATAATCATTAGTATTCTTTGTAACATAACCTTAATTTTTTTTCATATAAATAGATGGTGAGCAAGAAGCAAGTAGCATCAAGTATCAAACCAATGAAATCTAAAGGAAAGACAAAAGAAAGAAAAATTAAAAAAGAAAAAGAAATGAAGGTAACAAACTAAAATGTGAATATCTGTCAGTATAGTATTCTATCTTTATCTATATTTGTGTATCTTTGTCTGAATAGGCTAAGTATTTGTGAATCTATTAAAACTAGCCCTTGTTTGTAACATACTATTTATTATATCTTTACAATAGGTGAAACAGCATCCAAATAACATTATTATGGAAGATGAACAAAAAAATCTTAAAATTATTGTATACTATAGTTTAGAAACATTGAATCAGATCAAATAAAAAATAGACCAAACAATACTTTCTTGAGTTTTGATGAACAGCCCTTTTGGCGAGTTCCTTAAAATTAAAATGGCTAAAATACCAACATAATTCTTGAATTTCTTAATAAGGAAGCAATGGCATACAAAAAAAACTCAATGTCCTTGCTTTCAACTTCAAAGGATACATAGCGGAATTTGAGTTGAAAGAATGTTGTTTGATGACTAAATTAAAAGGCCACAAATTTTCAGAGTTAAATCTAGGAGAAAGAAAAGAAAATGGTCTGAAAAATGTCATTTTCCCTCATGAAGACTTCATAAAAAAAAGAGATATAGAAAGAACTTTCAAAACATTACGTAACGAGGAAGACTAATTGAAGGAAAAACTAGTTAACCTCTATATCTTAGAAGCGTTTTTAATTCCCAAGCAACAACACAACCATATAAATCTCCAACATCTAGACATATTGGATCATGAAGAAACCTTCAAAAGACTATCCATGGGGGAGATTATCATACATCCTAACATATCAATTCTTCAAGAAAGCATCATACAGCGACAAGGATGTTGTATACCTTTAAAAATTTCCTCTAGCTTTAGTCTATTGAGCTTTTGAGACAATACCAAGACTTTTCAGTTTAGATGTTAGGTTTGGAAGAAAGCTTGGAATTGAAGAGCCAACAATTCTGACATGGGAATGTTTGAAGTCAAATGACTTGAGGACTCTAAACATGAACATTTTTTATTCTGAGAATGTTAGTAAATTTAGAGCATGTTCTATATATGTTTATGATCTAGATAGACAATGAAAGATTTCTATCCATGTCTATCTAGAATAGATGATGATAAAAATCTATCACTGTTTATCAATACATTTGCCACTTTTTCACTAATAATCTAACTTCATTTTACTTGTAGTTCTCTATGACACCACGAGATTCAACAGAAGAAGAGTTTACATGTAAAATGTATAACTACATCGTCTAAATAATATCCTACACGATCATGTAACTTGTATAACATCATCGTTTATATGTAAATGTATAACACATCGTTTAAATAATATACTACATGATCGTATAAACATATAACATGATCGTTTAACATTATATCCTACACATTTGTGTAATTTGTATAACAACATCGTTTACATGTAAAATGTATAACAACATTGTTTAAATAATATCGTACATGATCGTGTAAACATGTCACATGATCGTTAACATTATTAGTAACATGATCATTTAAAGTTGTAGAAGATTGATGGTGTTGGTTAAACACCAACGTGATAGAGATTAAACGAGCAGGGCAAAAGAAAGACCGAAATTTTACCCTAATTGCAATTAATTAACAATAAACCCTAAACCGAAATAAGGTTAAATAAATGGTTTTTTAAGAAAAACTTACATTCGAAGCTCCGATTGATGCTTGAACCACAACTAGGGTTGACCTACTATCCTCCAGACTCAAAACTGGGTTGTGGGACCCGTTGGATGAATTTAACCATAAGAAAGAATAATAAGTATTTGTATAATAAACATACAAATATATTAAACTAGGGCACATGCCCAATAAATCTCCCCCTTGTCTTAGTTTACAAACATCGTTGACCTAAATTCTGTAGGTGGCCCTCAAACACTTTAGCCGTGAGGACTTTTGTAAAAGGATTAGCAATGTTTTGCTCTGATGATATCTGGGTCACTACAATGTCACCACGATGTACAATTTCCATGATAAGATGGTACTCGCATTCGATATGCTTTTCCCGTTTATGGCATTTAGGTTCTCGTGAATTTGCAGCTGCACCACTGTTGTCACAGTTTAAAGTGATTAACAGATGTATATTTGGAACAATTTCCAGATCTATCAAGAATTTTCTTAGACATACTGCTTCGCAAGCTGCTACATATTCAGCTTCCATTGTGGAGTCGACTATACAAGTTTGTTTTATGCTTCTCCATATTACTGCTCCTCCATTTAAAGTGAATATTGATCATTGATGTAAACTGTTTAACATCTTTATTCGTTTGAAAATTAGAATCAAGGTACCAGTAATGATCAAATCCTTAGTACCATATACGAGCATGTAGTCTTTTGTTCTTCTAAGATATTTTAGAATATTCTTAATGGTTGTCCAGTGATCACATTCGGGATTCGACTGATACCTACTGATCATCCCTACTAAAAACAAACATCAAGTGTAGTACATAACATTGCGTACATCAAACTTCCAACAACGGAAGCATAGAGAATTTTTCTCATATCCTCAACTTCTTGAGGTGTCTTAGGACATTGTTCCTTTGACAAATGAATTATATATTTGTATGGCAGAAGACCCTTTTTGGAATTCTGCATTTTATATCTAGATAACATTTTGTCAATATAAGATGCTTGAGACATAGCTAGTGTTCTATTTTTACGGTTCCGAACAATTTGGATTCCAAGAATCTATTGTGCATCTCTCAAATCTTTCATTTGAAATTGTGTAGCTAGCCATTTCTTGATATCAGTAAGATAACCTACATCATTCCCAATGAGTAGAATATCATCTACATATAATACTAAGAATGCTACAATGGAATTGACGACCTTTTTGTAAACACAAGGTTTGTCAACATTTTGTTCAAAGTCATAAGACTTGATCGTAGTATCAAATCTTATATTCGAGGATCTACATGCTTTCTTTAAACCATAAATGGATTTTTGAAGCTTACAAACCTTTTGTTCTTGACCCTTTTTTATAAACCCCTCTGGTTGAGCCATATAGATGCTCTCTTCAAAATTTGCATTCAGAAAAGCTGTCTTGACATCCTTCTGCCAAATTTCATAATCATAAAAAGTGGTGATGGATAAGAGTATTCTAATTGACTTTAGCATGGCAATGGGAGAGAAAGTTTCTTCATAGTCCACTCCCTCTTTTTGGGTATAACCTTTTGCCACAAGTCGAGTCTTAAAAGTCTGTACATTACCGACTTTGTCTCGTTTTCTTTTGTAAATCCATCTACAACTAATAGGTTTTACATCATTTGGTTGATCTATTAAAGTCCAGACAGAATTGAAATATATAGACTCCATTTTGAGGTCCATGGCTTTGATCCATTGGTTATGGTCTATATCATTTATTGCCTACTTATAGGTTAATGGATCCTCTATGACATCATCAGGTATGACGACTTGAGTTTCACTTAAATCCAAGTAACGATCAGGCTGATAAACAACCCGCCCACTACGTCGAGGCTCTCTTAACTCTTGAAAAAGATGTGTTTGATAAGATTTCCTAGTTTTATCAACTACTTTAGTGGATGAACTAGGTTTATCTGTAGTACTCTGGGAAATCTCTTTTAATACTAGTTTACTACAAGGTTGATGATTCTTAATGTGGTCTTCTTCTAAGAATGTGGCATTTGTTGATACAAATACTTTATTTTCTTAAGGATCATAAAACAAACCACCTCTAGATTTCTTTGGACAACCTATGAATAGGCATAATTTTGAACGATGTTCCAATTTTTTAGGATTTTGCACTAACACGTGTGTCGGACATCCCCAAATTTTAAAGTGACATAAACTTTCTTTACGCCCTTTCCATAGCCCATAAGGTGTTTCTGAAACACTTTTAAAGGGAACGTTGTTCAAAATATAGACAACTGTTTCTAAAGCATATCCCTAAAAGAAATCTGGTAGCTGAGCAAAACTCATCATAGAGCGAACCATGTCTAACAAGGTTCAGTTTCTTCTTTCTGATACACCGTTCTACTGAAGCGTACTAGGTGCAGAGAGTTGTGACTGGATTTCATGTTTTATTAAATATTCTTGGAATCGTAAGTACAAATATTCTTCACCTCGATTTGATCGAAGTATTTTTATTGTTTTACCTAATTCATTCTCAACTTCAGGCTTATATTCTTTAAATTTTTCAAAAGAATCAGACTTGTGATGAATTAGATAAACATGACCGTACCTCGAATAATCATCAATAAAACTAATAAATATTCGTACCCTCTCCGAGCTTTCACGTTCATTGGTCCACAGAGGTTCAAACGTATGGGTTTTAAAGGTATTTTGGCTCTGAGACCTTTTCCAGTAAAAGATCTCTTGGTCATTTTTCCTTCAAGACAAGATTCACAAGGAGGTAAAGAGTTATCTTCTAACTCACTTAGAAATCCACTTTTAACTAATCTCCCAATCCTATTGAGATTTATGTGACCAAGTCTCAAGTGCCATAAATAGGCATTAGAAGAAACATTTTGTCTTTTATTCTGAGTTTCGGTTGTTCTAAACATTTCAATTTTTAAGATAAAATTTGCTCGTGTTGTCTTAACTTTATAAGTTTTTTCCATGTATAGCAGAACAGACTTGGATACCTTTATAGAAAATGAATGCTTCATGAATTTCAAAAGATATTCTATACATGTGTTCCTAAATATAAGAAATAGATATTAAATTTCTTTTCATTTGTGGTGCATACAAGACATTCTTTAGTATGATATATCTATTTCCAAAATACAACTTTAGATCTCCCACTGCTTCAGTTGAGATCATCTCTCCTGTTCCAACCTTGAGAGTGATCTCGCCTTCTGAAAGCATTTTCCAAGAACTATTTTCCTGAAATGAGAAGCAAATATGATCATTGGCTTCTAAATCTAATATCCAGGTTTAATTTTCATATTCCACTAAACATGTTTCAACAACTAGTAAATCATATTTACCTTGCGTTTCCTTCTCTGCCTTTTTCTCTGCAAGGTACTTTGGGCAATTTCTAAACCAGTGCTCGTTCTGGCCACAGTGGTAACACTTGCCTTTTTCTGCAGCTTTCTTTCCCTTGTTCTGTTTGGGAATCTTCCCCTTTCCCTTCTTTTTTATTTAAGGATTAGGTTTTGAGGGTCCAACTTTGATTTTAGAGGACGATCCTCTTGAAAATTTTCTTTTTGTCATAGCAATATTTGCTTCCACTTGCTTTCCCTTACCCATGGTAAAGGTCTGGAATCGCTAGAGCTCATTTAGAAGGATTGTCAGATTAAACTCTATCTTGTTCAGAGACGCATTTGTTTGAAATGGTATGAAGCTCTTCAAAAGAGACTCTAAGATAAAACTAACTTTATTAGCCTCGTCATTGGCACCACCATTTACTTTGGCGATGTTGAAGTGCATCATTATGTCCAAGACATGTTCTCTAACAGAGTTCCCCTCCTTCATACGCTTAGTGTAAATGTATTTGATTGCCTCGTGTCTTAGGGACCATTCTGGTTGCCCAAACATTGCCCTTAATGGATCCATAATTTCTTTAGTCGTGGCTAAGGATTCATGTTTCTTTGCCAGAATATCAGACATGCAGGCAAAAATGTAAACACGGGCTTTTTCATTAGCCTTTACCTATCGATCATATGCTTCCCGACTAGTTCGGTTAGCATTAAAGGCGAGGTTTTGAGGACATTCCTCAGTTAAGACAAATCTTAAATCGTTAACTACTAGTATCGTGTTAAGATTTGATTTCCATGCCACATAATTATTGCTTAAGTTTTTCGAAAGCTAACAGTTGAACTATTGAGCTATTCATACTAAAACATATTATTTTTAGAAATAAAACTATAATCCTTTATAAACCAATCTAATTTAGCAATTACTAATAATGTACCCTTCATTATTTATGTTTTGCAACGATATTTCAAAGGTTTAGAATAACCTCCATCGAAGGGCAGTCGATTATGCCTCCTTCGAACCAAGACAATCTTGTATAGATGCTAACTCTAGAATAACTTTTATTCTTTATAACATTTAGTTATCGCTTCTTTGGTTAAGAATATACTAACAACTTAGTAATTCTTGTAAGTGTAACCCGCCATTTTTGGATTTCAAAGATTAGAATCAATATGCTCCCGAAAGTGAAAAGACAATATGAAAACTAATCTAAGAAAAACTATCCATCTTAGGAGTTCGTAGTGTCCTGAATCTTATAATACAACCCTCCGAAGGGAATGTCGCTTCAGAGCAGAAAAGCAGGCACATTATAGGAATCTCACAGTGCGACCTAATGGAAGAGACCGTGGGATGTGTTGTCACAAATCCCTTACCCACTTACTATGAACTACTTCCTTTATTCACCTTGATCTTGATCCATGCAAACACTTTCCGAAGGGAGTCCGTTCCTATGCACGACACAAAGCCCTGCATGAATTTCACGATGTGAACTATTAGGGACGCTAGAGCTAAAAGTACACTACTTCTCTCTAGTTTAAGTGTTCTATAATGATTTTAAGGGTATTTAAAACTTCAAAATTATATTTCGGCTAACTTAAAAAAATCCTAAGTCTAGGTGAACCATCCGAGCATAACTTATTATACTGGATTTTAACCTACGATGTCTAGGTAATAAAAAAATTTCATTACCTTACACCTCTCATGCATGCTCATAAAACTAGGTTAACTAGGCTCAAGAACTGATTACAATCTCCAGGTAGGAGGTGTTCCACAAACCATCAACTTAAGAATCTCCAACCTTAGTTATCTTATCTGATTTGTTTACAAGATATCGACCTAATTCTATGAAATTTGGAAGATATATTTTTAACCTAGGTGAACATGCATCTTATATTTGTTATAGATTTGAAACGTCTAATTCATTTTATAACACTTAAAAAAAACTTAGACAAACCTATAACATACATCTAACAATATATAACCATTATATAAAGAAATTAATTAATATGGATTTAATTTATTTAACTTTCAATTAAATCATATTTAATTTAATTAAATAAATTACTATTAATTAATTAATTAATTAATTAATTTTATTAAATCATATTTAATCAAAATTAATTTAATTAATTAAACAATTAACTTAATCATATTAATTAATTAACATGCATACTATACGTTATAACCATTATAACATACATTAAATGCATGAACATGTTAACCTTTGGTGGGATTTTAAATCTATATGGCATACATTATGCACGTACGATTAAACATTAATTAAAACATACATCATATGCATAATTAATTAAACACCCTAAAATGAACTGGTTTTGGCTCCTAAATTAAGCTAAATACTAAATTATTACAATAATAATTTGGTGGAGTACATAAACTACTCCCGAACAACTCGAACCGGCTGCAAAACCATCAAAACTGCTTGAACCAGCCCAAAAAATCCTTAAACCGGCCTAAAATCCAACCATTGGGCTTGAACCAACCCAAAACTACCATGAAAATGGGCCAGACACCCGCGGGTCGAACTAGGTTAGGCGGAGCATTCACATGGCAACCACACGGACGCAGGGCAGAAATCGAGTCGTACCCAGTTTTCAGAATGGGTCGGATGCAGAGAACGGCGCGCGGGCCCTGGGCTGAAACAAGTGGGTCGCGCGTAAACTTTGGGTCGGGCGATTAGGATGGATGCGCAGGCTAGGTCAAACAGGCTACACGCAAGAATGGTCGAGCTTGGAGAGGGGCGGCTTGAAATTTGGGTCGAGTCTGGGTGTCCAACCGGGTCTGTCTTCAATTTTCTTTAAATATTTCAGCTTTTCTCTCTCCTGGTTGAAGCAATTACAACCTAATTTCCAACTCTAATGACCAATAAATTTACCGACCCTTTGCAATAATAAAATAAGCTTCAAACAAGCAAATTTACAAAAATTATTACGAATTTAAACCTAATTTAGAGCCAAAACAATAATATATCCATTTTAGTTTATCATGACAATTTATCAAATAAATTGACAATACCCACCATATGCAAATGAATAAAATTTAGCATGCTCTGATACCACATGATAGAGATTAAATGAGCAAGGCAGAAGAAAGACTAAAATTTTACCCTAATTGCAATTAATTAACAATAAACCCTAAACCTAAATAAGGTTAAATAAAGGATTTTTTTAAGAAAAACTTATGTTCGAAGCTCCAATTGATGCTTGAACCACCACTAGCGTTGACCTACTATCCTTCGGACTCAGAATCGGGTTGTGGGACTCGTTGGATGAAGGAAACTAGGAGAGAGAAAAAAGATGGAAAATATATGTATAAGGGTTTGGATTTTAATATTTGATTTTTGGAAAACCAAATAGAAAATATGACAGCCCAATGCTGTTTCAGAAAAAAAATGTCAAGTCCTTTTCTTGAAGCCTTAAAAGCCTAATTTATAGAGAATTTACATGCAAGGTTGCATGTGCATGCAAACACATGGGCCAACAACACATAACCCGCTAACCATTAGTGGGCTTAATGTCTTCATAGTTTGCTAACACTAGCCCACTATAGTTAGTGGGTTCATCCAACAAAATGTTGGATTTTTCCACTAACTTTGGTCAAAGGGTAAAATTGTCATTCGGTCCAAGTCAAACTTTGACTTTTCAAACCAAAAAGTCAACATTTTGACTTTTTACAATTTTTTATCCGTCTTGACTAATTTTGACGTTTCGAGCATGAAACCGCATTAATTTTCTCTAGATTCAAATCACATTTGAATATATTGCAAGTCAAGTTTCACTTTTCAAAAGTTAAAAGTCAACATTTTGACTTTTTACAACAATGGCTATTTCCATCTTTTTCGAGCTTCCGAGTATGAATCCATATTCATATCTTTAATATTTAAATCCCATTTAAGCATAAAGCTCTATTAGTAATCTAAAATTGACAGCTATAGCACATATACTTGTTGGTTTCTCTCTCCTCTTCTATTTCAAACAATTCGACTCATTCCATTATACTGTTATAAGTTTATTCCATATGAGCTAGCAGGGGAACCTAATGAACCTATAGATCATGGACTCCAACGATTCGAGATTAATAGACTAAACACTTTTATAACGAGCTAATCAACATTCGTTAACTAACGGATCATTCTACTAAAGTCCCATAGTTGCACTCCCCTCACAATAGATATATTTGTGTCCATTTGATATAACCATGATCGGTAAGTTAATCCTTCACAGGTTGTTCGTGAGCTTGGTTAGGTCTAAAAGTACCCCCAAGACTATATGTTTCTCCTTAAGTCCCACTGATCCACTATTGAACAATTGGTTTAAGGTACAACCTATAAACCGAATCCCTCTCGGGCCAATGAAAGGGTGGGGACCCTTTGTTCAAGACTTGGATATAGTCCTTAAGGTAAAAACCTATCTACTAACCCTAAAGCAGGTAGGAGTGAATTCTGTCTTGCACCCTATGTTTCCAACTATCTACCCAATCTTACCCCTGAAATGGAAGGCTTATTGGGCCAACGCTAATGAGTTGACCTCACATATACAGATCTAAGGATAATATCGGGTGAACAGAAGTTCACAATTAGCTTAGGATTAAGATTAAGTTACCTAGGTCATCAATAATCAAGATAGTTAGTTTAAACAGTAAACGACGTTATAACGTAAAAGTGACTATTTCATGGTTATGTCTTATGCAAACCTTTTACATAGGATGCCCCCACTTTCATGTCTCTACATGAACGATTCAGGATTACATCGTTTGTATTAACTACAAAGCGGGATGCATCCATAGTATCTCTGAATAAGGCGCCCAACATTTATTCATATACTATAGACTATTTAGACTATTTACTCGAACTTAATCCATGTTTATGTCTCTACATAAAGTTTAAGTTTACTTAAAAATAGCCTTGGAATCTTAGTCAACGATCGTTTACGTCTATCATGGCGACTATATGAAGAGATTAAGGCCACGTGGAGACCATGCGAAGAGTTTGGTGTTTTTATGTGTTGTAAATAATCACTTAATTCGCATGTATTAGCCTTTCACCGATTAATGCCAAAAAAAAAAAAAAAAAACTCTTCATTTTTTGATCCTTCATCTTCAGTTACAACTCATGCTCCCAATCAATTAGGTTTAGGATTTACAAACTTTTCCTCTCGAACATTTATCTCTCTTAAAATGTGATTCAAGATGTTGATATTTCAACCGTGAACAACAAGATCGAAAAGAAGAAGGAAAAAATGTGCAAGATGTAGATGGGTAGGAGTAGACGGTAGGTTTGACAAAGGAAACTATGATGGTGATTCCAAATATGTCTATAAAAGACAATGGTAAGCTCTTACCTACTTCCTTTATTTTGAATCCTCTCCCAACTTCAGAAAACGGTGGTCTTGGTTGAAGTGCGTGTACACCTTTTTCAATGGGTTACAAGCTTCTAAAGCCAGATGGGAGTGGATGGAAGGTGTGTTTAAGAAGGGAAGATAAAGGGCTCAAAACTCCTTTGTTTCTGGTTGAAATGATTGTATACCTTTTCGATAGATTACAAGCTTCCAGAACCAGATGAAAATAGATGGAACATGGGTTTGACAAAAGGAAGATAATGGCTCAAAAAATCTTGTATTTCTATTTCAAAAACATCTAGTATTTTACAAGCTTCCAGATCCAGATGTTGTGTCAAACGTTTACAATTTTTCAATATGTATTTTACAATATCGTTTACAATAAATGTATAAACACTTTTGAATATTTCTCTGTATTACACTTATTGAACATTAACATGTGGTAATATATTGTAAAACAATCGTTTAAAATAAGGAATATAAACATTCGTTTAGATCATTTGGATTTTATTATCAGATCGTTTACTTATATAAATATTCGTTTTTAGAACACCACATGATCGTTTGTGACTAACGTACCAATCGTTCAAATGTTATTAAATGATCGTTTACATGTAATGATAAGATCTTAGACCTACTATCCCTTTAACAAAATTGCACAATCATTTAACATATATTTCCATCATGTAAAACATATAAAATGATCATCTAGATTTACTAGCACGATCATGTAGGTTTAACAATACATTCATTTACATGTAAATTAAAGATCGTTTACATTACAATATATTACAGTATCGTCTAGATTATTGCATTATCTTAATCAATCATTTATCCTTATCGTGTAGTAAATATGCTGACATGTTAATGAAAGTGATTTAAGTTATAAAATTAAGGGATTAAGGTCACGTGGTGACCATGTGAAGAGTTTAGGGTTTGTGGATGAAAAAAGTCAATACGCATGTTGTAAATAAATACTTCACATTTATTAATCTGTCTGGGAGTATAACAAAAAAAAAAAAAATCTTCCCTTTCCATTCCATCATCTTCCTTTTATTACCAAATCGTTTACTTACATAAACGATCATTTATACAACACTACACGATCGTTTATGACTAACAACCTAATCGTTTAAAGTTTATATGCAATAACAGGATCATTTAGACGTACTCAAAGATCGTTTTGACATAACTACACAATCGTTTAACATATATTACCATCATGTAAAACGTATAACATGATCATTTAATATTATTACCTTCGTTTAAGACGTAAGAGAGGATTGTGTAACTTGTATAACAACATCGTTTATATGTAAAATGTATGACATAATCGTTTAAATAATATCATACACGATCGTGTAAACATATAACATGATTGTTTAACATATATCCTACATGATCGTGTAAACTGTATAACAACATCGTTTACATGTAAAATGTATAACAACATCGTTTAAATAATATCCTACATGATCGTTTAAAATTATTAGTAGCACGATCGTTTAAAGTTGTAGAAGATCGATGGCATTGGATAAACACTAACAACCGTCTACGTCTATCGTGGTGACCGTATGAAGAGATTAAGGCCACGTGGAGACTATGCGAAGAGTTTAGTGTTTTTGCATTTATTAGTTTTTCACCTATTAACACAAAAACTCTCTTTGTTTTTCAATCCTTCATCTTCATTTAAAACCTATGCTCTCATACCATTAAGTTTAGGGTTTCCAAACTTTTCCACTCAAACATTTCCCTCTCTTAAAATGTGTCAAGATGCTGCTATTTCAACCAAGAACATTAAAATCGAAAAGAAAAAGGAAAAAGCATTGCAAAATGCAGAAGGAAAGGAGTGGACAGTAGGTTTGACAAAGAAAACTGTGATGGTGATTATGAAAATGTCTAGAAAAGACTATGGTAAGCTCTTATGTCCTGTGTTCTTGGTTGAAATTTGTGTGAACATTTTTTTATGGTGTGATTGTAACGACCCAACTCCTTATACTAAGTCGAAACCATTAAAAATTTTAAAAGATAAATAAAATTTGTAAATTTTGGATAAAATGAAACAAAACCTAAAAAAAATTTATTTAAAAACCTAAACAAATGCAATTATAGATAAGTGAAAAAAAATAAAATCCTAACTCGGGCCCTATCTAATTTTAAAGAAATAAAATAACGAATAAAGAGTAGACTAAAATGCAACGTTAAAGTCTGAACTACGACATGAAGCGGAAGCATAAGATCCCTATGGCTCGCCATGGTCACTTCTGCTCGCTCGCCAGCTTGCCCTTGCCCTTACCTCTACCTCTGCCTGAAAAATGAAATGAAAAAAGTGAGTATAAAATACTCAGTAAGGGACCCACTACTAGTCTCGCTAGGTGCCTGTTAACTTCCTATTAGAGTCTTGAAAATGGTACCCAAGAACTAGCACGTTCCCGAACACGTGCAACATGTGATCCCGTAGAAACATAATCTGGTCTTCAGTGAACCCAAAGGAACACTTAGGACAAACTGGTCTGTAGCGTACCCAGAGGAAACACTAAGACAATCAAACTGAGAGTAATCTCGTCGAATCACTCGAATCATGTCTATATCAATGTCAGACTAACGGTCTCGTCGGACTATGCAGTCCTAAATAGGTGGTGATCCCGAAGGACACCCATGCAGGTATGACTCTAAAAGGATAAGCTAACATATACCCTAACTATAGCATACACGAAACATAGCATCAACACATCATCATGTCACATCATACCATCATGTCAAATCATATCATCGTGTCATATCATATCATCATGTCATATCAAATCATCATTAATTGCCATGTCGTTATGCAGTCTAGTCATCAATGTGCATAACTAAGAATATATGCGATCTCTTAATTCTACTCGTAGGTCTAGTAGTAGAATCTCTTACCTGGAGGTTTGCTCAACGAGTTCTAACAGTAAAATCACGCTTCCCAAGCAGCGAAAGTCCTAAATGGTCAGGAAACCACAATTTAATAATTTAACCCTCAATGAATTTAGGTCCAAAAATTCATTTGAAGTAATTTAACCCAAGATCAAAGCCGAACTCGGTTTGGACTTAGTTGGACAAATTCCCAACTCGGCTTCCAATTAACTATAGTCAATTTAATCCAACAATTAACTTAGTTAGGGTCAAAATAAACCTTAGTTGGGTAGACTAAAACCAAATCAAGCATACCAAGGCTTACCAAGGAAAATAGGTCAAAAATAGGGTTAAAAGAGGCTGGCAGCTTAACTGGCTCGATTGGAGTGGAAAAACTAGCTGGTGGCTTGACTGGAGGAAGGGATTGGCTCGGCTGATGGTTGCGAGCGCAGGTACGGCTAGCGTAGGCTCACGCGGACGGCTTGGCAGACGGCTCGGCTGATGAACAGGCGGCTCACGCGGACAGCTGGGAGCTTGCGGAACAGCTGAAGGTGCGGGTCAGGTTCCTGGGTTTGCACATGAGGGGCGGCTGGAGGCGCGGGTCGGGTTCCCAGGTTTGCGAATGAGGGGCGACTGGAGGTGCGAGTTCGACGAGCGTTTCGCTTGGGAGCGATCGGTTGGGTAGGCGACGCGACTCGGTTATGCGACGGATACAGCGACGACTGACGAAGCTTCATGGGGGCGGCGCTTGGCTGGAGAACAACGGATGGAAGCGGCTACAGACAGAAGAGCTGCGGCACCGAACGACGAGCAAGTCCGACGCACCAACGGCTACTGGCTCTGACGGTGTTGCTTCGGCTCAGAGCTGCGAATGGAGGACGATGCGGCGACCGACGGCGGCGGCTTGGGTTTTCAAAAATTTAGCGTTTGCTCTCTTTTTTTTCCTCAAAGAAGAAGATTATGAATTTTATGGTGCACGGATCCCAATGGGCTTTTTAAACACAATTAAATTCCAATATTATTTTCTCTTTTCTTTTCCTTATCTTAATTCCAAAACAAACCAATCTTCTTTCACCTTATTTAAATCTCACCAAATCTCCCTTTTTCTCTTTTTTTTTTCTTTTCCCCAAATAAATCACATAATCTCCCTTCTCAACCAACCAATCATCTCTATCTACAAACAATATCTCTACCAATTTTATTATCCTAATCAAATAATTATATTATCCTCAAAACTTAATTAATTACACAACCAAATATAATTAATCAAGTTTCCCCAAATACATCCAAAATTTCAATAACTACACTTAAGATAATAAAATTAAATTCCAATTTTGGGGCGTTACAGTGATGTATACATACATTTTGTCCATAAAAATTTACGACAGTGGGTATGACAAAGGAAGATAATGGCTCGAAAAATCCTATGTTTCTACTTCAAAAACATCTAGTATTTTACAAGCTTCCAAATCCAGATTCTATACATGAACATTTACATTTTATGGATGTCTATTTTACTTGTTCTGTAATATTTACATGTAATAACGTTTACAATAAATGTATAAGAACTTTTCAACATTTCTCTCTTTTATACTTGTTAAACATTTACATTTAATAATTTTGGATTAATTACGTGATCGTTAACTTGTATAACATTATCACTTATATGTTGTAAACGGTCATTTAAAATAATTAACACTATCGATTAGATGTTGTAAAATGAACGTTTACAATAAGTAACATTATTGCTTAGATGTTATAAACGATCATTTAAAATAATCGTTTTGATGTTATTAAATGATTGTTTAGATAAAATTACTAGATCATCCACCTGAATGAACAACAATTGTTTACGGCAACGACAAGATCGTTTACGATTTAGGGTCTAATGTTTATCATTTAGACGTATTCAAAGATCATTTTGACTGAAATAAACAATTGTGTAGATTAATTAGCATGATCGTTTAGAGTGTATCATTTATGATGAATGATGCGATCGTTTATATTTAATTACACGATCGTTTAATATATATTAATTGATAAGTGTAAACGATCATTTACACTTATCGTTTACAAAAACATGCTGACATGTTAATGAAAGAGATTTCAGTTATAAAATTAAGGGATTAAGGCCATGTGGTGAGCATCTGAAAAGTTTAGGGTTTGTGGATGAAAAAGGTCAATACGCGTGTTGTAAATAACCAATTCGCATTTATTAACCTGTCAGCGAGTATAACGAAAAAAAAACTTTTCCTTTTCCATCCCATCATCTTCCTTTGAAATCCCTTCAAACAAACCATTAGATTTAGGATTTCCAAACTTTTCCTCTCATTAAAATGTAAACATTTTCAATTAAATACACGATTGTTTAACTTCTATAACCACATCACATACATATATTGTAAAAAAAAATGTTTAAAATAATCAGCAGAAATGTTCTTTTACATGTTGTTTAAAGATAATTTGGATTTTATTACTAAGTCGTTTACTAACATAAATGATCGTTTATACAATACTACATGATTGTTTATGACTAACGACCTAATCGTTTAGAGTTTATATTTAATGACAAGATCGTTTAGAAGTACCTAAAGATCATTTTAACACATTTTGGCATAACTACATGATTGTTTAACATATATTGCCATCATGTAAAACGTATAACAGGATCGTTTAGATTTACTAGCACGATTGTGTAGGTTTAACAACACGATCATTTACATGTAAATCAAATATCGTTTAGATTACAATATATTACAGTATTATCTCGATTATTGCATGATCTTAATCGATCGTTTATCCTTATCGTATACTTAATGAAAGTGATTTCAGTTATAAGATTAAGGGATTAAGACCACATGGCGACCATGTGTAGACCACATTGACAGCAAGTATAACAAAAAAAAAACTCTCCCTTTTCCATCTCAACATCTTCCTTTAAAACCCCTTCTCACAAACCATTAGATTTTAGGGTTTTCAAACTTTTCCTCATTCCGAAAAAGTGAGGTTCAAAATGTTGAGATCCAAAATGCTGTTATTTGGACAAAGAACGACAAAGTTTAAAAGAAAATGGAAAAAACGTGCAAGGTGATTCTGAAAATCTCAAGAAAAGGCTATGGCACGCTCTTATCAATTTCCTTGATTTCGACGCCTCATCCAACCAAAAATTGGAAGAGAAGGGGATTCACAAAGGAAAACGACGCTATTTGGCTGATGAAGGGTTGGGATATTCGAATCTTCGTAGCCATTCATCTACAATGCCTTCTAGAGAAAATCTACTTCTTATTCATCTTCGGTTGTTTAGAACGATGATGGTGATTTCGAATATATTTTTTTTAAAATATGGTAAGCTCTTATCAAGTTCCGTGATTTTGGAGCTTCCCTGCAAAGCAGTTAACATTTACATGTAAAGGACGTGTAGTTTACATGTTTCGTAACATTGACTTGGTCTTTTTCACTGAAACTATGATGGTGATTCCGAAAATATCTTGAAAATACTATGGTAAGCTCTTATCTACTCCTTAAATTTGAAAGCTTCCGGATCCAAATAGAAAAAAATAGAAAGTTGGCTTAACAACAAAAGATAATGGCTTTGATTTAGGAAATTGGTTTGAGAATTGGTAGATCAGGACTCCAAAACTCTGATGTTTAAGAATGAAATGATTGTACGATTTTTAGATGGTCAAAATTATAAACACATTCTGTGCATGAACATTTACATTTTAGGGATGTCTATTTTACATGTTCTATAACATTTGCATACAATGGAAAGTTGATTAGATGAAGGCAGATAACATTTGAATGTAATAATGTTTACAATAAATGTATAAGAATTTTTCAACATCTCTATTTTATACTGATTAAACATTTACATTTAATCGTTTTGGATTAACTATGAGATCGTTTAACTTGTATAACATTATCGCTTAGATGTTGTAAAACGATCGTTTAAAATAATTAATGTTATCGATTAGATGTTGTAAAACGATCGTTTAGAATAATTAACATTATCACTTAGATGTTGTAAATGATTGCTTAAAATAATTAACATTATCGTTTAAATGTTATTAAATGATCGTTTAAATCAAATTACTAGATCATCCACAAAGATGAACAACAATCGTTTATTGTTAAGGTTTAATGTTTATCATTTAGACGTATTCAAATATCGTTTTGACTTAAACAAACAATCGTGTAGATTAATTAGTATGATTGTTTTGATATTATTGAGAGATCTTAATTTTTTACTTACCTAATGATTGTTTACTTTTAGCAACACGATCATTTAGAGTTATCATTTACTATTAAATGATCCAATCGTTTTCACTTATCGTCTAGAAAAACACGCTGACATATTAATGAAAGTGATTTCTATTAGAAAATTAAGGGATTAAGGCTACGTGGCGACCATGAAAAAAGCTTAAGGTTTGTGGGTGAAAAGGGTAAATAGAGGTGTTGTACGATCATGTAACTACACGATTGTTTAACATATATTATCATCATGTAAAATGTATAACAGAATCTTTCAGATTTACTAGCACAACCGTGTAGGTTTAATAACACGATCGTTACATGTAAATCAAATATTTTTTAGATTATTATATTATCGCATGATCTTAATCGATCATTTACACTTTTCGTGTAGTTAATGAAAGTGATTTCAGTTATAAGATTAAGGGATTAAACCACGTAACTACCATGTGAAGGGTTTAGGGTTTGTGGGTGAAAATGGTCAATATGCAAGTTGTAAATAATCAATTCGCATTTATTAACCTGTCAGCGAGTATAACACAAAAATACTCTTCCTTTTCATCCTTTCATCTTCCTTTAAAACCCCCTTCTCACAAACCATTAGATTTAGGGTTTCTAAACTTTTCCTTTCAAACTTTTTCTCATTCTAACAAAATGAGGTTCAAAATGTTGAGATTCAAGAAGCTACTATTTGGACAAAGAACAATAAGATCTAGAAGAGAAAGGAAAAGGCGTGCAAGGTGCTTTCGAAAATCTATATAAAATACTATGGTATGCTCTTATCAACTTCCTTGATTTCAAAGCCTCATCCAACCTAAATTAAAAGAGGACAAGAGTCATAAAAGAAGATAACGACGCTATTTGGCTCAAGAAGGGTTAGGATATTCAAATCCTTGTAGTCATTCTTCTGTAATGTCTTCAGGAGATAATCCTTTATCTTTAGCTGTATCGAAATGGTTATGGTGATTCCAAAGATTTTTTTAAAGTTATGGTGTGCCCCTATAAAAGAAGAACAATAAGCAGTCATTGAAGCTGTGCAGGCATTACCAGACATCGACAAAGACCTTCTTTTTTAAGCCTTTGAGTTTCTTGAGAAGGGAAAGAATGCCAAAATGTTTATTGCAATGAATGCAAACTTATAAAGCAGGTAGTTGAGGACAAAACTTTGGCCACAGACAGTTGAAATCTTCGTGTAAATAATGATGGATGGCGATACAATAACATTAAAGGTTTCCATTTTCATCACATTCTGTGCATGAACATTTACATTTTATGGATGTCTATTTTACATGTTTTGTAACATTTACATATAATGGAAAGTTGGTTTGAGGAAGGGAGATAACATTTACATATAGTAACGTTTACAATAAATGTATAAGAATTTTTCAACATTTCTCTGTTTTATACTTGTTAAACATTTACATTTAATCGTTTTGGATTAACTACAAGATCGTTTAACTTGTATAACATTATCGCTTAGATTTTGTAAAATGATCGTTTAAAATATTTAATGTTATCGATTAGATGTTGTAAAACGATCGTTTAGAATAATTAACATTATCGCTTAGATGTTGTAAACTAAAATAATCAACATTATCGATTAGATATTGCAAAATGATCATTTAAAATAATTAACATTATCACTTAGCTGTTGTAAATAATCGTTTAAAATAATTAACATTATCATTTGGATGTTATTAAATGATCGTTTAGATCAAATTACTAGAACGTTCACCTAAATGAACAACAATCGTTTATGATAACGACAATATCGTTTACGATTTAGGGTAACGTTTATCGTTTAGACTTATTCAAAGATCGTTTTGACTTAAATGAACAATTATGTAAATTAATTAGTATAATCGTTTTGATATTATTGGGAGATCTTAATTGTTTACTTACCAAACAATCGTTTACTTTTACCAATACGATCGTTTAGAGTGTATCGTTTACAGTCAATGATTTGATCATTTAGATGTTTTAAAATATTATTTTTACTTAATTACACGATCCTTAAATATATATTAAATGATAAGTGTAAAATTATTTACACACATTGTTTACAAAAACACAATGACATGTTAATGAATGTGATTCGACACTTTAAAAAAGCACGTGAATTTAAAATCTTGCCCCTTTGGTAAAAACGAGCCAAATACATACTATCTTTTTCGTTTTCAGTCACTTCATTTCAAACGGACTGTTTTCTTAGCTTTTCAGCTCAAACATTTTCGATTTCCTTAATCCTTTCCTCTCAAATGTCCATTTTCCTCTTCAATGTCAAAGGTATGTTTTTGTTGCTTAACTTTGTTATGACTGTTGTACTATCATGTTACACTTTGTCTTCTTTATATTTCAAATCCATACTTCTCATTTTGTTTTTCTTGTCAAACTTTTCCAGTTCCCTTAAACTTTTATTCTTAAGATTGTTAAACGTTTCCACTTCTATATCAACAAGAAAGTTCTATTCGTACAACTCTGATTTTTCTTGATTAATTTTATTATGACGTTTTCATCTATATATTTAGGAACCTGTACTCTCGTTAAACTTTTACTCTAAGAGGTTTCCAATTCCATTAAACTTTTATTCTAAAGATTATTAAACATTTTCATTTATCATTACTTGTCGATTAATTTTGTTATGACTGGGTTACTGTTTGGATTAAACAATCTGTTACGTCAAGTAAACGATATTTTAACCTAGACTAAACGATCATGTAGATTTGTCTGAACGATAGTGCATATATTTTACACAATTGTTTATAGTTATCTAGACGATCGTGCACATAGTCTAAACGATGTTTAATGCTTTTCATATTACTTTTAGGGTTTAAGGTTTAGTGTTTTCTAAACAATCGTGTACATAACTAAAATATACTATGATCATTCTTTTTAGGATGGTTGTACCTGGGGACAAATACTTTCCTCCCATTATCTCATGCCAATTCCACAAGATTTGCACTCTTATTAAGGATACATTGACCAAGGAACAGTTGCAGATGTTCCATAAAACAAATTTTGGTCCATTACTAAATGTGAACATGGTCTTCAATGGCCAGTTGATCCATCATTTCTTGCTGAGGTAGATACCTGAAGAAGCCAATGCAAATTGAATATATTTTTTTATTTTGGGACAAAATGTCCATTTCACTCAAAATGAGTTCAACATCATAACCAGTTTGTGGTCGACCGGTGTAACATTGGATAAATATTATGATAATAAGCGGCTACAAAGCCTCCTATTCGAATCACAGAAAAAGAAGATAATAACGTGTTTGGAAGTTGAGGAAATTTTCAAACAGTTTGATTTTACGGATGATGAAGATGTTGTGAAGGTTTCCTTAGCCCTCTTTATCAAAACTATGATGGTAGGGAAAGATAAGAAAACACAGTTCTATATGGATGTTTTGGGAAGAGTTGATGATGAAGAAGCTTTTAAGAACTTTAATTGGTTAACTTTCTTCTACACTAGTTTGCTCAACAATTTAAAGACAATTCTACAAGGAAAAAAGGAAGCATACAAATTAAAGAGGGCACAAAGTTCCAAAGCAATGACATACTACAACATCAAAGGCTACATGCTTTCTTTTCAGATGATTTTTTTATTTATATATTTTAGTTAAATACAAACTAAACTAACATATTTGTTTAACTGCTATAGGTGTGGGCTTGTGAAATACTGTCAAAATTGCAAGTGAACATCTGGCCACAAAAAACAGTAAGGAATCAATCCCTAGAATATTGAGCTGGAGTTATACGCAAGCTTCATCCTACAAAATGTTGGAGAAAAATATATTCGAGAACAAAAATGAGTACAAATTCTCAGCGATCGTTTACAAAAATTGAACGATCTTTTACATAGGGAACATGATTTTGTATCTTTTGATAGACGATCGTTTACCTTAAAGTAAGATCGTTTACCTTGGGTTTTTCCGACACAAAAAACGACATCGGATGACGGAAAGTCAGGACAAATGGCTATTCCCGACGTCGTGATCTATACGTCGTGACACAACGAAAATATTATTTTAATATCATCTTTGCCTGACGTGTCATGTTGAACGTCGGGAAAAAAAGCTAGTCTCAATGCTTCTCAAACAAGGTCGAAAATAGGAATATAGTTTCCAATGCGTTGAACGGGACGTCGGGATAAACTTGAATATTTATTATGTTTAGAGCAAGATTCTCAACGCTCCATGCATGGCATCAGAAATAGGTATATAGTTTTCGACGGGTTGCACGAGATGTCAGGATAAAATCGAACATTAATTATGTGTCAGAGCGGAAGGGATGGAAGCCCTACATAGTGGAAAATTAACAGAGACCTTAACTCAATTTAATTAGGAATCTAAAAATACCAATACATTGGCAAAATGATACATAAACTAATTTTCTAGAGGCTAAGCATGTGTAAATAAATTACAGAGAATGAAGAATAGGAAACTTATGCACGTTGACGACTCTGAATCTACCAAGCGCCAATTTGGGGTACCACCACTCGAAAAACTTTCTATTCTCTTAGGTTGAGATTTGGTTTGTGGGAACCAAATTGGAAGGGAATTATTAGAGAATTTTTCTTCATAGAGAATTTATCGTACGCAAAAGTCACAAAACTGTTCTGCAAATGCGTACCAATATCTCCCTCTTCTTCAGAAGAAGAGGGGAGTTGAGAGAAAAATCAGAACATGGGAAAACCACCCACATTCTCTATTAATTTAATAAATTAATATTAATATTAAAATAATTGATTAATTAAATTAAATAATTAATTAAATGTTAATTTTCATAAAGATAACAAAACACCAAATTATTTACGACTCGTGTAATAAAGCCATGAAGTTAGCCATTTTTTAAATATTCCAGGTTTGCCCTTCTATCTTTCTTCTCCTTCTTGCTGCAATTTCTTTCATCGTCTTCCTCCTTGCTGTGATTTCTTTCTTTCTTTTTCTTCTTTTCCTCTTCTTTTTTTCCACTGTGATCTCTTTCCACCGTCTTCTTTTCCTATTCTTTTTTTACGTCGTTTAATCTTTCCATTGTCTTTCTTCTTTTCCTCTTCTTTTTTTACGTCGTTTAAATTTAGGTAACCAAATCTAAATGACCATGTACAAAAAATAGTAAAATCTGAAAGATCGTGTATAAAAAATCTTGAAAAAAATCATTTAAATTGGAGTAGCCAAATGTAAACGATTGTGTAAAAATAATTCATTATGTAGACAAATCTAAATGATCGAGTACCAAAAGAATTAAAAAAATCGTTTAGCCAAATCTAAACGATCGTGTACTAAACAATCTTGAAAAATTAAACGATCGTGTAAACAAATATAAACGATCATGTAAAAAAAATAAACGATAGTGTACCAAAAGAATTAAAAAAAAATCGTTTAGCAAAATCTAAATGATCGTGTACCAAATTTTGAACAAAATTCGTTTAGATTTGTGTCAAAATCTAAACGATCGTGCAACCAAACTTAAACGTAACCAAATTAAACGATCATGTAACAAAATTAAACAATAGAATTGAAAAAAGAAATTGTAGCCAAATCGAAACGATCAAATCTAAACGACCGTGTACCAAATATATTACCGCACATTGTTGATGGTGTGGTTGACGGGGCATTTTTGGTATTTTTTATGGTGAGCCTGTGAGTTTTTTTCGTTTTCGAAGTTGTTCTATACAGTGTAAATATTTAGCCACTTTGTTATATTTTCTAAAAGACCCCTTAATTAAATCATATTTAATTCATATTTCATTTAAATAATATTTAATTAAATCAAGTTAAACTAAACTATCAATTAATTCTTCAATTAATTAATTTCTAAATTAAATATCTTATATTTAATTTAATCCAAAATTTGAATTATATTTAAATATAAATTTCTCTCGTAATATATAGTTTTAATATGTATCATATACATATTAAATTTTAACCTATGGTTTTAATATGAATATAATTCACATTAAATTAATATTTGGACTCATTCAAATATTTTATTCTCTCGTAAATTAATTTTGTATCATATCTAAAATTAAATTTATATAATAAAGTTTAATTCAAATATAAACTTTATATTATAATGTATTACTGTACATTATATTAATTACCAAAATAAATTTGAACATTTCAAATTACAACCAATACAGATAAATCGCATTACCCTTTACGAGCTAGGAAGGGGACCTGCCATTAAAGACTCCATTAAAGACTCACATCTGAACTTTTCTCACTGTAGATATATTTATGTGTCCACAGATATAGACAAATACCAGTAAGTTAGTCCTTCACAAGTGTTCATAACACCAGTTGGATCGAATTACCATTTTACCCCTAGGTTAATTCTAGTCCTTAAATACCAGTTCTCCTCTAATGAACAACCTATTTATGGCCAACCACTAAACAGAGATCCCACCCGTTCCATAGAGAGGGTAGGACCCTTTGTTCAAGTCCCGAAAACTCCATTTAAGGGAACACTCATCTACTTACCCTAAAGTCCAGAAAGAGTGAATTCCATCTTGTGTGATTATGTTTCCAGCTCCCCACTCGATCTTGTCCCTAAAATGATAAGCATATTGAGTCGGCAATCTGGCCACTCTCACCCGTACAAATCAAAGGACAATTTCTCGCGAATAAGAGTTCATAATATACTCAGGATTAAGACTAAGTTACCTAGGTCATCCTAGTGAAATAGAAACCTAAATACTTAACGGAGTTACATTTAGTGGTTACTATTTTGCGGTCCGATCTTATGCAAACTCATTACATAGGATACTCTCACTCGCATGTCACCTACACGAACGCATTGGATCATTCGTTTGTATCAAATACAAAGTGAGTCATATCCATAGTGTTACCAAGATAAGGTATCCAACTTTAACCTTATACTATAGACCCTTTAAGCTGATCTCGAACATTGATCCCTATATGTCTTTACATACTATTCAAGACTCATAAAACAACTTAGGATGTTAGTTTATTGGATTTAAGTTATTAAGACAAAACTAATAATATAATCAATAACAATTATTGAAATTATAATAATAACATTTTATTAATAACGGTAAATGGATTATATTTACTATCTACGAGTTTTAGAACATAAAACCCAACAAGAGCAAGATCATCGACACCATGAAGGGAGTATCGGGAACGATTTATCTACTCCCAATGACATTACCGATTTCTTGGGACTTTGTATAGCTATTTTCGACGCATAGATAACAACGTTGAGAGTTCCTTTATCTTTGTCTTCATCTCTCTCTATCCGACTAGTGAGCCTCTCTTTATCTTTGTCTCTCTGTCTAACTGACGAGTCTCTCTCTATTAATTGTCTCTGTCGCATATAACCGTCGTCAGAGATTCGTGTCTTCATCGCATCTTGTCCATCTATCGTGCGCCAATGTCTTTGAAGAGAGGAGAAGTTTGCATTTTCGTTTAAAACTAATGACGTCTCCCTCGCGATTGTTCTTCCATTTTTGGTAAGTCTCATACCATTTAGATTTTAGTTTCAAACTAATGATAAATCTACAACTTATATTCAATAGAGAACAAGGGATATAACCACAAGTCGTTTAGTTTGCACATGTTGTAAGTACACTATGTTTCATTAGGTCACAAATAGGCATTAGCCATTCATTCAGCTGAAAAGAAAAAGAATGAAGAAAATGGGATGTTGTTGTATGGACATTTAAAATCTGGACATTAAGGACATTGCAAATCTGGACATTAGGTTCTGTTGAATGTATGTTGATGTTGTTGAATGAATATTGATGCTTTTGAATGTATGTTGATGATTGTTCTTTTGTATGTATGTTAATGCTTTTGAATGTATATATATTAATGCTTTTGAATGTATGTTGATGGTTGTTCTATTGTATATATGTTAATGCTTTTGAATGTATATTGATGACTGTTATGTTATTTCCTACAAATGTTGTAACGCCCAACAATTTCGGTTTTCCTTTGTTGTTTTGACCATTAATATTAATATTAAGTGTGGTTAATATTATTCTTATTAAACTAAAGTTTTTTTTCTTTTTATATTAATTATTGAAGTTAGGGGTAAATTAGTCAATTAATGGAGTGGCAAATTAATTAATTGCCTTGGAAAGGGTCAAGGGTGGAGAGAGAAAAAGGGGGCTATTAAATTCTTTTATTAATTTTGGAAATTCTTTTAAAAAGAGGCATTGGGAGACGTGAGACTCCTCATCTCCCCAAAGAAGAAAAAAAAAACAAGAAGAAGAGAAAACCCTAGCCGCCGCCACTCTCCGCGCAGCCGCCGCCCGCCGCCGCACGCCGCCAGCTTCAAGCAAGCGCCGAAGCCGATCCGCCGCGCGTCTACAAGCCGAGTGGAAGCCGAACCATCCTCCGCGCGTCTGCAGCCGAATCCGCAGCCGCCAGCCGAGCCGGAACTCGCCGCGCCGCTTCGACCTAAGGAGGACAGCCGACGCCGCGCCGCTCCGATCAGGAGGATAGCCGAGCCGCGTCGCGTCGCTTCGATCAAGCCGATCCGTGCAGCCGAAGCTCGCCGCGCCGCGTCGATCCGAGAAGTTCAACCAGCCGCGCCGCTCCGATCGAGCCGAAGGGAGCCGCTTCGATCCGCGCACAGCCGTCTCCCGCAGCCGCCACTCGAAGCCGATCCGCCGCGCGTGCCTCCAGCCGACGAATGAACCCGGAGCCGCTCCACGTCCGCGCGTCCGAAGCCGAAACGGAAGCCGCGCCGCGTTCAGCCCTCTCCGCGTGTGAGCCGCGTCCGCGTGGGAAGCCGCGCCGCGCATTTCCGCGTAGCCGAGCCGCATCCCCTCCCTGTTGCAAGCCGAGCCGCACGCGTAGCTCCCTGTACCGAGCCGAGCCGCGCCTGCGCCAAGCCGAGCCGGTCCTGTCTTCTTCCAGCCGAGCCGCCAAGACTAAATTGGCTCCATCCACCTAAATTTTGGTAATTTAATTAATTATTGTGGCATTTCCCAGTAAGACTCCATGCTTCGGACATTAATTAAATTAATTTGGGACTAAAATTAAGTTATTTTCCTTAAGGGACGTCTTGGACCAAGTAATTGCTGCAGCGCGGGAATTCTTCAGCAGGGGGGCTCGAGCACTGCAACCTCTCTAGGGTAAGTTATTTCAAATGAGTCTTGAACCGATAGTCGTTGGCGACCTAATTACGAATTTTGGCATATTAAACAGTTAGGACTTCGTCGCTTGGAAAGCGTACTGCCTCGCGGTTAGGACTCGACAAGTAGATCTCCAGGTAAGAGATTCTACTACTAGCTTCATGTTTAGAAGTATGAGACTATGTATGCCCCGACTTTTCATGTTAAGGATTAGACAGTACGTTGCTTGAGATAAACGATAGTATGATGCAAATGACGATATAGTTATACTATAGTCTGATATGTGTGGCAAGAGCTGTTATGGCTATACGACGAATGTCGGGACGGAGAGTGTAGAGATGATTTATGTGACATGTTATATGCTGATGTCATGTGTATGTATACTGCAATTAGGGTACCTGTTAGCTTAATCTGTTAGAGTCGTACCTGCATGGGTGTCCTTCGGGATCACCACCTATTGAGGACTGTGTGGTCCGACGGGACACCAGTCTAGCATGGATATAGATATGACTCGAGTGACTCGACGGGGTCCTCGCATCCCGACTGTCCTAGGTGTCCCCCGGGGCACTGAAGACCAGAGTTACGTTCCTACGGGAGCGCATGATTGCACGTGTTCGGGAACGTGCCAGAGATTGGGTACCAGTTATCAGGACTCTAACAGGAAGTTAACAGGCACCTAGTGGGACTAGTAGTGGGTCCCTTACTGAGTATTTTTATACTCACTCTCTCCATTTTATGTTTTCAGGTAGGGGACGAGGCAAGGGCAAGGGCAAGCTGGCGAGCGACCCGAAGTGAGACCGTGGAGGGCCATAGGGACTACCGCTTCCGCTTATTCTTATTTCAGATTTTTTTTGCATTTGAGTTTGAGTACTATTCATTACTTACCATCTTTTATGTAGATAGGGCCCGAGTAGGACTTCAGAACGCATTTACATTTTTTTTTTTTGCATGACTACCTTGTTTAATTTTTCTGAATGAAATTTCTTAAACCGTATGCGTTTTAATAAATTTTATGACTTAAACCACTTGTTCTATATTTAGTAATGACTTCGATTCAGTATAAGGAGTTGGGTCGTTACAAATGTATGTTATGTTGTATTGATATTAAACTTGTTGTGTGTTTCAGCATTATGTGCAATGGAAGAACTCAAACAGAGGAAGGGAAGTTGAACATTGTTATAGCTAGTTTGATCATAGAGACATGAGCAACATGTGCAAAGAGAATAGTTGGACATTATTACGAGCCATGTTCGGAGAAACACGAGGTTCTTGAAATAGAAAGAACCTTAACTCTGGTGGTTCAAAAGATTGATTAGGAAGAGAGAAGCAGAAAATGAAAAGATCGAGAACCGAACAGGTAAGTTATAGAAAGTTCCTTACTTGCATATTAGGTTCAACTTTCCTCTTTGCACATTATGCCTACGTCCCAATGTTCATACTAGCTACAGTGATGTTGAGGCAATATGCAGAAGTTGAGAAACTGGTGTCGACGCTTTGAATTATGTTTAAGTTTTCATTTTTACTTTGTATTAGTGATTCAATTTATATTTGAACTAACTAAAATGTGTACTTTTTTAATAAATTTGATTTGGTATTTTTGTAATTTTTTTCAATTTTCTGTTAATTCTAATTCAATTTAGAATTTTAATATTTTTTATTAAGTTTACATTAATTAATAAAAGTTTGAAATAAATTAATTTTTTTATTAATTTAACGTTAATTAATAATGAATTAAAGTTGATAGCACTACCAACACCGTGTACCAGACGATGCTAACGCACACGGCGATGTCGGCAGTAAGGTATTTGCGACACTATTAACATATGACTGTAGTTTTGTACTATCGACGTGTTGACCATATCAGCAAAGAGTGCGTCGACAATAACCTTTGCTGACGTTGTCCCATTATCACTTCAGGAAAGGTGACACCAATGCATTTCTCACGACGTCCTTGTCCACGTCGATTTTGGCATCAACGTAGCCTCTACCAATGCATTTCAAGAATCTACCGATGCAACGGTATATCCCCTCCTTCTTATAGTTCATCCAATCGTGTATCATGTGCTCAATAATCGTTTACCTTAGTTTAAGACTAGCATTGATAAACAACGTATTAACAATTGTTTGATTATAAAATTATAGATTGTTGTTCAACCTAAATGAAGCTATCACCCCAAGAGAAAGCTTTTAAGGAGAGTCAGATTCAAGGGGATGATACCATGGATATTGAGGAGGTTGAATCCATGCCAAATTGTAACAGTAGAGATACCAATACTCTTGCTGATGCTATGAACAATCAGTCACAGAATCACGATAACTTGAATAAGTTGTGATCAACCTTATCTCCACTGCTTCAGTCCAATATAAATGTTGGTGGGGTTACTTCTACTGTGCAACTATTACCACAAATAAATTCCATAGTCTGTAGGATGGATGATGCAATAAGAAAGCAGACATTAGAGGTGTCTGAAATGAAGCAAATGCTCGAGAGTTTTGTCTAGGTAAAGTTTGATTTCAGAAAGTATTTCGTTTCTTAGTTGTTTAAACAAACGATCATTCACTACAAGCAATCAGCATTTTCCCGATGCACCAAATAGCGTCAGAAGAAATAACATTGGGACAAACATCTTTTCTCGATGCCACTTTTTACACGTTAAGAAAAGACGAACACATTATTTTATTATTACCTTTTCCTGAAGCCATGATAGGGTCGTCGAGAAACAAGAACCCATTTTCGACGTCTGGGTGTAGTACGTCAGAAATAGTTAGCAAATAAATAAAATATATAACTTCTCTCGACGTCTCATGCACGGCGTCGATAACTAACACCCATGTTCCCGACGACAGTCATCATGCATCGGGAATTGCCATCAGAAATCTTCAAACATTAATTATGTTAGATAGTAATTCTCGATGCCTCATGCATGGCGTTGAAAATAGTTTTAACTATGCCCGTCGCCATTAGTGATTCGTCGAGAATGGTGTCGAGAATAGGAGAATCTTCCGATGTTTTCATGCTGCACTGGGACTTCCCATATAAAAATGATGTTTCAATTCTGTGAAACATAAAATTGAAACAAAAGAGGAGAAATGGAGATCGTTTGGTGAAATGAAGAGAGGAGAAAGAAAGATCGTTGTCATCATCGCCATTCCCCTCGCCGTCGTGAGCCTGCCATCGTGCCTCTCCCACCATCTACCGCCGCTCATCCCTATTTAAGGTATGTTTAAAACCCTAAACCCTTAAATGTTAGTTTAGGTTATGTTAGTTTAAATAGTTTAGTTTTTTTTTTTCTATGAAATTAGTTTTAGGATTTTAATGATGAATTAGTTTTAGGATATTTTTTAGGAATAGATTTTGGTTTTTGAAGTTGGAATTTTGAATGTAGGCTAAAAAGGGGGAGGTGGATGATTCATGACTTCCTAGCGTATGGCGACCTATCAGGGTGGAGTATAAAGGGGTATCATGCATGTCCCATATGCATGGGCGATAGATCGTTGTTCGGGATACAAGGTAGAATATCCTTCATGGGACATATACACTATCTTCCAGAGAACCACTTGTGGCGTAGAAGTAGGCTATACGATGGAAAGGTAGAGCATAGGGCTCCTTCAGTTGTGATGAATGGGTATGAAATCTTAGAACGGCTAGATCAGTTGGAGTTTCCAATTATGAGTAAACATCCTTCAATAAAGGATAAGAAAAGAAAGAGAGCTCTTAATTGGACGAAGAGAAGTATTTTTTTCGAACTACCTTATTTGTCTAGCCTACCGTTACCTCACAAACTTGACGTAATACACATTGAGAAGAATGTTTGTGACAATTTGGTTGGTACGTTGTTGAATATCGAAGGGAAAATAAAGGATACCATGAATGCTCGATTGGACCTACAAGATCTAAATATAAGAAAGGATTTACATCTTGTAGAAGTTGGTAACCGATTAGTCAAACCATATGCGAGCTACACATTGACTAGTAGTGAACGAGTTGAGATTTGAAAGTTCCTGAAATCAGTTAAGTTTTCTGATGGATTTGTTTTCAATATATAGCAATAAGAGTAAGTGATTTGGACAGATTGCAAGCAGACATCATAATCATACATTGTAAGTTGGAAAAAATATTTTCACCTACCTTCTTTAGCGTTATGGTACACCTAGCCATTCACTTACCATATGAAAGCAAGGCTATTTGTCCAGTTTCTTACAGTTGGATGTATCCCATCAAAAGAAGTCTACGCACTTTAAAACAGTATGTTTGAAACAAAGCACGTCTCGAGGGGTCCATTGCAGAAGTGTTTGTGATGAATAAATCGAGCACCTTTTGTTTGCATTACCTAAATGGTATAGAAACTCCATTTACAAGAGTTGAGTGAAATGATGATACCATTCCAGAGGACGAGGTGATTTATGAGTTTAAAATTTTCAAGTAGAAAGTACGACCTTTAGATGTGTCAAGTCTTCGTACTCTATCATAGGAAAAAAAATGTCTCTTCCATTGGTACATCCTTAACAATGTAGACGAAGTATTAGAGTATCGCAAGTAAGCATTTCTTAGCTTCGTATTTCTTAGCTTCGTATTTCTTAGGTATAGTTGTTGAGTATTTGTTATACATTTTTGTTACACAAATTAAACTCATAATCATCCCCGTTAGGAAACATTAGAGGCTAATACGTCAACATGCTCAAAATGCTACAGATTCGTATAAAAGACATTAACGGAAATTCCCTGAATGGTTTCGAGCACAGATATATAGCAAGCTTTCATGTGAGATGTATGCACTAAAGTATTTAAGCACGTGAATGTATATAATCGTTCTCACATTGATTTCAAGTTATACAACTACATGAATCTGAAAAATCTATCTCACGATTTCTTCTCACTTTCAATGGGACCATCATTTGGCGTTCATTGTTATATGGATGCATCATGGATGCGCTGAGATTTCATAAGCCAAAACGTGATTCCGACACACTACCCAAAATAGTTGAGTGATGGTAATTGGTGAAAACGATGTAAGTGGAAGTGGCGACAATAATTTCTACGGTGTTCTAGACAAAGTGTTGCACGTTCAATATCCTATGAGAAGAAATGTTTGGGTATTTAAGTGTCGGCAGTATGACATGAATGTCAACAAAAGTCAAAGAACACACATTGTATTAGGGTACAAATCTCTCGACACGTCCCGTTTTTTGTTTTCCGATGAACCTGTAATTCTTGCGATGCAAGCAAGGCAAGTTTTTTACCTAAATGACCCAAAAAATGGTAGCAATTAGAAAGTTGTGCAAGTCGTCCAGAATAAGTGTATATGGAATGTGCCAGAAGTGGATGATGTTGAGAATGAGAACTTCAATGTACTAAAAATCGTTGTTAGCCATCAAGTAGATGAATACATCGAGGATGACACTCTGTGCAGGACTGATGTTGATCCCACAATCGTTGAAAGACTGGTTGTGCGTCATGTCATTGACGACTTTATCGATGATGTGGATGAACACTTGTCACATGCAAGCAGAATAAGCGATAACGAAAGATAGTGATGAACCACATACCCACATATTTATGTAGTTTATATATTTTGATTTTAGTTATGTGTTTGTATTTTCTCATTTAATATTTTTTTTTGTGTCTACAGGCACTATGTCGTCATTCTCGAGCGGTTTCAACGAGACCAATCCTATGTTTCTCGAGTTTTCAGAGGAGCTAGATAACCCTACGAAGGATCATCGTCAGTGGGGGACAATTCGAGTGAGTCTAATAATGGTATACATTTTAACTTAAAATTATTTGAACTTTGTTTATGACATTATATCTTCTTATAATTTATTCAGCAAGTACTTCTCAAGCCTATGTCGTCATCGCCCCTAGCACAGAGAAGACTATTTTTCCAGACGTCATTCACTTTAGCCAAGCGATAGGCATGTGTGTACGAAAGACATTTCCCATTTGCTGCCTTAAGTGGGTGAACATAGGCAGAGAATACATCGAGGTCGTCAAGGACGACCTCCAAGTAAGTCCACTACACATTTATGTTTTATTTGAAACATATTTAAGTTAACTAAGCTAATGTGTTGTTTTTGTAATGTGTAGTGGTTTTTTGTGCTTGATTTCAATGATCAAGCAATGAATAGGTTCGTTGAGCATCAGATGCTCAGCATCTTTTAAGGGTTCCAATGTGACTGTCACAGGAGGCTCGTGCCAACCCACCACACATAGTGGTGGGACGTGATGAGGATTAACACTACCTCTGTGACTACTACATGAGCCGTGCATTGCAGGTGAGCAACTGAACCTTTTTTCATGGTTAATTATGATTTCAACTTTTAATATGTATAAGAAATAAACAAAATAATTATTTTCATATAGGAGCAATCACGGACAAACAAGACTGCTAGACAAAAGAAGCCTTATAATCATAGTAGCGGGTCGAAGTCATTTCTACAACGACAGCATGAGCTCGCTGAGCAAAGAGGGGAGTCAATCGCCATGTGGTGTTGTTCTTGTAAACACACGTTCAAATGAGACGTTCATGTTGCAGGCCTCGGAGGATACATTTGTAAGTTATCCAAGCAATACTTCTACCCTTATTTGTCCTCTTTAATAATATATTTTTTACTTACTAAGATAGTTTCTAAATTTGTTGCAGAATCAAATGCTGGAACTCGAGTCCCAACCTACCCTAAAGGGTACTCGCCACTCTCTAGGGACGAGAAATGCGAGACGGTGTTGGGTAAATGACCAGGCTACTCAAAAGGCCTTGGTTGGGGACCCAAGCCCAAGGCCCACAAGACAGCCGCGCGAGTAGTTCGACGACCTCATGTTCACAGTCCACGGTAGAGCTCCAATTACAGGCTAAGCTTGATCAAGCTATGCAATGGATTAAAGAACAGATAAGAAATAGTTGTCTTGCGTTAGCTTCAGAAGTGGAATGGATGCAGAAGCTCTTAGAAGACATGAATCGGGCACAACAAGGACCACCACATTATCCCTAGCATTGCAGTACGTATATATGTTTCCATTATTCTTAAGTTCTTGAAATAACAGTATTTAGTGATGATATGCATATATATGTACTAAACTTTGTCACTTGTGTATCATTGTAGAATCCTTAGCGTAGAATGGCGTACAAGGCTCGTTAGAAGACGTATAACTTTCTTTGCACTTTTTTTGGAATGAGGAATATTTTTTATTTGTATTAGGAATTTTGTTAGATTTTTTGATTTCTTTGTATTATGAACATTTAATTTTTTGTTTAATTTGTGTTTATATTTCACAATTTACTAATTTACTAATTTATTTTGAATTTTCTTTAATTGAATCGAAAACGAATGCGAATATTTCAAGAAATAAATCAGGAAAATATTTTTTAAAAAAATAAAAAATTACATATTTAAAATATTTCTCGATGCAGTACTTATGTCAAAAATATGGTGCAAACGTCACAACGGGAATGGTTATTACCAATGCATGGATGACGTCAAATATACAAATGCCGGAATAGTTATTCCCAGCTAACGTCGGAACTATGGACGTCGGAGATGCCTTGTCACCAACGTATCGAAGATGTCAGTAACGATAACATCGGGAGAAATGTATTCCTGACGTCTTGTTGGTGACGCAACGGGAATCGGTCTTCTGACACGTTTCTTCTGACGGTCTTCCTAACATCTGTTTCTATGTTGGAAATTTAGTTTCCGACGTTATTAAAACTTACACCAACATTTTTATTCTTCGGGAGTCACTCCACTTCTTGTAGTAGTTTAATTGAAATATCTAATCGTTTAAACTTCCTTACACGATTGCCTATCACATTTAAACGATCACTTATCCTATTTACATGATCGTTTAGATAGGATACACGATCATTTGCTTGTGTATACATGATCGTGTAGTAATTAATTCTTTTTAATTTTATTTTCTTTTTTCTTTATTTATTAGAATTAGAATTAGAATTAGAATCAAGGGAATGATGATATTCATCACATACAAGATGATCTTCGTGATGATTCTGATAATCACAATCTGGACAAAAATGATGACCATCACAATAGCGAACATTTGATCATCATTGAGGATCCATATGTTGAAGAGTTACATACTCAAGAACCTACTGAAAAAACTCAACAGCCAACGTTTAATTCATTATTTACTGCTTTGTATTGTTTAAAATTGCTTACATTCTAAATAAACAGTTGTATTTTTTTCTTTTTTTTTTTTCTTTATGTTTAGGGAAAAAAAGAGAACATCACCTAAACATTAAGAGTAGTTAGGGAGTGATGTTAGCATAGATGGCAGAGATGCACAATTGCTATTAACTATAAGTAATATAGCAAAGAATCTGGATGTTCATAGTCAGATAGAAAAGGACCTGTCAAAATGATTAATAGTCTTCCATTTGTAAGTCAACCACTTCCACTTTGTGAGATGCTACCATCAACTAGTGTCAAAGACCTTTCATTAGTTCCGTTGGTATTATATCCAAGGAACAAACTTTGACAACTCACGAAGTGCAACCATCTATTTCAGCTATAAATCAAGAATATCAATCGGTTGAAATTATGCATCGTAGGAAATACTTAAACAATAATCACTATTATGCATCGTAGGAAATACTATGATCACACATTTTCATTAATTGTTCAAATTTTATTTAAATAAACACTCGTTCATATATAATACACGACCACACATTTTCATTAATTGTTCAAATTTTGCTTGCAAGTCCTACTATTATGTCCCTTATGATTACAGTTGGAACATCTTGATGAACTATTAAATTCGCCAACATATGAAATCCTATGTTTTCTTCATCTTTCAACTTGACGTTTAAAAACTGGAGGTAATGTTTTAATGACAACATCTTCAACTCTCCAATCCAAATGACTTCCAACAGGTTGAATACAACTGTCATATGTTGTTGATAGTGTTTCTCTATAATAAAACTCAGATACATAAGAATAGGTATCTAAATTAAGCATTCATAGAACAGCAAGGGCTTACGCATAAGAAATTTCTTCAACATCTCATACTCGACAACTACAACATCCCATGTTTAACGTCACAATTAAATGTTAATTTTCATCCGTTACTTTGTATTCAGTCATACTAATTGCATCAACCTAAAACATAAGACAAATAACGAAAAATTAAAAAAAAAAAAGAATAAACATGTACAAATAGATTTCAATCTTTGTATATATCATATAGATACTGATAGCAATCTATCTGTGTCTATCAGAGACAGACATAGATAAATTACTATCATTGTCTATTGGATAGACAAAGATAACAGTCAATTTATGCCTGTCTGAGATACAAGCATTAAAAAAAATTCTTACTAATAATCTTTTTGACTTTTTATGTTTTAAAGGCAACATGTTCTCAGCCCCAGAATTCAAATGACTCTTCATTGCAGAAACAACTTTACTTCATTCATAAAACCACTTTTGCAATACATCTTTGATTGAATTAAGCATCGTAGCCACATGTAGTTCTCTAAGATCTTTAAACATTAAATTTACACTTTCTGCATAATTTGATGTTATCATTATGTACCTTCGTCTACATGAATATGCCCGATACCACTTTTCAAAACCAACATTACTAAGATAATCTCTGATATTTGGACAAACTGACTCTATACATCTCATATGGTACTCAAATTCATCAACAGTGTAAGCATAAACACAACTAAAGAAATATTTATCAAGCAGTGGATCCTTAAAATAGAGTTTCAAGTTACTTAAAAGATGTTTTGTGCACACACAATACTCATCATCAGGAAACACTCTTAAAACTCCTTTAGGGATGCTAAGATGCCTATTATAAACAATGACTTAATTAGCTCGCTCTGAAAAACTACCTCGTATCTTCTCAAAAAACCATGTCCATGATGCATCATTTTTAGAATCTACAATGGCAAAAGCCAGAGAGAAGATTTTATTGTTACCATGTTGTGATGAGACTGTTAATAGGATGCCACTAAACTTACACTTCAAAAATGTCCTATCAACAGAAATGATAGGTCTACAATATTTCCACCCCTCAATTGATGCACCAAGAGCCATAAAGCAAAACTTGAAATGACCACTATGGTCCATTTCTAAATCAGTACATGTACCTATAATGATTACATAATATTTCTATCAACACCAACAAAAAAGAATAGATAGACTATGTTAGATGCTAATATTTGCCTATCTAGATAGACTATGATATTTGTCTATCCCCATCTATCTGCAAATAAATTTAATTTTGGTATACAAAAATAATCATACCTGGGTTAGATTCAACCAATTTATCAAAGAAGGTTGGAATCAATGTATACGATTCAACTGTGTCACCTTTTAATATGTTTACTATGTGTTCTTTTGCCCTCCAAGCTTTTTGATAACTTATATTAACTCCAAGATTTGTACGACCCTTATGCACAATCTCTTTTGGAATGGAATGATCAATAGACAAGAACATAAAATCATCTATCAAGTAATTGCCAATTACTGTTGAAGAAGCTTGCTTGTGAGAACTTTGGGTAGTATTCAATGAACAATCGTTGTCAGAAATGTATTTTCGTAGCATCCACAAATCACTCTTCTAATAATGAGATGCTTTAACATTCCATTTGCAACCTTCTTATAGTCATCTAAATTCAAGAGACCTCAAATTTGATATTGTAGTCCTAAATTGAAAGTTGTTATTCACTGTTATTATGCAAAAACACTTTGAAAGCACTTCTTTACTTTCAAATAAATTTTTTCCTTCAAATCACAATTATAAGAAATGTCTCTTATAATTTCATTATTTGAAACAGAAGAAGGAGAACCTATATTCAATGACATATCAACATTCTCATGTACACTACTAGAAGAAAAAGACCTTCCTAAAGAATTAATACTTACATAGGCAACTAATAGATGTCTATTAGTTGCATCTTTAGCAAAAGCTAAATACCAAGCAACATCATTGTCTTTCTTTATTGGCACTACAGTTTAAACGCTACTTTTAACAAAATCAAGTAAAACAGATAATTCTACTTATTCATCCAATTCAATTTGTTCACATAGCAAACCAACTGATGAATTAAAGTTAACTCGGACATCTACCAAAATTCCAGCAACTAAGTAATTCTCGTAAACATTGCTGCCATTCCATTAACCTCCATAAAAAACAACAATAGGAATAGGCATTCTAATATGTAAAAAAGAAAATAAAACAAAGTATTTAATGGTGATAGAAAGAAATAGATAGACATCTATCACAAATAAAAAAATAAAATGTACAAAACGATAAAATTAACACAATGCAAGAATAATCAGACGATTGTGAAAAAAAAAGATAATAAATATTAAACGATCATTTGACAACGGTAAACGATCATATTGAATAAAGTAAACGATCGTATTGAATAAAGTAAATGATCGTATTGAACAAAGTAAACGATCATGTTAACTGAGGGTACACAATCATTTGAACATGTTGATCGTATTAAATATTGTAAACGATCATGTTGATATAGGTAAACGATCGTGTTGATATAGATAAACGATCATCTTGATATGGATAATCGATTATGTTGATAGTGGTAAATGATTGTGTAATTCTATGAAAATTATCGTGAAAAACTTCAAACTATCGATCTTCATAATGAAATAAAAAATTCTTAGAGTAATTCTTAAAACTTCTAAACATTAGAATTCTTAATACCTAAATCCTCAAAACATTATGTCTTGATACGGAAAGATAGAATTCTGAACGAAATTTTATAATTAACTAAACAGTTCATACAAAAACAATATTTAGAATACTCACTGAAACCAAGATCACTGAGACGATATTGACAGAGTAACATAAACGATCTTGATTGTCGAAGATGACGAAGAAGAGAAACAATGTTGTCGAAGATTATGAATATGAGAAAGAATGTTGTCGAAGATGAGGAATAAGAAAAAAAATGATCAAGATGAAAGATATATAAAATAGGACATGAATAACTAGGAAACAAAGTTAAAAAGTCAGGAAGAAGAAGTATCAGAATTGAAAAATCGTTATAAAACAGTAAGGGTGGAAAATATGGAATTCGGAAAAAATAATGACCCTTAGTAGGCTTGTTATACGGGCCGTAAATATTTTACAATTTTGTTATATCGAAAATTTCAATATATATATATATATATATATATATATATATATATATATATATATATTAGTGAAAATACACTATCGTATAGTTCTTTTTAACGATGGATAACAATGCTTCAAATCCAAACGATCGTGTTGATTATGGTAAGACATCATTTAGATCATATCCACACGATTGTGTAGTTCTATTTAAACGATGAGAAAAAAGCTTCAAATCTAAATTGATTGTGTTGACCATGCTAAACGATCGTGTTGATTAGCTAAACGATTGTCACGATCGTTTAGATCATATCCACACAACCATGTAGTACTTTTAAACGATAGGAAAAGGGCTTCAAATCTAAACGATCATGTTGACTATGCTAAATGATCGTGTTGACTTGGTAGGCGATCGTTTAGATCATATCCACACGATTATGTAGTTCTTTGAATTTATGTATGTTTGAAGCTTTGAATTTATGAATGTTGAATAGGTACAATAATTTTAAACTTTACAAACATTAGGAATAAAAAAAATACAACTAACCCATATTTTACGGGTTGGGTTGGGTTGAGTTGGAAAGTTAATTCGGGTTATTCCAGTTGTCAACCCAACCAACCCGAAAATATGGGTTGGAACCCAATTTCACTACCTATATATGTTTCTATACCTATATATGCCCAGCTGGCTAATTTCCACTACCCAAAAATATTTGAATACCAAGAACCATTATATATACATAACATTCTCGTGCATAAATAAAAAGTTTCCTTCTCACATAATTCACACGTGTCTAATGCATAAATATATGGATTATCCAACATTAGCCATATAAGCTCGACTGTCTCTATAACTATGTAGTAATTCATGTGATCATACTTGTTATAAAGAAAATAGACTTCTTTCAACCTAAGCTACCTTTAAAAAACATCATTTTAAGTATGGTATTTTATTGATACAATTTGCTTACCAAGCAAAGGCCCACAGGTGACCCACGTACGTTTTGGGCTCAACAAATACAATGTCATTTTTATATAATTTTGGACTGACAAGAAGAATATCAATATAGAAGGATTACTTTGAATAAATGGCAAATTCTTATTTAAATTGATAAAATAGAAAAATCGAAAGATACGGAAAAAAAATTATTGGAACGTCTTAAATGCCCCTAAGTAAAACAATTGAATCTAAGAAACCACAAATACCCTATAAATAAAATCAAACTCCCAACACACAATTAACATCTATCACCATCAAAGCTCCATATAATTTCTGCAGTCGTGTCATATCTTATTCAAATTGTGCACGTTCAGGCATTCAAAAGTCTAGGCAGAAACGATGGAGCTAGCTTCCAGCTTCTTCTCCTTCAAACCTTTCAAAGTCTTCATAACCTGGCGCAAACCCATGACCAACGTCGAATGCCGTTAAATGCTGCTCGAAAAAGTCTGTCGTCACTTATGTCAAAACTCCAATGTCTTCCTCTCCGTTGGTCGCACTTTTCTCCTCTCTTGTTTGCAAGAAAAACTTTCTCCCTCTCACTGTGTTTGTCTCTTGTGTCGGCTGCCCCCTCTCTCTCAATCTCCTTCTTTTCTTCTCTCAAATAAAACCTAAAAGTAGTAGATTCGAATTAAATAATTGAAAAAATGTCATTGAGGCATAATTACCATTCTAAAATTAAAATTAAAATTGTTATTAAAATAGGGGACTTTTCAAAAATATAACAAAGCAGAAAAATATTTACACTATAGAACAATTCTGAAAACGAAAAAAGCCCACAAGCCCACATGAAAAATACCAAAAATGCTTTGTCAACCACGCCATCCACAACGCGCATAATATATTTGGTACACGATCATTTAGATTTGGCTATTGTTTGATACATGATTGTTTAGATTCGGCTATCCAAATCTACATGATTTATTTTTTCAATTCTATCGTTTAGTTTGGTTACACAATCATTTAATTTTGTTACACGATCGTTTAAATTTGGTTACATGATCGTTTAAATTTGGTCATTTTGATTTGGATAGCCAAATCTAAACGATTTATTTTTTTTTTCAAATATATCATTTAATTTGGTTACACAATCATTTAATGTGGTTAAACGATTATTTAAATTTCGTTACACGATCATTTAGATTTAATCGTTTAGATTTGGGTAGTCAAATCTAAAGGATTTATTTTTTTCAATTATATCGTTTAATTTGCTTACATGATCGTTTAATGTGGTTACAAGATCGTTTAAATTTGGTAACACGATCGTTTAGATTTCCAAATCTAAACAATTTTTTTTTCAAAATTTGGTACACGATTGTTTAGATTTGGCTGAACGAATATTTTCAGGATTCTTTTGGTAAACGATCATTTATATTTGTCTACACAATCATTTATTTTTTTACACGATCGTTTACATTTGGCTACTCCAATCTAAACGATTTTTTTAAGATTCTTTATACATGATATTTTAGATTTTGCTATTTTTTATACACGATTGTTTAGATTTGGCTACCCAAACTTAAACGACATAAAAAAAAGAAGAGGAAAAGAAGAAACACGATGGAAAGAAATTGCAGCAGAAAAAAAAAGAATATACAAAGAAGAAAGACGATGTAAAGATTAAACGACGTAAAAAAAGAAAAGGAAAAGAAGAAAGACGATGGAAAGAAATTGCAACGAAAAAAAAAGAAAAGGAAAACAAGAAAGACGATGGAAAGAAATCACAATGGAAAAAAAAAAAAAAAGACGATAGAAAGAAATCGCAGCAAAGAGAAGAAAAAAGACGAAAGGAAAAACCTTGAATATTTAAAAAATGGCTAACTTTATGGGCTTTGTTACACGGGCTAGAAATACTTTAGCGGTTTGTTGTATTTATGAAAATTAATCTTAAAAACATATATTATTTAATAAAGTGTTTAAAATTAAAAAAAATAAAAATCTTGTATTTGTATTTGACATTACTTAAGGAGAGGATCTAAAATTTAAATTTAAATTTTTATTAGAATTATATATTATGTATTATTTAATAAATTGTTTAAAATATAACAAAGCTGAAAATCTTGTATATATATTTGTCATTATTATAGGAGAGGTTGCTACAATCTTGTCCAGCAATAAAATAGCAGATTTAGTTAAGATTTACAAAATTTGGATGTTGTTTACAAAATACACTATCTTCGTGCTATTTCCAATATCCTATCTCATTTTTTGAGTTATTCAAATACATTGTATTTCGAATATATGGATTATCTTATACCCAAGGGAATGATATTATGTCTTAATGACCAAATTTTTTATCTTTTGGTGTTTGTCCCAAATATGTTGTTTATAACATCATTCATACTCGACATATACTATGTTTGGGAAATCTTAATTCTATTGGTCATTATAGAGTTCGGTTAGTTAAACAACCGTGATTATGATTCAACGACACTATTTAAGAAATCGTTCTTATTCTTGGTTTTGTAACAAATCCATGCTAATGTTAAATTTTTTGGATTGGAAAAGTATATGATTATATGAGCAAATAAATATTAATATTTGAATATGTGATCATGAAATAGAACGAATAGTTTATCACATTATTTTAAACCTTAAATTACACAATGTAATTATGTCAGCAACATATGTTATACATTCTGTCAAATACTATGGATCTAATATGGAAAAAATAATATTGTCATTTAGTATGTACAAATACACTGTAACTCTAAAGAAAATCAACGCAATCAAACCTGACCAATTTAACAAATAAATCGATTTTGTTAAATTAAGAAAAAAAAACAATAAAACAAATGAAACAAATTAAATATATTCAATTTTGTACTTTCCTTATATTTTCCAAATAAATATTTTCAAGTAGGTTAATAAAATATATTTATTTACTAACCATAAAAATATTTTTAAGGAGTCAATGAAAATATTTTGGATTAAATCGAATTTATTAACTTTTTGTTAATAACTAAATAAATTTTGAGACTATCAAAACAAATTAAAACTAATAAAATAAAAATATGTTTTTAAATCAAACTAAATGGTTGTTATGAAAAAAATATCAAATCTAATAAAATTTCAATTTCAAATTTCAAATTCGCATATTTTTCTCAAGTTTGTTATAAAACAATAAATTAATAAATTTTAAATTCCAATTTTTATAAAAAATTTGTATTATGTATGATTTAATAAAATTTTGATAAATATTTTGGAAAATAAATTGTTAAATTTTAAATTTTAAATTCAAATTGTTATTAAGAATTTATCTTTACCATTATTTTAGGGATATTGTGTAAGATTTGAATTCAAAATGACGATTTTAAGGGATGATATAAAATCTAAATTCAAATTGTTATTAGTATAGGTAAATTTTCATAAATATAACAAACTACTAAAATATTTACGGTCTGTGTAACAAAGATCATAAAGTTAGCCATTTTTTAAATATTTCAGTTTTACCCTTCCGTCTTTCTTTTCTCCAATGTAGCGATTTTTTTCTATCATCTTTTTTCCTTTCCTCTTCTTTCTTTTCGCTACCAATTTCTTTCCATTATCTTTCTTCTTTTCCTCTTTTTTTTTTTTTATGTCGTTTAGATTTGGATAACCAAATCTGATTTCTTTCTATCGTATTTCTTCTTTTTCTCTTTTTTTTTTTTTGCTTGCGATTTCTTTTCATCGTCTTTCTTCTTTTCCTCCTATTCTTTTACATCGTTTAGATTAGGGTAAACAAACCTGAACGATCGTGTACCAAAGTATCTTGAAAAAATAAATGATCGTGTAACGACCCAACTCTATATACTAAACTGAGGTCATTACTAAAAAGAAACAATAACAACAGAATGTTGAAACATTGATACATATATGCGGAAGCAAAACTGAGTCCCCATATGGCATGTCACGGATCCTTCTCTGTCGCTCGTCAGCTTTCCTCTACATTCACCTTCGCCTGAAATATTAAACATAGAAAGAGTGAGTATAAACATATACTCAGTATGGGACCTACTACTAGTCCCGCTAGGTGTCTGTTAACTTCCCATTAGAGTCCTGTAAAGAAGTACTCCTGAACTGGTACGTTCCCGAACACGTGCAAACTGTGATCCCATAGGAACAAATCTGGTCTTCGGTGAACCCAAAGGAACACATAGGATAATCTGGTCTTTAGTGTACTCGAAGGAAACACTAAGACAATCGGGTTGTGAGTGACCCTGTCGAATCACTTGTAATCATGTCTATGTCAATGTCAATGTCATAATGGACTGGTAATCCCGTCAGACTACACAATCATAAAAAGGTGGTGATCCCGAGGGACACCCATGTGGGTATGACTCTAATAGACAAAGTTAACAGACACCTAGCGGGACTAGTAGTGGGTCCCTTACTGAGTATATGTTTATACTCACTCTTTCTATGTTTAATATTTCACGCGAAGGTAAAGGTAGAGGAAAGCTGGCGAGCAATAGAGAAGGATTCGTGACATGCCATATGGGGACTCAGTTTTGCTTCTACGTATGTTTTAGTATTCCGTTTTTAATGAAAATTTAGTCTTCCCTCTTTTCAAAAAAATGTCTCGTATTATTATTTCTTTTTAGTAATGACCTCAGCTTAGTATAAAAAGTTGGGTCATTATAGATCGTGTACCAAAAGAATCTTAAATTTTTTTGTTTAGCCAAATCTAAACGAACGTGTACCAAATTTTGAAAGAAAATCGTTTAGATTTGGCTCCAAATCTAAACGACCAAATATAAACGATCATATAACCAAATCTAAACAATTTTGTAACCAAATATAAACGATCGTGTAACCAAATTAAACGATAAAATTAAATAAATAAATCATTTCGATTTGGTTATCCAAATCTAAATGATGGTGTACCAAACAATAGCCAAATCTAAACGATCATGTACAATATATATTACTCGTGTTGTTGACGGCGTGGTTAACGGGACATTTTTGGTATTTTCCACTGTGGGCTTGTGGATTTTTTCATTTTCGAAATTGTTTTATGTGGTGTAAATATTTTGTCGCTTTGTTATATTTTTTAAAAGACCCCATTAAAATATGTATTATGTATTGTTTAATAAAGTTTTGATAAATATTATAAAATATAAAGAATTGTCCTATATAAAGGGGTATAATTGGGTATAAAAAAGTCAAAAAAGTCTACAGCCGATAGTTTTCTATAAATCAAAAGATTTTTTAGATTTACTACTTTTCAGTTGTTATTTACTATTTTGTTATTTACACGGTTATTTCTATAATTTTTCTTGATGGCAATGCCCACCAAGTAAAGGCTAATTTTTGGCTTGGATGGGTCATCATCAACAAAGAGGTTTTTACTTTTGTTCAAAACAACGTCATTGGCATTTTCACGTTACAAGCTAGATTGACCAAAGTTTAGCATCGTTTTCATCTTCTTTAAAATTGAAACGTAGTCTTGTCACGCCAATTTCTTCTCCTGCTGACATCGCGTGTGTGATCATGAACTACTGTCGGTTGGTTCTTCTTCTGTAAAATCGTGATCGTCTAAGACTGACATGAATATGCATATTTGATCGTGGACTACTATCGTCGTGGCCATGGACTATACTGTTGACTGTCGATTCCATTGTTGTTGTCGCCATGACAGTCACCTTGACGTCTGCCACTCATACTGTGACTTCTTGGACGAATCTCAGTTCGTTTCTAAACAAACTGCTTATGTTCTAATTCAATATGTCTTTTTTAATGATATGTGCAAGAGATTGCGTAATAGTTCTTCCTAGCTTAATCTTGATTTTATATAGGATATCAATAGCACATATTCCCAATATGAAATATAATGGTCGTTGGCCGGAGTAATTTAATTTTGTTTGTGAGTTTTCTCTACTTTCTTTCATATGTATTTTGAGTTAAATCTAACGACTTGGTTGTGTATTAGTTGGTTGATTGTAACGCCCAAAAATTAAGTTAAATTTTAAATTTAATTATCTTAATTTGATTTAATTATGTTGGATTTATTAGGGTGTTATTTTGAGATACTAAAAAAATAGTAAACATTAATATATAGAGAGAGATAAACTAACTCTTCAACCATAACATGGGTTTCAAAGCATTTACTTATTCTTCGTTCTTGATACATAATAACGATTTTCTATGAATGTCGCTTAAAAAAATCTTAGAAAATTCACATTAATTATGCACGACAAAATCCTCTTATCAGCGGTCTTCTAGTTTCCTCACCTTTCTCCAGAGACAGCATAACCCAAGTAATAACAACCATCCAAATTTCAGTCGAGGGTTGCAGAATTGATAATCTATTCACCAAGATGCTCTTTATCTTATTCTTTCCAATCTGCCAGTCCTTTCTCCACTTCTCCTCTCCATTGAAATATTTCTAAAAACTCTCTTACTTCTCCTACCTGTACTCTACACATTCTGGCCTTGGCAACTCCTTGAGCTTTAATGAGAGAGCCTTGAGGCTAATGTTCTTGACACCCACATCGACCTGTTTGCTCCCTCCGATAGTTGGTTAGCTTAGGAAATATATGTCAATGAGCAATGGGAGGAAGAGGAGTGTTGGCTTTATAGGAAGAAAAATGGGAACGAAAATGTGTATGTTATGGAAATTAGGGTTTATTTTGGTAACATGAGGGGGAAAAAGAGAAAAGACAAGTGGAAAAAATAAAATGACATGAGATTCCTCCATATGTGATATCCATGACTCAATGTTGGATTAGTATTCCATTTTTAACCTTTCATCTTTTCATCCCCACTTTTTATTCTTTCTCTAAATTAAAAAAAAATACTTCTTTCTACGTAAATTTGAAAATTCTGGCCTTTTTATTATGCTAGGAGGGGGAGATATAGTATTTAATTGTTACATTATTTGTCTTTGACTTTTACTTGTGTTTCAATTTAGTTACTGAGTTAATTAACTTTCAATTTTTTTCTAAATAATTACCTTTTAAGTCATTTTTCTTTTCTGCAAGGTATTTTAATAAACGTTGGGGTGGGGAGATATGAACCCAAGACCTCTTGTCCATAGGTACATACAGGTGCCAGTTGAGCTAAGCTCATGTTGGCTACCTTTTAAGTCATTGTTCTTTGCTCCTAATTAACTTTGTAATTAATTTAAGGGATAGTTGCAAATGTAGCAATTATATTCAAAATAATTAAGTATATAGCAACATTTTAAAAAAATTGCAAATATAGCAAAATCTGTCAAAATCTATCAATGATAAGAGTATATCACTGATAGACCATGTAGCAAATGTTGGTCTATCACTAATAAACTATAAGAATCTATCAACGATAGACTTTGCTATATTTGCAATTTTTTAAAAATATTGCTACATACTTAATAATTATTCTAAAAATTGTTATTCATTATAATTAC